>NC_086451.1:364922827-365266562 GCF_028390025.1 Pseudophryne corroboree | reverse complement strand
TTCTATTTTTCCCCTTGGAGCTGTGCGGTCTGGAGTTCCAAATGACTACTGCAGGTGCAGAATGTCCAGGTCTTGTTTTCCTCTCTCATAATCCTTTCTATACAGTATAGTGATAGTGAGTACTAGCCTCCGACTCAACTATATAATTAACTGCCCAGACTATGGGGTAATTCAGATCTGATCACCGTTGTGCGAATTTGCAGAGGATTGCAATCGGATAGTCGCCGCCAAGACATAGTGAATACCTGCCCCATACAAGTCTGCGTACGCCTTGCGCAAATGTCTGCAAACGCCGGTCAACTGCAAATCCGTTCACAACTCACTCACCATCTAATGATTTTTCCAGTCTGTGCAGTCTGTACTTGAACACGACTGCGTTGTTTCCTGACACTCCCTGAAAATGGCCAGTTACCACCCCCTAAACGGCCTCTTCCTGTCAATCAATTTGCGTATGGCTAGAGATCAAAAAAGATGCTGGATATTTTTGCAGTTTGGCATCGCGCCTGCTCAATACGATCCGTACGCATGCGCAGTCGATCGATAATTGGCCGCCTTGCGAATTCGCGCGACAGCGAACAGGTGTGAATCAGGCCCTATGTTCCACTCTTGCCCCTTGCCAAAAGATATGTGTATGGAACACATATTTAAATAATAATTCTCAAAATCCAGAAAGGGTGCCAGCTCCCATGGGCATTAGTAATATACATCTGCATAGAAGGCTAAAGCTGGTATAACAAGTAAAAGTCATTAACGTTTGGTACACTCTTGATTATATTTTGTGAATAGTGACGTATAGAAATGACACCGCATCACAAATGAGATGACTTTGATTCATAGTTGCCCTCCCTCATTCTGCAGGAGACTCCCTGAAATAGCAGCAATCTCCCTCACTCCCTGAATAGACCAGCAATCTCCTTGATTGCATCTTAACCCATTATATAGCTGTTACCTTCTTGGGGAGGGGGGGAATAAATCAGATATATACATTCAAAAGGGATCATCAGTGCCATTTCCCTGTATTGGTTCAACAATGATCCCTATGGTTACATGCATTTTAAATAAGGTTTCTCATGGTCACTTATACCCCTTTTCCACCTAGAAGCATGGGTCGCAGCCGGGAGCCTGACACGTGTGCTTCCCGGCTGCGGCCCGTGCTCAGCCCCCTTTCCCACTGCACTCATCAAGCCGAGTTGGTGATGCTGCTGGCGACGCGGCTGGAGCGGCGCGGGGAGATCACATGATCTCCCAGCGCCGCCCTTCCATACACTGTGAACGGGAGCCGTGTTGCATTGACACGGCTTCCGTTTACACTGCACAGCTTATTGGGTTGAACTCGTGTTCAACCCGGCAAGCTACCCGGGTAGGATTCACGGATCACTTGATCCGGGTTTTTGCAGAGGGACCCTTTTCCACTAGCAAAAAACACGGGTAAATGTGCGCCCCCGTGCATTTTAGAGATGAGCGCCTGAAATTTTTCGGGTTTTGTGTTTTGGTTTTGGGTTCGGTTCCGCGGCCGTGTTTTGGGTTCGAACGCGTTTTGGCAAAACCTCACCGAATTTTTTTTGTCGGATTCGGGTGTGTTTTGGATTCGGGTGTTTTTTTCAAAAAACACTAAAAAACAGCTTAAATCATAGAATTTGGGGGTCATTTTGATCCCAAAGTATTATTAACCTCAAAAACCATAATTTACACTCATTTTCAGTCTATTCTGAATACCTCACACCTCACAATATTATTTTTAGTCCTAAAATTTGCACCGAGGTCGCTGTGTGAGTAAGATAAGCGACCCTAGTGGCCGACACAAACACCGGGCCCATCTAGGAGTGGCACTGCAGTGTCACGCAGGATGTCCCTTCCAAAAAACCCTCCCCAAACAGCACATGACGCAAAGAAAAAAAGAGGCGCAATGAGGTAGCTGTGTGAGTAAGATTAGCGACCCTAGTGGCCGACACAAACACCGGGCCCATCTAGGAGTGGCACTGCAGTGTCACGCAGGATGGCCCTTCCAAAAAACCCTCCCCAAACAGCACATGACGCAAAGAAAAAAAGAGGCGCAATGAGGTAGCTGTGTGAGTAAGATTAGCGACCCTAGTGGCCGACACAAACACCGGGCCCATCTAGGAGTGGCACTGCAGTGTCACGCAGGATGTCCCTTCCAAAAAACCCTCCCCAAACAGCACATGACGCAAAGAAAAAAAGAGGCGCAATGAGGTAGCTGTGTGAGTAAGATTAGCGACCCTAGTGGCCGACACAAACACCGGGCCCATCTAGGAGTGGCACTGCAGTGTCACGCAGGATGTCCCTTCCAAAAAACCCTCCCCAAACAGCACATGACGCAAAGAAAAAAAGAGGCGCAATGAGGTAGCTGACTGTGTGAGTAAGATTAGCGACCCTAGTGGCCGACACAAACACCGGGCCCATTTAGGAGTGGCACTGCAGTGTCACGCAGGATGTCCCTTCCAAAAAACCCTCCCCAATCAGCACATGATGCAAAGAAAAAGAAAAGAAAAAAGAGGTGCAAGATGGAATTGTCCTTGGGCCCTCCCACCCACCCTTATGTTGTATAAACAAAACAGGACATGCACACTTTAACCAACCCATCATTTCAGTGACAGGGTCTGCCACACGACTGTGACTGATATGACGGGTTGGTTTGGACCCCCCCCAAAAAAGAAGCAATTAATCTCTCCTTGCACAAACTGGCTCTACAGAGGCAAGATGTCCACCTCATCATCACCCTCCGATATATCACCGTGTACATCCCCCTCCTCACAGATTATCAATTCGTCCCCACTGGAATCCACCATCTCAGCTCCTTGTGTACTTTGTGGAGGCAATTGCTGCTGGTCAATGTCTCCGCGGAGGAATTGATTATAATTCATTTTAATGAACATCATCTTCTCCACATTTTCTGGATGTAACCTCGTACGCCGATTGCTGACAAGGTGAGCGGCGGCACTAAACACTCTTTCGGAGTACACACTTGTGGGAGGGCAACTTAGGTAGAATAAAGCCAGTTTGTGCAAGGGCCTCCAAATTGCCTCTTTTTCCTGCCAGTATAAGTACGGACTGTGTGACGTGCCTACTTGGATGCGGTCACTCATATAATCCTCCACCATTCTATCAATGTTGAGAGAATCATATGCAGTGACAGTAGACGACATGTCCGTAATCGTTGTCAGGTCCTTCAGTCCGGACCAGATGTCAGCATCAGCAGTCGCTCCAGACTGCCCTGCATCACCGCCAGCGGGTGGGCTCGGAATTCTGAGCCTTTTCCTCGCACCCCCAGTTGCGGGAGAATGTGAAGGAGGAGATGTTGACAGGTCGCGTTCCGCTTGACTTGACAATTTTGTCACCAGCAGGTCTTTCAACCCCAGCAGACTTGTGTCTGCCGGAAAGAGAGATCCAAGGTAGGCTTTAAATCTAGGATCGAGCACGGTGGCCAAAATGTAGTGCTCTGATTTCAACAGATTGACCACCCGTGAATCCTTGTTAAGCGAATTAAGGGCTCCATCCACAAGTCCCACATGCCTAGCGGAATCGCTCCGTGTTAGCTCCTCCTTCAATGTCTCCAGCTTCTTCTGCAAAAGCCTGATGAGGGGAATGACCTGACTCAGGCTGGCAGTGTCTGAACTGACTTCACGTGTGGCAAGTTCAAAGGGCATCAGAACCTTGCACAACGTTGAAATCATTCTCCACTGCGCTTGAGACAGGTGCATTCCACCTACTATATCGTGCTCAATTGTATAGGCTTGAATGGCCTTTTGCTGCTCCTCCAACCTCTGAAGCATATAGAGGGTTGAATTCCACCTCGTTACCACTTCTTGCTTCAGATGATGGCAGGGCAGGTTCAGTAGTTTTTGGTGGTGCTCCAGTCTTCTGTACGTGGTGCCTGTACGCCGAAAGTGTCCCGCAATTCTTCTGGCCACCGACAGCATCTCTTGCACGCCCCTGTCGTTTTTAAAAAAATTCTGCACCACCAAATTCAAGGTATGTGCAAAACATGGGACGTGCTGGAATTTGCCCATATTTAATGCACACACAATATTGCTGGCGTTGTCCGATGCCACAAATCCACAGGAGAGTCCAATTGGGGTAAGCCATTCCGCGATGATCTTCCTCAGTTGCCGTAAGAGGTTTTCTGCTGTGTGCGTATTCTGGAAAGCGGTGATACAAAGCGTAGCCTGCCTAGGAAAGAGTTGGCGTTTGCGAGATGCTGCTACTGGTGCCGCCGCTGCTGTTCTTGCGGCGGGAGTCCATACATCTACCCAGTGGGCTGTCACAGTCATATAGTCCTGACCCTGCCCTGCTCCACTTGTCCACATGTCCGTGGTTAAGTGGACATTGGGTACAACTGCATTTTTTAGGACACTGGTGAGTCTTTTTCTGACGTCCGTGTACATTCTCGGTATCGCCTGCCTAGAGAAGTGGAACCTAGATGGTATTTGGTAACGGGGGCACACTGCCTCAATAAATTGTCTAGTTCCCTGTGAACTAACGGCGGATACCGGACGCACGTCTAACACCAACATAGTTGTCAAGGCCTCAGTTATCCGCTTTGCAGTAGGATGACTGCTGTGATATTTCATCTTCCTCGCAAAGGACTGTTGAACAGTCAATTGCTTACTGGAAGTAGTACAAGTGGGCTTACGACTTCCCCTCTGGGATGACCATCGACTCCCAGCGGCAACAACAGCAGCGCCAGCAGCAGTAGGCGTTACACGCAAGGATGCATCGGAGGAATCCCAGGCAGGAGAGGACTCGTCAGAATTGCCAGTGACATGGCCTGCAGGACTATTGGCATTCCTGGGGAAGGAGGAAATTGACACTGAGGGAGTTGGTGGGGTGGTTTGCGTGAGCTTGGTTACAAGAGGAAGGGATTTACTGGTCAGTGGACTGCTTCCGCTGTCACCCAAAGTTTTTGAACTTGTCACTGACTTATTATGAATGCGCTGCAGGTGACGTATAAGGGAGGATGTTCCGAGGTGGTTAACGTCCTTACCCCTACTTATTACAGCTTGACAAAGGGAACACACGGCTTGACACCTGTTGTCCGCATTTCTGGTGAAATACCTCCACACCGAAGAGCTGATTTTTTTGGTATTTTCACCTGGCATGTCAACGGCCATATTCCTCCCACGGACAACAGGTGTCTCCCCGGGTGCCTGACTTAAACAAACCACCTCACCATCAGAATCCTCCTGGTCAATTTCCTCCCCAGCGCCAGCAACACCCATATCCTCCTCATCCTGGTGTACTTCAACACTGACATCTTCAATCTGACTATCAGGAACTGGACTGCGGGTGCTCCTTCCAGCACTTGCAGGGGGCGTGCAAATGGTGGAAGGCGCATGCTCTTCACGTCCAGTGTTGGGAAGGTCAGGCATCGCAACCGACACAATTGGACTCTCCTTGTGGATTTGGGATTTCGAAGAATGCACAGTTCTTTGCTGTGCTGCTTTTGCCAGCTTGAGTCTTTTCATTTTTCTAGCGAGAGGCTGAGTGCTTCCATCCTCATGTGAAGCTGAACCACTAGCCATGAACATAGGCCAGGGCCTCAGCCGTTCCTTGCCACTCCGTGTCGTAAATGGCATATTGGCAAGTTTACGCTTCTCCTCCGACAATTTTATTTTAGGTTTTGGAGTCCTTTTTTTTCTGATATTTGGTGTTTTGGATTTGACATGCTCTGTACTATGACACTGGGCATCGGCCTTGGCAGACGACGTTGCTGGCATTTCATCGTCTCGGCCATGACTAGTGGCAGCAGCTTCAGCACGAGGTGGAAGTGGATCTTGATCTTTCCCTAATTTTGGAACCTCAACATTTTTGTTCTCCATATTTTAATAGGCACAACTAAAAGGCACCTCAGGTAAACAATGGAGATGGATACTAGTATACAATTATGGACTGCCTGCCGAGTGCAGACACAGAGGTAGCCACAGCCGTGAACTACCGTACTGTACTGTGTCTGCTGCTAATATAGACTGGTTGATAAAGAGATGTCTATGTAACTATGTATGTATAAAGAAGAAAGAAAAAAAAAACACGGTTAGGTGGTATACAATTATGGACGGACTGCCTGCCGAGTGCCGACACAGAGGTAGCCACAGCCGTGAACTACCGCACTGTACTGTGTCTGCTGCTAATATATAGACTGGTTGATAAAGAGATAGTATACTCGTAACTAGTATGTATGTATAAAGAAAGAAAAAAAAACCACGGTTAGGTGGTATATACAATTATGGACGGGCTGCCGAGTGCCGACACAGAGGTAGCCACAGCCGTGAACTACCGCACTGTACTGTGTCTGCTGCTAATATAGACTGGTTGATAAAGATATAGTATACTCGTAACTAGTATGTATGTATAAAGAAAGAAAAAAAAACCACGGTTAGGTGGTATATACAATTATGGACGGGCTGCCGAGTGCCGACACAGAGGTAGCCACAGCCGTGAACTACCACACTGTCCTGTGTCTGCTGCTAATATAGACTGGTTGATAAAGAGATAGTATACTCGTAACTAGTATGACTATAAAGAAAGAAAAAAAAAACACGGTTAGGTGGTATATACAATTATGGACGGGCTGCCGAGTGCCGACACAGAGGTAGCCACAGCCGTGAACTACCGCACTGTACTGTGTCTGCTGCTAATATATAGACTGGTTGATAAAGAGATAGTATACTCGTAACTAGTATGTATGTATAAAAGAAAAAAAAACCACGGTTAGGTGGTATATACAATTATGGACGGGCTGCCGAGTGCCGACACAGAGGTAGCCACAGCCGTGAACTACCGCACTGTACTGTGTCTGCTGCTAATATAGACTGGTTGATAAAGAGATAGTATACTCGTAACTAGTATGTATGTATAAAGAAAGAAAAAAAAACCACGGTTAGGTGGTATATACAATTATGGACGGGCTGCCGAGTGCCGACACAGAGGTAGCCACAGCCGTGAACTACCGCACTGTACTGTGTCTGCTGCTAATATAGACTGGTTGATAAAGAGATAGTATACTCGTAACTAGTATGACTATAAAGAAAGAAAAAAAAACCACGGTTAGGTGGTATATACAATTATGGACGGGCTGCCGAGTGCCGACACAGAGGTAGCCACAGCCGTGAACTACCGCACTGTACTGTGTCTGCTGCTAATATATAGACTGGTTGATAAAGAGATAGTATACTCGTAACTAGTATGTATGTATAAAGAAAGAAAAAAAAAAACCACGGTTAGGTGGTATATACAATTATGGACGGGCTGCCGAGTGCCGACACAGAGGTAGCCACAGCCGTGAACTACCGCACTGTACTGTGTCTGCTGCTAATATATAGACTGGTTGATAAAGAGATAGTATACTCGTAACTAGTATGTATGTATAAAGAAAGAAAAAAAAACCACGGTTAGGTGGTATATACAATTATGGACGGGCTGCCGAGTGCCGACACAGAGGTAGCCACAGCCGTGAACTACCGCACTGTACTGTGTCTGCTGCTAATATAGACTGGTTGATAAAGAGATAGTATACTCGTAACTAGTATGTATGTATGTATAAAGAAAGAAAAAAAAAACACGGTTAGGTGGTATATACAATTATGGACGGGCTGCCGAGTGCCGACACAGAGGTAGCCACAGCCGTGAACTACCGCACTGTACTGTGTCTGCTGCTAATATAGACTGGTTGATAAAGAGATAGTATACTACTAATATTATATATACTGGTGGTCAGGTCACTGGTCACTAGTCACACTGGCAGTGGCACTCCTGCAGCAAAAGTGTGCACTGTTTAATTTTAATATAATATTATGTACTCCTGGCTCCTGCTATAACCTATAACTGGCACTGCAGTGCTCCCCAGTCTCCCCCACAATTATAAGCTGTGTGAGCTGAGCACAGTCAGATATATATATACATTGATGCAGCACACTGGGCTGAGCAGTGCACACAGATATGGTATGTGACTGAGTCACTGTGTGTATCGTTTTTTTCAGGCAGAGAACGGATATATTAAATAAAACAAACAACTGCACTGTCTGGTGGTCACTGTGGTCGTCAGTCACTAAACTCTGCACTCTCTTCTACAGTATCACAGCCTCAGGTCAATCTCTCTCTCTCTCTCTCTCAACCCTAATCTAAATGGAGAGGACGCCAGCCACGTCCTCTCCCTATCAATCTCAATGCACGTGTGAAAATGGCGGCGACGCGCGGCTCCTTATATAGAATCCGAGTCTCGCGATAGAATCCGAGCCTCGCGAGAATCCGACAGCGTCATGATGACGTTCGGGCGCGCTCGGGTTAACCGAGCAAGGCGGGAAGATCCGAGTCGCTCGGACCCGTGAAAAAAAACATGAAGTTCGGGCGGGTTCGGATTCAGAGAAACCGAACCCGCTCATCTCTAGCATTTACCCGTGTTTTTTGAGCTAGTGGAAACGGGGTATTACAGTATATGAAACCTCTTGTAAAGCACAATACACGAATAAATCCTGCAAAATATAAGAGTCTTTTCTTTAACAAGTAGATCTTACAAACTTTGGGGCTCATATACATTTGGATGTACCGTATATACTCGAGTATAAGTCAACCCGAATATAAGCCGAGGCACCTAATTTTACCACAAAAACCTGGGAAAACGTATTAACTCGAGTATAAGCCTAGGGTGGGAAATGCAGCTCTAGCTGTACACAGCCCTCAGTGCCAGATATGCCCTCATACTGCCAGATATACCCCCACAGTGCCAGATATGCCCCACAGTGCCAGATATGCCCTCATACTGCCAGATATGCCCCCAAGTGCCAGATATTCCCCCACAGTGCCAGATATGCCCTCATACTGCCAGATATACCCCCACAGTGCCAGATATGCCCCACAGTGCCAGATATGCCCTCATACTGCCAGATATGCCCCCCAGTGCCAGATATTCCCCCACAGTGCCAGATATGCCCTCATACTGCCAGATATACCCCCACAGTGCCAGATATGCCCCACAGTGCCAGATATGCCCTCATACTGCCAGATATGCCCCCCAGTGCCAGATATTCCCCCACAGTGCCAGATATGCCCCCACAGTGCCAGATGTGCCAGATATGCCCTCATGCTGCCAGATGTGCCCCACAGTGCCAGATATGCCTCACAGTGCCAGATATGCCCTCATACTGCCAGATATGCCCCCCAGTGCCAGATATGCCCCCACAGTGCCAGATATGCCCTCATACTGCCAGATATACCCCCACAGTGCCAGATATGCCCCACAGTGCCAGATATTCCCCCACAGTGCCAGATATGCCCTCATACTGCCAGATATGCCCCCCAGTGCCAGATATTCCCCCACAGTGCCAGATATGCCCTCATACTGCCAGATATACCCCCACAGTGCCAGATATGCCCCCACAGTGCCAGATATGCCCTAATGCTGCCAGATATGCCCCACAGTGCCAGATATGCCCTCATGCTGCCAGATATGCCCCACAGTGCCAGATATGCCCTCATGTTGCCAGATATGCCCCACAATGCCAGATGTGCCAGATATGCCCCACAGTGCCAGATATGCCCTCATGCTTTCAGATATGCTCCACAGTGCCAGATATGCCCTCATGCTTCCAGATATGCTCCACAGTGCCAGATGTGCCAGATATGCCCTCATGCTGCCAGATATGCCCCACAGTGCCAGATGTGCCAGATATGCCCCACATGTGCCTCATGCTGCCAGATATGCCCCACAGTGCCAGATATGCCCTCATGCTGCCGGATATGCCCCACAGTGCCAGATGTGCCAGATATGCCCTCATGCTGCCAGATATGCCCCACAGTGCCAGATATGCCCCACAGTGCCAGTTACTTACCCTCCGTCGCCCCCGCGCTGTCTTCTGAAGGAGGGACACGGAGGGCACAGCGTTCGGCTCTCCTGTGTCCCTCCTGCGTCTCCGGCGGCAGCGGCGTGTGTGTTAAAGGAAGTGCCGGTTCGTGCACTTCCTTTAACACACACACGCCGCTGCCACCGGAGACGCAGGAGAGACACAGGAGAGCCGCGCGCTGTGCCCTCCCTGTCCCTCCTAAATACTGACTCGAGTATAAGCCGAAGGGGCTTTTTCAGCACAAAAAAAAGTGCTGAAAAAGTCGGCTTATACTCGAGTATACTCTGCGATGTAGCAGTACACACCCGCACTGATAGCTGTTACTTTCACAATCTCCCTGAAATGCCTTTTCAAAAGTATGTAAGAATGCTTTGATTTGCACATATCTGAGCCATTTGCCAAGCATTAAGTGTACGCACACATAGAAACAGTTTTGCGTGTAAAGGAGAGCTCACTACTGCAGTGCACAAGTATCAGCCTCACCACAGGTGAAAGGGTTACTGTGCGCAGCTGAATATACGCTAATAATTACTGGAAACAAGACAGCGAGAGAGTCCCCTGGATCTTTCACTCCTTCAAATTACCGTCATACTTGAAATAGATCTTTCAATCTCTTTCCAAAATTAATTGAAGAAAAAATTAAGTACTTGTTACGTAATTTTGGCATGGATCTATTACATGAAAGCGGAGCTGTGCCTTGCGCCTAATTAAATATACAATCGCAGCATGTGGGTAGCGAGCAGGCGAGCCCATCTCCGCATGGAAATGAAATTACGGCACTGGGGAATCACTGTTTCTTGCCCATCGGCAGAAAATGCCAAGATCACAGCTGGAGGTTATCCCTAATTTAATAAGATGTTATTATCAGAGGTGCATTAATAGCTCAACACAAAACTATATTTGCATAAATAAAACGTGGATATGAGCAGGTTTCCAGAATCCGCGCTTCGCTTGCTGGGTCGAAAAATAATTATTAGAGTGAGTTTAACCTGCGGATTTGTTTAATTCGGGAAAAAGCATGGAAGGATTTCGGTCAATGGAGGCAGCTTCCTATAAAGGCAAGAGACCAATAAAAGCCTCCGAAATAACTCAGCCATCCACTAAACAGGGATCAATGGGCATTTTAATAAATGGAAATGCTTGTAGTGTATTGACACACTCACAGTGTAATTAAAATGGATCCGTCAGTTTGAGGGCTGTAAAACATCTTCTAACACAAGGACATTTTAAAGACACAAAAGAGCCAATAACTAAATGTCACACTGTGTGATTTACTAATGGCAGAGTGATTTACATGGAGGGGTGTGTTACTCTCTCCGTGGCATTGTAATATATAGGATGCAGGTCACAGAAGGGTGTCTACAGGGAGGGTCCCGCTAGAGGACACTCAGGCCGGCTGGTGGAGGGGTGCCAATGGAGAGGCTGGTGGAGGAGTCCTCGCAAGGGGGCTGTTGAGGAGAACTAGCAGGGAAGGTGGTGAAAATGTACCAGGAGGAGGTTGGTGGGTGTGTGCCCAATGGAGGAATGTAGGGAGGGCAGGTGCTGATGGAGTACCCACAGAGAGGTTGGTGCCATCAGATAGAGTGTTGGAAGGGTGCTCAAAGAGACAGTGGTGGTACCAGTTGGGAGGCCTTTGGAAGAGTGTGAGGTCGGAGGGGGTGGATGGGTACCCAGAGAGAGGCTGATTGAGAATTGATCGGTGTGAGGGTTTTGAGGAGCGCTTATGGGTAAGGGAGGTGCAGGGGAACCAGTACAGCACTGGTGAAGGAGTGCAACAGGGTGGATAGTGGTGAAGTGCTAGGAGAAACGATGAAGACTGGTGTGGAATGCCAGCAGGAAGGCTGTCGGGGAAGTTCTAGAAGGACAGTTGTTGGAGGTGTACAGTATGTGGGGTTAATACTGGTAGAGGGGGTGCCAGCTGGGAGGGTGCGGGAGTGGTGCCAGCAGGGAGACTGGCAGTGGGGTGTTTAAAGGGAGGGTCCTCGAGAGTGCCATCAGTTGTGTGTGTGGGGTTAGTACTCACTGGGAGGCTCGTAGAGCGGTGTCAGATGGGAGGTTGCTGGAGGGGTGCCATCAGGTGTGTGTGTGGGGTTAGTACTCTCTGGGAAGCTGGTAGAGGGGCGCCAGCTGGGAGGCTGCTGGATGGGTGCCATCAGGTGTGTGTGTGGGGTTAGTACTCTCTGGGAGGTAGGTAGAGGGGTGCCAGCTGGGAGGTTGCTGGAGGGGTGCCATCAGGTGTGTGGGGTTAGAACTCACTGGGAGGCTGGTAGAGGGGTGCCAGATGGGAAGTTGTTGGATGGCAGTCAGCAGGGAGCCTGTGGAGGAGTGCCTTGCGGAGGCCCAGCTGGAAGAACCCTTGAGGAGCAGTGTACATTGGGTGTTCAAGGAGAAAGGATATGTGGGGCTCAGGATGCGGTATAGAGAAAGGATATGTGGTGCTCATGATGCCGTATGGAGTAAGGATATGTGGTGCTCAGGATGCAGTATGGAGTAAGGAAATGTTGGGGTCAGGATGCAGTATGGAGAAAGGATATGTTGGGCTCAGGATGCGGTATGGGGAAAGGATATGTTGGGCTCAGGATGCGGTATGGAGAAAGTACTGTATATGTGGGGCTCAGGATGCAGTATGGAGTAGGGATATGTGGGGTCAGGATGCAGTATGGAGTAGGGATATGTGGGGTCAGGATGCAGTATGGAGTAGGGATATGTTGGGCTCAGGATGCAGTATGGAGAAAGGATATGTGAGGCTCAGGATGCAGTATGGAGAAAGGATATGTGGGGTCAGGATGCAGTATGGAGTAAGGATATGTGGGGCTCAGGATGCAGTGTGGAGAAAGGATATGTTGGGCTCAGGATGCAGTATGGAGTAATGATATGTGGGGCTCAGGATGCAGTATGGAGTAAGGATATGTGGGGTCAGGATACAGTATGGAGTAAGGATATGTTGGGCTCAGGATGCAGTATGGAGTAAGGATATGTGGGGTCAGGATGCAGTGTGGAGAAAGGATATGTTGGACTCAGGATGCAGTATGGAGAAAGGATATGTTGGGCTCAGGATGCAGTATGGAGTAAGGATATGTGGGGTCAGGATACAGTATGGAGTAAGGATATGTTGGGCTCAGGATGCAGTATGGAGTAAGGATATGTGGGGTCAGGATGCAGTATGGAGTAAGGATATGTTGGGCTCAGGATGCAGTATGGGGAAAGGATATGTGGGCTCAGGATGCAGTATGGAGAAAGGATATATTAGGCTCAGGATGCAGTATGGAGAAAGGATATGTTGGGCTCATGATGCAGTATGAAGAAAAGAAATGTGGGGCTCAGGATGCAGTATGGAGAAAGGATATGTGGGCTCATGATGCAGTATGGAAAAACGATATGTTGGGTTCAGGATGCAGTATGGAGAAAGGATATCTGGGCTCAGGATGCAGTATGGAGAAAGGATATGTTGGGCTCAGGATGCAGTATGCCGTAAGGATATGTGGGGCTCAGGATGCAGTATGGAGTAAGGATATGTTGGGCTCAGGATGCAGTATGGAGAAAGGATATGTTGGGCTCAGGATGCGGTATGGAGGAAGGATATGTTGGGCTCAGTATGAGCATGGCGAAAGGATATGTTGGGCTCAGGATGCAGTATGGAGAAAGGATATGTTGGGCTCAGGATGCAGTATGGAGAAAGGATATGTTGGGCTCAGGATGCAGTATGGAGAAAGGATATATGGGGCTCAGGATGCAGTATTGAGGATGGATATGTGGGGCTCAGGATGCAGTAAGGGGAAAGGATATGTGGGCTCAGGATGCAGTATGGAGAAAGGATATGTGGGCTCAGGATGCAGTATGGAGTAAGGATATGTTGGGCTCAGGATGCAGTATGGATAAAGGATATGTTGGGCTCAGGATGCAGTATGGAGAGAGGATACATGGTTCTCAGAGAGGATATATTGGGCTCAGGATGCAGTATGGAGAGAGGATATGTGGGGCTCAGAAAGGATATGTTGGGCTCAGGATGCAGTATGGAGAACGGATATGTTGGGCTCAGGATGCAGTATGGAGAGAGGATATGTTGGGTTTAAGGATGCAGTATGGAGAAAGGATATGTTGGTCACAGGATGCAGTATGGAGAATGGATATGTGGCGCTCAGGATGCAGTATGGAGAATGGATATGTTGGGCTCAGGATGCAGTATGGAGGTTAGATATGTTGGGGTCAGGATGCAGTATGGAGAAAGGATATATTGGGCTCAGGATGCAGTATGGAGAAAGGATATATTGGGCTCAGGATGCAGTATGGAGAAAGGATATGTTAGACTCAGGATGCAGTATGGAAAACGGATATGTGAGACCCAGAATACAGTATGGAGAAAGGATATGTTGGGCTCAGGATGCAGTATGGTGTAAGGATATCCTGTGCTCAGAATACAGTATAGAGAAAGGATTTGTTGGGCTTGGCATGCAGTATGGAGTAAGGATATGTGGGGCTCAGGATGCAGTATGGAGTAAGGATATGTTGGGCTCAGGATGCAGTATGGAGTAAGGATATGTTGGGCTCAGGATGCAGTATGGAGAAAGGATATGTTGGGCTCAGGATGCGGTATGGAGGAAGGATATGTTGGGCTCAGTATGAGCATGGCGAAAGGATATGTTGGGCTCAGGATGTAGTATGGAGAAAGGAAATGTTGGGCTCAGGATGCAGAATGGAGAGAGGATATGTTGGGCTCAGGGTGCACTATGGATAAAGGATATGTTGGACTCTGGATGCAGTATGGAGAAAGGATATGTGGCACTCAGGATGCAGTATGGAGAAAGGATATGTTGGGCTCAGGATGCAGTATGGAGAAAGGATATGTGGCGCTCAGGATGCAGTATGGAGGAAGGATATATGGGGCTCAGGATGCAGTATTGAGGATGGATATGTGGGGCTCAGGATGCAGTAAGGGGAAAGGATATGTGGGCTCAGGATGCAGTATGGAGAAAGGATATGTGGGCTCAGGATGCAGTATGGAGAAAGGATATGTGGGGCTGAGGATGCAGTATGGAGAAAGGATATGTGGGCTCAGGATGCAGTATGGAGAAAGGATATGTTGGGCTCAGGATGCAGTATGGAGAAAGGATATGTGGGGCTCATGATGCAGTATGGAGAAAGGAAATGTGGGGCTCAGGATGCAGTATGGAGAAAGGATATGTGGCGCTCAGGATGCAGTATGGAGGAAGGATATATGGGGCTCAGGATGCAGTATTGAGGATGGATATGTGGGGCTCAGGATGCAGTAAGGGGAAAGGATATGTGGGCTCAGGATGCAGTATGGAGAAAGGATATGTGGGCTCAGGATGCAGTATGGAGAAAGGATATGTGGGCTCAGGATGCAGTATGGAGAAAGGATATGTGGGGCTCAGGATGCAGTATGGAGAAATGATATGTGGGCTCAGGATGCAGTATGGAGAAAGGATATGTTGGGCTCAGGATGCAGTATGGAGAAAGGATACGTGGGGCTCAGGATGCGGCATGGATAAAGTATATGTGGTGCTCAGGATGCAGTATGGAGAAAGGATATGTTTTGCTCAGGATGCAGTATGGAGAAAGGAAATGTGGGGCTCATGATGTAGTATGGAGAAAGGAAATGTGGGGCTCAGGATGCAGTATGGAGAAAGGATATGTGAGGCTCAGGATGCAGTATGGAGAAAGGATATGTGGGGCCCAGGATGCAGTATGGAGTAAGGATATGTGGGGCTCAGGATGCAGTATGGAGAAAGGATATGTGGGGCCCAGGATGCAGTATGGAGTAAGGATATGTGGGGCTCAGGATGCAGTATGGAGAAAGGTTATGTTGGGCTCAGGATTCAGTATGGAGTAAGGATATGTGGGGCTCAGGATGCAGTATGGAGAAAGGATATGTTGGGCTCAGGATTCAGTATGGAGTAAGGATATGTTGGGGTCAGGATGCAGTATGGAGAAAGGATATGTTAGGCGTAGGTTGCAGTATGGAGAAAGGATATGTTGGGCTCAGGATGCAGTATGGAGAGAGGATACATGGTTCTCAGAGAGGATATATTGGGCTCAGGATGTAGTGTGGAAAAAGGAAATGTTAGGCTCAGGATGCAGTATGGAGAAAGGATATGTGGGGCTCAGGATGCAGTATGGAGAGAGGATATGTGGGGCTCAGGATGCAGTATGGAGAGAGGATATGTTGGGTTTAAGGATGCAGTATGGAGAAAGGATATGTTGGTCACAGGATGCAGTATGGAGAATGGATATGTGGCGCTCAGGATGCAGTATGGAGGTTGGATATGTTGGGGTCAGGATGCAGTATGGAGAAAGGATATATTGGGCTCAGGATGCAGTATGGAGAAAGGATATGTGAGACCCAGAATACAGTATGGAGAAAGGATATGTTGGGCTCAGGATGCAGTATGGTGTAAGGATATCCTGTGCTCAGAATACAGTATAGAGAAAGGATTTGTTGGGCTTGGCATGCAGTATGGAGTAAGGATATGTGGGGCTCAGGATGCAGTATGGAGTAAGGATATGTTGGGCTCAGGATGCAGTATGGAGAAAGGATATGTTGGGCTCAGGATGCGGTATGGAGAAAGGATATGTTGGGCTCAGGATGCAGAATGGAGAGAGGATATGTTGGGCTCAGGGTGCACTATGGATAAAGGATATGTTGGACTCAGGATGCAGTATGGAGAAAGGATATGTGGCACTCAGGATGCAGTATGGAGAAAGGATATGTTGGGCTCAGTATGAGCATGGCGAAAGGATATGTTGGGCTCAGGATGCAGTATGGAGAAAGGATATGTTGGGCTCAGGATGCAGAATGGAGAGAGGATATGTTGGGCTCAGGGTGCACTATGGATAAAGGATATGTTGGACTCAGGATGCAGTATGGAGAAAGGATATGTGGCGCTCAGGATGCAGTATGGAGAAAGGATATGTTGGGCTCAGGATGCAGTATGGAGAAAGGATATGTGGGGCTCAGGATGCAGTATGGAGGAAGGATATATGGGGCTCAGGATGCAGTATTGAGGATGGATATGTGGGGCTCAGGATGCAGTAAGGGGAAAGGATATGTGGGCTCAGGATGCAGTATGGAGAAAGGATATGTTGGGCTCATGATGCAGTATGGAGAAAGGATATGTGGGGCTCATGATGCAGTATGGAGAAAGGAAATGTGGGGCTCATGATGTAGTATGGAGAAAGGATATGTTGGGCTCATGATGCAGTATGGAGAAAGGATATGTGGGGCTCAGGATGCAGTATGGAGAAAGGATATGTGGGGCTCAGGATGCAGTATGGAGAAAGGAAATGTGGGGCTCAGGATGCAGTATGGAGAAAGGATATGTGGGGCTCAGGATGCAGTATGGAGAAAGGATATGTGGCGCTCAGGATGCAGTATGGAGAAAGGATATGTTGGGCTCAGGATGCAGTATGGAGAAAGGATATGTGGGGCTCAGGATGCAGTATGGAGGAAGGATATGTGGGGCTCAGGATGCAGTATTGAGGATGGATATGTGGGGCTCAGGATGCAGTAAGGGGAAAGGATATGTGGGCTCAGGATGCAGTATGGAGAAAGGATATGTGGGCTCAGGATGCAGGATGGAGAAAGGATATGTGGGGCTCAGGATGCAGTATGGAGAAAGGATATGTGGGGCTCAGGATGCAGTATGGAGAAAGGATATGTGGGCTCAGGATGCAGTATGGAGAAAGGATATGTGGGGCTCAGGATGCAGTATGGAGAAAGGATATGTGGGCTCAGGATGCAGTATGGAGAAAGTATATGTGGTGCTCAGGATGCAGTATGGAGAAAGGATATTTGGGGCTCAGGATGCAGTATGGAGAAAGGATATTTGGGGCTCAGGATGCAGTATGGAGAAAGGATATGTGGGGCTCAGGATGCAGTATGGAGAAAGGATATGTGGGGCTCATGATGCAGTATGGAGAAAGGAAATGTGGGGCTCAGGATGCAGTATGTAGAAAGGATACGTGGGGCTCAGGATGCAGTATAGAGAAATGATATGTTGGGCTCAGGATGCAGTATGGAGAAAGGATATGTTGGGCTCAGGATGCAGTGTGGAGAAAGGAAATGTGGGGCTCAGGATGCAGTATGGAGAAAGGATATCTGGGCTCAGGATGCAGTATGGAGAAAGGATATGTTGGGCTCAGGATGCAGTATTGAGAAAAGATATGTGGGCTCAGGATGCAGTATGGAGAAAGGATATGTTGGGCTCAGTATGAGCATGGCGAAAGGATATGTTGGGCTCAGTATGAGCATGGCGAAAGGATATGTTGGGCTCAGGATGCAGTATGGAGAGAGGATATGTGCGGCTCAGAAAGGATATGTTGGGGTCAGGATGCAGTGTGGAGAAATGATATGTTGGGCTCAGGATGCAGAATGGAGAAAGGATACTGTATGTTGGGCTCAGGATGCAGTATGGAGAAAGGATATGTTGGGCTCAAGATGCAGTATGGAGAAAGGATATTTGGGGCTCAGGATGCAGTGTGGAGAAATGATACGTGGGGCTCAGGATGCAGTATAGAGAAAGGATATGTGGGCTCAGGATGCAGTATGGAAAAAGGATATGTGGCACTCAGGATGCAGTATGGAGAAAGGATATGTTGGGCTCAGTATGAGCATGGCGAAAGGATATGTTGGGCTCAGGATGCAGTATGGAGAAAGGATATGTTGGGCTCAGGATGCAGAATGGAGAGAGGATATGTTGGGCTCAGGGTGCACTATGGATAAAGGATATGTTGGACTCAGGATGCAGTATGGAGAAAGGATATGTGGCACTCAGGATGCAGTATGGAGAAAGGATATGTTGGGCTCAGGATGCAGTATGGAGAAAGGATATGTGGGGCTCAGGATGCAGTATGGAGGAAGGATATATGGGGCTCAGGATGCAGTATTGAGGAAGGATATGTTGGTCACAGGATGCAGTATGGAGAATGGATATGTGGCGCTCAGGATGCAGTATGGAGAATGGATATGTTGGGCTCAGGATGCAGTATGGAGGTTGGATATGTTGGGGTCAGGATGCAGTATGGAGAAAGGATATATTGAGCTCAGGATGCAGTATGGAGAAAGGATATATTGGGCTCAGGATGCAGTATGGAGAAAGGATATGTTAGACTCAGGATGCAGTATGGAAAACGGATATGTGAGACCCAGCATACAGTATGGAGAAAGGATATGTTGGGCTCAGGATGCAGTATGGAGTAAGGATATGTGGGGCTCAGGATGCAGTATGGAGTAAGGATATGTTGGGCTCAGGATGGAGTATGGAGTAAGGATATGTTGGGCTCAGGATGCAGTATGGAGTAAGGATATGTGGGGCTCAGGATGCAGTATGGAGTAAGGATATGTTGGGCTCAGGATGGAGTATGGAGTAAGGATATGTTGGGCTCAGGATGCAGTATGGAGAAAGGATATGTTGGGCTCAGGATGCGGTATGGAGGAAGGATATGTTGGGCTCAGTATGAGCATTGCGAAAGGATATGTTGGGCTCAGGATGCAGTATGGAGAAAGGATATGTTGGGCTCAGGATGCAGAATGGAGAGAGGATATGTTGGGCTCAGGGTGCACTATGGATAAAGGATATGTTGGACTCTGGATGCAGTATGGAGAAAGGATATGTGGCACTCAGGATGCAGTATGGAGAAAGGATATGTTGGGCTCAGGATGCAGTATGGAGAAAGGATATGTGGCGCTCAGGATGCAGTATGGAGGAAGGATATATGGGGCTCAGGATGCAGTATTGAGGATGGATATGTGGGGCTCGGGATGCAGTAAGGGGAAAGGATATGTGGGCTCAGGATGCAGTATGGAGAAAGGATATATTGGGCTCAGGATGCAGTATGGAGAAAGGATATGTTAGACTCAGGATGCAGTATGGAAAACGGATATGTGAGACCCAGAATACAGTATGGAGAAAGGATATGTTGGGCTCAGGATGCAGTATGGTGTAAGGATATCCTGTGCTCAGAATACAGTATAGAGAAAGGATTTGTTGGGCTTGGCATGCAGTATGGAGTAAGGATATGTGGGGCTCAGGATGCAGTATGGAGTAAGGATATGTTGGGCTCAGGATGCAGTATGGAGTAAGGATATGTTGGGCTCAGGATGCAGTATGGAGAAAGGATATGTTGGGCTCAGGATGCGGTATGGAGGAAGGATATGTTGGGCTCAGTATGAGCATGGCGAAAGGATATGTTGGGCTCAGGATGCAGTATGGAGAAAGGATATGTTGGGCTCAGGATGCAGAATGGAGAGAGGATATGTTGGGCTCAGGGTGCACTATGGATAAAGGATATGTTGGACTCTGGATGCAGTATGGAGAAAGGATATGTGGCACTCAGGATGCAGTATGGAGAAAGGATATGTTGGGCTCAGGATGCAGTATGGAGAAAGGATATGTGGCGCTCAGGATGCAGTATGGAGGAAGGATATATGGGGCTCAGGATGCAGTATTGAGGATGGATATGTGGGGCTCAGGATGCAGTAAGGGGAAAGGATATGTGGGCTCAGGATGCAGTATGGAGAAAGGATATGTGGGCTCAGGATCAGTGGCGTAACTAGAAATTTTCCTCCCCCAAGCCAAAAAATTCTTCGGCTCCCCCCCCCCCTTCCTTCATGCTACATAATTGGGAGCAAGAAAGGGATAAATATGCGCGCGCCGAAGGCGCGCGCTGCAAAATAAGGGGTGTGGTTTCATTGGAATGGGCGTGGTTTCGCATAAAGGGGCGTGGCATTGCAGGAAAAGACTACCTTATACCCCAGTTCTGCAACCTGCACGCCCATACGTTGGCCACCACAGGAAAGAAAAATAATCCTGATTCATGCCCCTTACATTATTTGTCATTTTTCCTCCTTATAGTAATGCCCAGTATACATTATTCCACATACTGAAATGGCCCTTAGACATTATTCCACACACAATAATGCACGACACAATATGCACACACTGTAATGCCCCCGACACATTATGCCACACACCGTAATGCCCGTGACACATTATGCCACACACCGTAATGCCTGTGACACATTATGACAGGAATCGCAATGCCCGTTATACATTATGCTACACACTGCAATGCCCCTGATACATTATAGCACATACAATGTCTGTGACACATTATGACACACACCGCAATGTCCGTGATACATTATACCACAATGCCCGTGATATAGTATACCATACACCGTAATGCCTGTGACACATACCGCAATGCCCTGCCCGTTACACCCTATGCCACACACCGCAATGCCCGTTATGTATTATGCCACACTGCAATGACCCTGAGACATTATACCACAATGCCCGTGATATAGTATACCACACACCGTAATGCCTGACACATTAAGACACACACCGCAATGTCCGTGATACATTATGCCACACACTGCAATGACCCTGAGACATTATACCACATATCACAATGCCCGCGATATAGTATACCATACACCGTAATGCCTGTGACACATTATGACACACACCGCAATGTCCGTGATACATTATGCCACACACCGTAATGCCCATTACACATTAAGTCCTACAGTAAGGCTTCTAATTACTTTTCAATTATCTGCTCGTTGTCAGGGGTTTCATGCACTGGGTGTCATGCTCGTTGCCAGGGGTTTCGTGCTCTTGGTTCCATGCACGGTGCCAGGGGTTTTCATGCTCAGGGTGTCATGCTCGTTGCCAGGGGTTTCATGCACTTGGTGTCATGCTCGTTGCCAGGTGTTTCATGCACTGTGTGTCATGCTCGTTGCCAGGTGTTTCATGCACTGTGTGTCATGCTCGTTGCTAGGGCTGTGCTCCCAGTGCCACATATGTCCCCAGTGCCAGATATTCCCCCACGGTGCCAGGTACTCACATGCCCCAGTGCCAAATATAGCCCCCCCCCCCCATGTGCCAGGTACACATATACCCCCCCAGTGCCACATATGCCCCCAGTGCCAGATATTCCCCCCCAGTGCCACATATGCCCCCAGTGCCAGCTATGCCCCCAGTGCCATATATTCCCCCCCAGTGCCAAATATGCCCCCAGTGCCATATATTCCCCCCCAGTGCCAAATATGCCCCCAGTGCCAGATATGCCCCCCCCCCAGTGCCATATATGCCCCCAGTGCCAGATATCCCCCCCCCCCAGTGCCATATATGCCCCCGGTGCCAGATATTCCCCCCCTCCAGTGCCATATATGCCCCTAGTGCCAGATATTCCCCCCCAGTGCCATATATGCCCCCAGTGCCAGATAATGCCCCAGTGCCAGATATTCCCCCCCAGTGCCATATATGCCCCCAGTGCCAGATAATGCCCCAGTGCCAGATATCCCCCCCCTGCCAGTTATTCCCCCCCAGTGTCATATATGCCCCCAGTGCCAGATAATGCCCCAGTGCCAGGTATCCCCCCGCCTGCCAGTTATTCTCCCCCAGTGTTATATATGCCCCCAGTGCCAGATAATGCCCCAGTGCCAGATATCCCCCCCTGCCAGATATTCCCCCCCAGTGTCATATATGCCCCCAGTGCCAGATAATGCCCCAGTGCCAGGTATCCCCCCTGCCAGTTATTCCCCCCCAGTGTCATATATGCCCCCAGTGCCAGATATCCCCCCCCTGCCAGATATTCCCCCTCAGTGCCATATATGCCCCCAGTGCCAGATAATGCCCAAGTTCCAGATATCCCCCCCCCTGCCAGTTATTCCCCCCCAGTGCCAGATAATGCCCCAGTGCCAGATATCCCCCCCCTGCCAGTTATTCCCCCCAGTGCCAGACATCCACCCCCCCACCCCCGCCAGATATTCCCCCCCAGTGCCAGATAATGCCCCAGTGCCAGATATCCCCCCCCCCAGTGCCATATATGCCCCCAGTGCCAGACAATGCCCCAGTGCCAGATATCCCTCCCCTGCCAGTTATTCCCCCCAGTGCCAGATATCATCCCCCCCCGCCGCCGCTTTTTGGAGGGACACGGAGGGTACAGCCTCTCCTGTGTCCCTCCTGCTGCATCATCTCCGGCGGCCGCGGGTCTAATAGGGGAAAGTGCCGTCCGTGAGCCAATTAGAGCTCACGGACGGCACTTCTCCCTATCAGACCCGCGGCCGCCGGAGATGATGCAGCAGGAGGGACACAGGGAGGCGCGGCTGTGCCCTCCGTGTCCCTGCAACAACCGGCGGAGGGAGGGAGAAAGCAGACTGACATGCGGACCCTCGTCCGCATGTCAGTCTGCTGTAAATCAGTGGCGCCCCCGCAGCCCCTCGCCCCCAAGCCACCGCGAGGACAGCGGGGGCAGTAGTTACGCCACTGGCACTGCAGCGGGGGAAGATATAACGTGCAGAGAGAGTAAAGAGGGGTACACACTGAGTGATGTTCAGCAAATTTCTAATCAAACTGACTAGATTGTTTAGAACATCGCTCCGTGTGTAGGGGTGCCGGCGACAGCGATGCGCGGTCCCGCACGACGCTATCGCTGGTGCTAGATTGGCCTGCATGCAGGCACAATCTAGCAGGTCGCTCATTTCACCACTGGGTGAAATGAGCAGCCCCCTGTGGCCTTCCCCTCTTCACTCAGCACATCGCTCTGTGCTGAGCGGGTTAAGAGATGTGTGCTGAGTGCTCTGTGCTAGACCGCTCAGCACACATCTCTGGGGAAATCTCACCGTCAGTACGGCCCTTTAGATTTGGGTGTGGGGTGTTCAAACTGAAATCTAAATTGCAGTGTAAAAGTAAAGCAGCCAGAAATTACCCTGCACAGAAACAATATAACCCACCCAAATCCAACTCTCTCTGCGCATGTTATATCAGCCCCCCCCCCACCCCTGCAGTGCACATGGTTTTGCCCATCTGCTAACAAATTTGCTGCTATGATCAGGTCTGAATTAGGCCCTGTGTGTTTTAGCTGTCAGTGTAAATGAATCACCAATGCTAATTCTGAGTTATACGCAAAGTAACTGTAGTTGTGGGCAGGGCCGGATTAAGCCTCGGGGATATCCGGGGCACTTAAGACAAGGGGGCCCCCGGTGGAAGGCTGGGAAGTGTATTTTAGATTGTGCATTCCCCCAACATGACCCATTCCAGGAGGGACAAAATGCTTTCTATCTAGACTTCCCTCTTAATTTATGATTGGTGTCACCTGTGTTGAACTATTTAATAGATAAGAAAGGTATTTCAACACAGGTGATTGCAATCATAATTTAAGACAGCATGTTATCCCTCAAGGACTGGAACATGTTAAGATGTAGGGATTGTGTATATTAAATTTAACCCAATGGGCTATATTAGATTTAAACTAATAGTTTAATAATGCCTGGTTACTGTTTACAGATCCACCTAATTGAATGACAACTATTTTATAAAATGTTCTTGTAGTGGAACAAAGATAACTTAAACAACCTTAGAATACACATAGAAAAAAAATCTATAATTTATCCTGTCACATGCAAGAATAGCAGCAGCAGCCTCTGTACTACTTACACACTGGTACAGGACTTAGGAGGACTCTGTATGTTTGTGTGTCTCTCTCTAGACCCTCATAAAATAACAGATTACACAGGACTCAGACATCCAGTCAGGGAAGAGGAGAATATGGGATCCCCGCGTCACTTACAGCTTTCTCCACCCTCCTCTCTCCTCTGGTCGGAAATCTCAATCGATAGCTCATAAAACCTGATACTCTGCCTGCAATGCATTCCGCTCAGCTCACATTCTGGCTGTCTAGTTCTGCTACTGCATAAGAGGTAAAGCTAGTGTTGGTGTGCTCTTGCTGGGGGGCCCCCTAACAAAGGGGGGCCCGGGGTACAGTATGCCCTGCAACCCCCCACCCCTTAATCTGGCTATGGTTGCGGGCAGCCGCGAAAGCCTGATATTTATGTAATAATCCTTTGAATTAATGTGGGGGATTTCAGTTAGAACACACCCCACCCAAATCTAACTCTCTCTGCACATGTTATATCTGCCCCCGTGCAGTACACATGGTTTTGCCCATTAGAGAACAATTTTGCTGCTGCGATCAGGCCTGAATTAGGCCCTATGTGTGGACAGCAAACAGTACGAGCTAGGGCAGCTGCTTAAAATGAAATAGTTTTTTTGTGTTTCTTCTACTGTAGTTAGCTTATTTATGTTAGTTTATGCTGAGTTGTGCTTTCTATCTTAATAATACAATTATGTAATAATAATGTAAGTTTAGGGTTCATTTCCTTTTGTTAGTTTTCCTTTATACATTTTATATTTCTATGAGTTCATTAATTTCCCTTTTTTTTGTGTGTGTATCTGTTTTTTTACAAGGTAAGGAGTAGCTGAGGAGAAATCACTTTAACAGTCTGCCGGATGCCCCTCCAGCCCTATTAGCAGTGAATGCAGAAAAGCAGGTCAGGCATCTGGAGCACCAGCTCCTTCTGCAGATGACATCTGCTTTTGCACTACCTGCAGCTGCTGTGATCATCTACTTTCATTAGTGGACAGGCTCAGTTTGTGGTTTCAGTAATGTCGGTTTGCCGGAGCTTGTGGATATTTCCAATTTATTTCTGAGGTGGCTTCAATAAGGAGTGATGATGGTTACCTGCTATATGTGTAGCGATGTTCTTAAGAGAAATGAGGCATGTGGTTGTTTGTGTACTTACTCATACCATCTATAACTCACAGGATGTATAGTACCTTAACACCTTTCCTATCTGCACTGGGA
Organism: Pseudophryne corroboree; assembly: GCF_028390025.1. Taxonomy (NCBI): domain Eukaryota; kingdom Metazoa; phylum Chordata; class Amphibia; order Anura; family Myobatrachidae; genus Pseudophryne; species Pseudophryne corroboree. The sequence goes on along the minus strand of NC_086451.1, from coordinate 365,241,036 downwards.
TGGCTACTGTGATGAGACGGAGGTGTGGAATATCATTGCTGAAAACTAGTAGTAGTTAACAAACAGCAAAGGAAAAAATCCTAAACCATGTGTAAAATAGCAACAGCATATGTGGATGTAACAAGTGCACATTCCCCCAGCACATGCCTATTGTAGGTGAATACCTCTTGGGGGCCTTGGGCAACTGATGACTGGCACTCTGTGCCCATGTAAAGCCCCGATCAATCATCCTTTTGTTGACCAGTTCCCCAAAATCTTGACAACCATGAAAACAATATTCCATATCTGTGGGTCGAATACAGTGCAGATGAGATACAGTGTGGGTTGGATACAGTTTAGGTTGAATACAGTGCAGGCTGGATACAGTGGGAGTTAGATACAGTGCAGGATACAGTATGGGATGAACACAGTGCGGGATACAGTGCGGTCAGATACAGTGTGGGATACAATGCAGGTTGGATACAGTGTGGGAAACAGTTCAGTGCGTGATGCAGTGCAGGTCAGATACAGTGCAGTGCAGGTTGGATGCAGTGTGGGATATAGTGCAGGTTGGATACACCAATAGTGCACTGTGACAGGGATGCCAGCGGAGGTCTCAGTGCGGGGGTTCCGGTAGTATCCTCAATGCTGGGGTGCCGGAAGTATGGGAGTGACAGTAGTATCCTCAGTGCTGGAGTTCTGGCAGTGTGGGGATGCCAGTGGCGTCCTCAGTGCAGGAGTGCCAGCGGTGTCAGCAGTGCATGGGTGTAGGCGGTGTGGGCGGCAGTGTCTTCAGTGTGGTGGGGCTGCCATCTTCCTTTTATCTGTCCAATTGAAGTCTATAGTGAAGTGCTTATTGGCTGAGAGCCATAATAGACTGCTTTCTCAGCCAATTACCAGTCAGCCCGTTGATTTCAGTGGGACTTTTGAAATAGGCACTGGAGGCAAAACCACGAGATCTGACAATTGTTAACTCAAGGTTTTGCCTTGGATAGGGATCCGGGGCAGACAGGGATATCCAAGCATTCTTAAGATTTCTTAAAATCTGAACCATTCATCTCTAATCTAAACATATATGTTTCCAGATAGATGATAGTAGTTGCCTGGTGAAGGGAGGGGATTAACGCAAGGACTGCAATCGCACAGCTACTCGCAGCAACTTTGCAAATGCAATCCTTAACAATACAAATGCAGGAGGAGGAGCATAGCACATCCATCTTGTATTTGTGATAGCAATACTGCGATACGATCGCAGTCCGGGTTGAACATCACGCCCATCGGTCATCACGCTTCTGTTTTCAACAAAGCTTGCCACCCCATGCTTCTCCCTAAATGCCTCTGCCTGTCATTCAGGCAGAAACATTCGTATTACTGGGATGCGATCGCAGGACTCATTCTGCACATGCGCAAATTGGGTCTCGCACATGCAGAATTTCCCGAATATCTGGAAACTGCCCATTGGATCACTTATGCGATCCAACCTGAATTAGCCCCAAAGTCTGCATAATGTTACAAAACTGGGACTGTCCCGCCTGAACTGGGATAATTGTCAGACAGTGATGTCTTCTACCTGGTCTTGCAGTTATGATATCAGTTTTCAGGCTTCAATACAGCTCTTGTGAGCATGCATGGGGGCCCAGAGCATGCCTGGGACTAGAAGCTCAGTTTAAAGATCTACTCTTGATAATGATGACATCATCAGTAAATCTAGATAATTACCAATTGCAGGGGACTCCAACCCATTTCTTCAAATAGAATGAATGTCCTGATTGGTGGACAGTTGACTGTCCTTTCCAATGGTGGATATCCCAAGTGGGACGATTGGGTAGTACAGTATGCGTCACCATAAATGACATATTTCTGGTATATAGCATATTCTAACACTTGTTGAACTAGTGACCCATACTGCATCATAATGAATCTGATCTGTAGCCTTTTTTGAAAGCTACTGGGTATGTGAAACAAATACATTAGCGGTAATAGTGGCTCCTCATCTTGTTTGTGCTTTGTAAATGAAAAATTAAAAACATTAATTAATTTGAATGCATTATTATTCATCTACAAATTCATTTAGATGGGATTTGGAAGAACAGATTAATCTAATTTAAATAAATAGTGGATTAGTGTGCTTGTTGGCTCTTTATAATGCAAGGATTGTTTAAGGAACAATTTAACAGACAAACTATGATAGTTCAGGGAATGGTTAGATAATTAAAAATATAAATTTTCATTAGGGATCAAAATGGAATAGATTAAATTGTGATAAAAATGAGTAACCTGTCATGTCGTGAAAACTAAATGCAATTAGAACTAATTAACCCAAATACACCATAATAGGGTAAATCTTTTCTGCTTTTGTTCTATTTTCCTTAGTCTAGACCAGAGGTCTTCAAACTCGGTCCTCGGGGGCCCACACAGTGCATGTTTTGCAGGTCTCCTCACAGAATCACAAGTGAAATAATTAGCTCCACCTGTGGACCTTTTAAAATGTGTCAGTGAGTAATTAATACACCTGTGCACCTGCTGAGTTACCTGCAAAACATGCACTGTGTGAGCCCACGAGGACCGAGTTTGAGGACCTCTGGTCTAGACCATAGGTTCTCAAACTCGGTCCTCAGGACCCCACACAGTGCATGTGTTGCAGGTAACCCAGCAGGTGCACAGGTGTATTAATTGCTCACTGACACATTTTAAAAGGTCTACAGGTGGAGCTAATTATTTCACTTATGATTTTGTGAGGAGACCTGCAAAACAGGCACTGTGTGGGGTCCTGAGGACCGAGTTTGAGAACCTATGGTCTAGACCATGGCATCTCAATTATTTATGATGCACCCCTCTTGATGGTAAATACGTACCAAGTACCCCTAGTTTGGGTATGTTTAAAAAAACCTCACCCTCTATGATTTGCACCCCTATATAAATGATCTCCATCTGTTTGTAAATAGCATTAAACAATCTGATATTGCTTTACATTTTTTAAATGATAACTTCTTACACTCTTGCATACATGTAACAGACAGTAGAAGCCGCTGAAGCTGTCTGAAATACCCTTTGGGATACACGCCACATTTTGAGAAACCCTGAGCTACTGTAGATCATTTATGGGTGTAAGTGACTTAACCAATCCAGGCATGGTTACCTGTAGAGAATAATCAAACCAGTATGCCCACAGTGACGACATAAGCACACTTATAAAATAGAGAGGAGAGTACTTACACATACCAGCATAGCAGTGGTTTAGGCAAGGAGATGTGAGTGTACAGAGGTAGTTTCTGTGGTGCTCGGTGCTCTTGCATTGGTTTGATCTGGCCTGTGGTAAGGGAAATACAGGTGTTGGTAATAGGGAAAAGTTACCCCATACACAGCATACTAGCACAAGTGTGGGACCAGTGGAAAGGAGAGGTCACCTTGACTGACTAAAGCTACTCAAGAAAAATCTCATTGCAGCCCCTTGATTTGAGCTCAACAATGTCCACCAACAATGCACTTACACCAAGGGGTCTATTTACTAAGCCTCGGACGGAGATAAAGTTGCTGGAGATAAAGTACCAGCCAATCAGCTACTAACTGCCATTTTTCAAACCCAGCCTGTTACATGGTAGTTAAGAGCTGATTGGCTGGTACTTTATTTCCGTCCAAGGCTTAGTAAATAGCCCCCTAAGTGCCCAGTATTATGGTTCAACAACATGCAGTTAACCCAATAACATGATCAGATGCCCAACAATAAAGTATGCCTAATATAGTTTACTACAATTACTACTTAACAGGTATATCTGAAGGTGAGTATCGGATTTGGGGTTACGGTTAGGGCCTGGTGTGGGGTTTAAGATTAGGCACTGTGGGGGCTAGGATCAGGCACTAGGGGGGATTAACCCTAGCCACCAACACCTGAGGGTTAGCCATAACTGACACTCCTGGATGGTTAGCCCTGGCCGCCACCCCTGAAGGGTTATGGTAGGGGACAGGGGGGTTTACAAATACTTACCCACTCCGGTTTTGGGATCTTCAATAGTATAGTATGTAATCCATCAATATACACACTGTCTTATATATATGACACTTCATTAAAATATTATATTGTTCTTATATACAGCACACAGTGGGAACAGCTTTTGGAGTGTGTCTAGCACCATCTAAGCAGCATGTCTATCAGACAGCTTATTGTAATTTATCCTTAGTTACAAATAAATAATTACCTCAACCCTTATTACAGTAAAATATCTCAATTCATACTAGAGATGAGCGGGTTCGGTTCTCAGAGAACCGAACCTCACCGAACTTCAGTACCCGAGCTCGGATCCGACCCCGGTTTGGGTTTTCCCGCCTGACTCAGAAACCAGAATGAGGCAAAACGTCATCATCCCGCTGTCAGATTCTCGCAGGGTTTGGATTCCATATAATGAGCCGTGTGTCGCCGACATTTTCACTCCAGTCCTGGAGATTGTAGTGAGAGGACGTGTCTCCGTCCTCAGTGCCTGTGCGAGCGAAAAGTAGGGTTGCAATTATAGTGTTGTCTTCTTCTGCTCAGTCCAGTGTAGTGTCTTAGCTGCATCAGTCAGTCTAGTGACCAGTCATAGTGGTGGTGTCTTCTGCTGCCATATGTCCAGGGCTGCTGTATAAGTCCCTTACAGTATTGCTGTGTTGTCCTGCATCAGACCAGTGGTAGTGTCCCGTGCATCAGTCAGTCCAGTGATCAGTCACAGTGGTGGTGTCCTCTGCTGCCATATGTCCAGTGCTGCTGTACAATAAGTCCCTTACAGTGTTGCTGTGTTGTCCTGCATCAGACTAGTGGTAGTGTCCTGTGCATCAGTCAGTCTAGTGACCAGTCACAGTGGTGGTATCCTCTGCTCTGCTGCCATATGTCCAGTGCTGATGTGTAATAAGTCTCTTACAGTGTCGCTGTGTTGTCCTGCATCAGATCAGTGGTAGTGTCCTGTGCAGTATATTATTTACTCCAAATAAAGGGGTTATTAACATTTAATCCAAATATAATTTTTACAGGGTTTGCCCTGTGTGGTGTAGGGGTATGCTCCCCTGTGCCGCATATTGTGTTATATAACTCCAGAAAAATAATGGAGAACAAAAATTTGGAGGATAAAAAAGGGAAAGATCAAGAACCACTTCCTCCTAGTGCTGTAGCTGCTGTCACTAGTCATGACACAGACTACGAAATGCCATCAACGTCATCTGCCAAGGCCAATGCCCAATGTCATAGTAGAGGGCATGTCAAATCCAAAAAGCAAAAGTTCAGTAAAATTACCTAAAAAATAAATTTAAATGGTCTGAGGAGAAATGTAAACTTGCCAATGTGCCATTTACGACACGGAGTAGCAAGGAACGGCTAAGGCTCTAGCCTATGTTCATGACTAGTGGTTCAGCTTCACATGACAATGGAAGCCCTCATCCTCCCGCTAGAAAAATGATAAGAGTTAAGCAGGAAAAAGCACAGCAAAGAACTGTGCATTCTAAGATGGTTACACAAATCCCCAAGGAGAGTCAGCGGTTACGATGCCTGACCTTCCCAACACTGTACGGGAAGAGGTGGCTCTTTCCACCATTTGCACGCCCTCTGCAAGTGCTGGAAGGAGCACCCACAGTCCAGTTCCTGATATTCAAATTGAAGATGTCACTGTTGAAGTACACCAAGATGAGTATATGGGTGTTGCTGGCGCTGAGGAGGAAGTTGACGAGGTGGATTCTGATGGTGATGTGGTTTGTTTAAGTCAGGCACCGGGGGAGACACCTGTTGTCCGTGGGATAAATAAGCCCATTGTGATGCCTGGGCAAAATACCAAAAAAGCCACCTCTTCGGTGTGGAATTATTTCTCCACAAATCTAGACAACAGGTGTCAAGCCGTGTGCTGCCTCTATCAATCTGTAATACGTAGGGGTAAGGACGTTAATCACCTAGGAACATCCTCCATTATATGTCACCTGCAGCACATACATCAGAAGTCAGTGTCAAGTTGCGAAACTTTGGGTAAGAGCGTAAGCAGTCCACTGACACCTAAATCCCTTCTTCCTCTTGTACCCAAGCTCCTGCAAGCCACACCACCAACTCCCTCAACGTCAACTTCCTCCTCAGTCAGGAACGTCAGTAGTCCTGCAGGCCAACCGGGATTCCTCTGAAGGATCCTTGAGTGGTACGCCTGCTGTTGCTGCCGCTGCTGTTGTTGTTGCTGGGAGTCAATTGTCATCCCAGAGGGGATCAGATCAGAGATCAGAGATCAGGGATCAGAGGTCACGAACGGGTACTTCCTTTAATAGACCCGCCGCTGCCGCCGGAGATGCAGGAGGAACACAGGAGAGGCGCGCGCTGTGCGCTCCGTGTCCCTCCTTCACACTGCTCTGCCTGTCACACTGCACTGCCACTGACTCGAGTATAAGCCGAGGTGGCTTTTTCAGCACAAAAAAAAGTGCTGAAAAAGTCGGCTTATACTCGAGTACATACGGTATATATAAGCTGTAGCTAAACAAAACATTATGGGATCTCTGTAAAATGTAATCAGTTACACAAAGTTCTGCATCATTTCAGAAACACCCATTATAAATGGACTAATTTAGATAGAGATGAAAAAGTGCATTACTTTAAAAGCTTAGCTTTTTCTTCCTGAGTAATGACCCATGTGAAATAATTGCTTATGGCAGCGTCAAATTTTGACAGAATTATTTAAATGGTTTAAGTGTTATAAAAAAAATAACTTATGCTGAACTCATAAAGTCCCCAGTAGATATTAATTGTGCAACAATTACAGTATTTTTATATTTATCAAAATGATTTGTCTACACATATTAGAATTCTTTGGGGCTCGACAACAAAGGCAAATTATAGGAAGTATTACTACTGTAGGTACTAGATAATAGAATAAGTCAGACATTATTAGGTGGCTTTAAAAGGGGTCTATGTATTAAGCCTTGGAGAGATATAAAGGGGAGAGAGATAAAGTACCACCAATCAGCTCCTTAATTTCCATATTACAGTGTTTGAAAAATGACAGCTGCTGACTGGTTGGTACTTTATCTTTCTCTATTTTATCTATTTCCAAGGCTTAGTAAATAGACCAGTAACAGCATCCAATCATGCATCTTTTGGTGGAGTCGTATGTGTGATAATATGAAACTGCTAGTTTCTGCCTACCCCATGTATACTGGCATACGGGTGTACTATGAGTGGCCAGCTGTCGGGATTCTGGCGCCCAGCATACCACGCCGGGATTCCGACAGCCGGCCAATGCCAGCAGCGGGGCGAGCGCAAAAGAGACCCTTGCAGGCTTGCTGCGCTCGCTACAATGTGGGCAAGGTGGTGCGCTACGTGCACCACACTATTTATTCTCCCTCCAGGGGTGGCCACCGACAGCATCTCCTGCACGCCAATGTCATTTTTCAAAAAATTCTGCACCACCAAATTAATTGACGTGCTTGAATTTTCCCAGATGTAATACACGCACAATATTGGTGGCTTTGTCCGATATCACAAATCCCCAGGAGAGTCTTAGTGCAGTAAGCCATTGTGTGATGACGTCCCTCAGTTTCTCTAAGAGGTTGTCAGCGGTGTGCCTCTTACGGAAATGGTGATACATAGCGTAGCCTGCCTAGGAACGAGTTGGTGTTTGTGAGATACTGCTACTGGTGCTGCTGCTGTTGTTGCTGCGGGAGGCAATACATATACCCAGTGGGCTGTCACAGTCATGTAGTCCTTAGTTTGCCCTGCTCCACTTGTCCACATGTCCGTGGTTAAGTAGACAGTGTAAAAAAAAGTACAACCACATTTCTCAGGACACTGAGGACTCTTTTCTTAATGTCCCTGTACAGTCCAGGAATCGATTGCCTAGTGAAGTGGATTCTAGATGGGATTTGGTACCGGGGACACAGTACGTCCATCAACTGTCTACATCACACTGCACGAATGGTGGATACCGGACGCACGTCTAACACCAGCATAGTTTTTATGGCCTCAGTAATCCGCTTTGCAACAGGGTGACTGCTGTCATATTTCATCTCCATCGCAAAGGACTGTTGGACAGTCAATTGCTTAGTTGAAGTAGTACAAGTAGTCTTCTGACTTCTCCTGTGGGATGACTATCGACTGCCAGCAGACACAACAGCAGCATCATCAGCAGCAGTAGGTGTACCACTCAAGGATCCTCCAGAGGAATCCCAGTTAGGAGAAGACTCGTCAGTCATGCCTGTGGCATGGCCTGCAGAAGTACTTATGTTCCTGACTGAGGAGGAAATTGACGTTGAGGGAGTTGGTGGTGTGGCTTGCAGGAGCTTGGGTACAAGAGGAAGAACGGATTTAGGTGTCAGTGGACTGCTTACGCTCTTACTCAAAGTTTCTGAACTTGACAGTGACTTCTGATGAATGCACTGCAGGTGACATATAAGGGAGGATGTTCCTAGGCGATTAACGTCCTTACCCCTACTTACAGTATTACGGATTGACAAAAGCAACACACAGCTTGACACTTGTTGTCTGGATTTGTGGAGAAATTATTCCACACCAAAGAGGTGTTTTTTTTTTGTATTTTGCCCAGGCAAGACAATGGGCTTTCTCATCCCATGGACAACAACTGTCTCCACGTGCCTTAATCAAACAAACTACATCACCATCAGAATACTCATCATCAACTTCCTCCTCAGCGCCAGCTACACCAATATCCTCCTCATCCTGGTATACGCCTACAGTGACGTCCTCAATCTCAATAGCAGTAACTGGACTGGTGGTGCTCCTCCCAGCACTTGCAGGAGGCATGCAAATGGTGGTAGGAGCCTCCTCTTTCCATACAGTCTTGGGAAGATCAGGCCTAGACATCGCAACCAAGGACACACTTGAACTCTCCTTTGGGATTGTGAACACACAGTTGTTTTTTCCTGTACTTTAACAAGCTTCATTTTTAAACATTTTCTAGAGGTAGGAGGGCTTCCATCCTCATGAGAAGCTGAGCCACCAGTCATGAACTCAGGCCAAGGCCTTAGCCTTTCCTTGCCACTTTGTGTCGTGAATGGCATATTGCCAATTTTATGTTTCTCATCTGATTAATTTTTGCTTCTTGGATTTTACATGCCCTCTATGACATTGGGCATCAGCCTTAGACAACGTTGATGGAATTGCATCGTCAATGTCATGACTGGTGGCTTCAGCAGCTTCAGCACTAGTAATAGAAACTGGAAGTGGTTCCTGATCATCCACTATTTTTTCCTCCAAATTTTTGTCCTCCATTTCACAGGACAGCACCCCTTTATTAGTTCAGCACCCAGAACAGTGCCCCTTTATTTTCACAGCACCCCTCTATTCTTACAGCATACAGGACCAATGTGCTTTTATTTTAACAACAAGCACCCCATAATTATTACAGCATACAAGACTGGGCCAGCACCCCTGTATTTTTACAGCATACAGGACCAGTGTGCTTTTATTTTAACAGAAGCACCCCTGAATTTTTACAACATACAAGACTTGGCCAGCACCCCTTTATTTTCACAGCATACAGGACCAGTGTGCTTTAATTTTAACAACTGCACCACTGAATGTTTACAGCAAACAGGGCTAGTGTGCTTTTATTTTAACAACTGCACCCTTGAATTTGTACAGCCTACAAGACTAGGCCAGTACCCCTGTATTTTCACAGCATACAGGAACAGTGTTGTTTATTTTAACAATTGCACTCCTGAATTTTTACAGCATACATGACTAGTGTGCTTTTATTTTAACAGAATCACTCCTGAGTTTTTACAGCATACACGACTGGGCCAGCACCCCTGTATTTTCACAGCATACAGGACCAGTGTTCTTTTGTTTTAACAACTGCACCCCTGAATTTTTACAGCATACAGGAGGACAGTGACCCTGCCACCTGTACAACACAGTGACAGCCAGGTCAGCAACAACACCCATTTACAGCTCCAGCACCCCTTTACAGCACATGATGAAACACCAGTGACAGCCAGGACAGCACCCCTAACATCACAGTGACAGGACAGCACTCCTAACAGCACCCCTACAGAGCACATGCTGATCCCACCTGACGCCACTACCCACAGAGAGACAGTGGTCTGTCTCCCTCACTCTCCAAGCCCAGAGTGAAAATGGCGGTGACGCGCGGCTGTTTATATGGAATCCAAAACTTGTGAGAATCCAACAGCGGGATGATGACATTTTACCTTATTCTGGTTTCCAAGTCTGGCGGGAAGTCCCGAGGCGGACTTGGATCGCGGGTCGGAATGTTAATTTCAGGTGGCTTTGGTTCTCTGGGAACCAAACCCGCACATCTCTAGTTTAATATAGTTTTTCCTCATATAGTTTATAGCAATGATAAATAAATGGCAACAAGATATTAAACACAGAGTTCTTGAACAATGGTAAGAAGGTTGTTGGCTGGATACTTGTCACCAGAAGAGATGAAGTAGGTGAATGTCTGATTACTAGATGCCGAGACCTTAATTGTTACTTGAACTGTAGAGCTGAGGAGTTGGATAACGAACTGTGTACTGTAGAGCTGAGGAGTTGGATAACGAACAGTGGTGCACCGAAGACCAGGGTAGCTGGAAAAGGTGGGACACAGCTAATTACTTGCACACAGGTAAATTACAGAGCAAGAAAACTGGAAAGCCGGGAAGTGGTGAGATGCTTGCGCACAGATGAATTACAGAGCAGGAACACTGGAAAACCGGGATGGGGCTAGATGCTTGCACACAGATCAGTTGCAGAGCATGAACACTGGAAAGCCGGGAAGCGGCTAGATGCTTGCACACAGGTGAATTGCAGAGAAAGGACCCTGGAAATCCTGGATGCATACAAATGCTTGCACACAGGTGAACTGCACAGCAGGAACACAGGAAAGCCAGGATGAGGCTAGATCCTTGCACACAGATCAATTGCAGAGCTTGAACACTGGAAAGCCAGGATGCAGCTACATGCTCACACACAGGTGAATTGCAGAGAAGGAACACTGGAAATCTAGGATGCGGCCAAATGCTTGTACAAATGTGAATGGCAAAACAGGAACACTGGAAGGCCGGGATGTAGCTAGATGCCTGCAGACAGGTGAATTGCAGAGAAGGTACACTGGAAAGCCAGGATGTGGCTAGATCCTTGCACACAGATCAATTGCAGAGCTTGAACACTGGAAAGCCAGGATGCAGCTACATGCTCGCACACAGGTGAATTGCAGAGAAGGAACACTGGAAATCTAGGATGCGGCCAAATGCTTGTACACATGTGAATGGCACAGCAGGAACACTTGAAGGCCGGGATGCAGCTAGATGCCTGCACACAGGTGAATTGCAGAGCAGGAACACTGGAAAGCTGGGATGTGGCTAGGTGCTTGCACACAGGTGAACGGCATAAGAGATAACAGAGAAAAGCCGTGATGCAGCAAGATGCATTCTGGTGACTTGTAGAATCAAATAGCTGGATAGCTGGGGCACAGCTAAGAGCAGAGTCAGTGAGAGTAACTGGTAATTCTCTAGAGTCTTTGCACAGGAAACTGAAACATACAGTCATCGATATAGCCTTAAGCAGGCTTTAGACAACAAAGCACTGACACTGTATAAGACTCCAGTCACTAGCTTTATACCCCGGTCTGACAGTGGATTGGCTGGTCAAGTCACATGTGTGCAGACATGGTTCTGAATATTGGTATGCAGTCCAGTCAGCTGATCAGAATAACATGGCTGCTCACATGGATGATGCTGGCGGGAAAGTCAGTGTTCTGAGGTGCGGGAGCCGATGGCAGCAATGGCGGCTGATGAGGAGGACTGGCCAGCAGTGACAGCACTTCTGAGAGTGCAAGTCCATCCCTGAGCAGTGCGAGTGCTGTGAGACGGGACAGAACGTGGCCGGGAAGGTTAGTGTGAGCCTGTTTTGTGACACTGTGCATTCAGAATCAGAATCATCAGACAATCTTGAGGAACAGCTATGTGTGAGTCTGACATTTCTCACATTGTCCACATAGAGAAGCCTCTTTCACCTCCTTTCACCATTTCTGCACCATCTGCACATGTGGGGAGCAGTATAAGTAAAGTTGGTGATGATGAGGAGGACATAATAGAAATTGAGGAATCCTGTGTGGAAGTAGAACATGATGAGGGGAATATGTGTCTATGTACTACTACTATCTGACACTGAGGATGTTGATGATGTTGTTTGTGTAAGTCAGCCACCAGTGGCTGCAGTTCTTGACCATGATAAAAAGAAAGCCATTGCTATGCCTCGGCAGAATACCAAAAAAGCCACCTCTTGGGTGTTGCATTATTTCTACCCCAATCCGGACAATGTTTGTGAAAGAATCTGCTCCATTTGTGAGGCCAAAGTAAGTAGAGGAAGGAACGTTAGCCATCTTGGCACCTCTTCCATGTTACATCATTTGCGGTGAATACATTAAATTTACTTTACAAGACTAGCTGAATACCCGTGCTTTGCAATGGAATTTCAAGTATTTTCGTGCGTATAACTTTCATTTTGAAGGACTTCCTGGTAAACTAAGACCACCCATCCACCAGCAAGGCAGCAGCCAGCATCACCCGGAGGGAGCAGCCCAGATACGGAGGGGACACCAGCTGCTGGGAACCTCTCGGGATCACCCCCTCCTCAAGCCGGACACAGCAGCCCAAGTCGGGTACACCGGCGGGGAGACATCTGCTTTACCCAGGAGCGGTGCCGCCGTGCCCCCCGGTGTCAGTGGCCTGTACAGTGACAGTAGAGGCGGCGGCTGTGCCAGGGGGTGGTCACAGGGAGCAGCAACCCTGATGCAATTTATCATCGCTGCCGCTGTGTAGCCAGGGATTGAGCCGCATCACGCTGCTGGAGATCAGTTGGCGGAAAGCGAGTAGCGGAGGGAGAATGTTAAACGTGGAGAGCCTGGACCGGTTGGATCTGTGTAAGAGTCTGGTGACGTGGGTAAGTGTTGAATCAGCAGCAGCAGGGCTGCCCTATCCCCCACCCCCAAGCCCTGCACACACTGGCGACTGCTGACATTGTTTCATCATCCGAGCCGAGTGTAGTCTATGCAGAAGCTGTTCCCCCAGGGGTCACTATGTAATGGGACTTTGGGCTATATACTTGTCAGTTTGATGCTTATAGCACCAGCATAATTTGACACTAATGTCGGTCATTTTGGACATTTTATTTTTCACCCCTTCTCACACCCTATACTGATGGGGGCTGAACTTGGACTTAAACGGCAACGGGAGTGTCACTATTCATCTCAGCGACCCCGAAAACTATGGATTTTTACCTGCCACCCCCTTCACACCCCCACCCCTAGGGGTGCTAGGGGTGTCTTACCCCTACAGTATTTTTTTCCAGATTGTAAGTTATGTGTGTACCAAGTTTGGTGTAAATTGCTCCAGGCATTTGAGAGTTATGCCAAAAACTAGGAATTTTTACATGTCACCCCCTTCCCACCCCCAGCCCTAGGGGTGCTAGGGGTGTCTTACCCCCACAGTATTTCTTTCCAGATTGTAAGTCATATGTGTACCAAGTTTGGTGTAAATTACTCCAGGCATTCCAGAGTTATGCTGGGACATACACACATACATACATACATACATACATACATACATACATACATACTGTGAAAGTCGAAAAATATTGCAGTACACACATCACGTACAAACAACACACAGATGGCCTCCGCGCGTGTACTTGTTCTGCTGTGCGTGCACATATTCGCAATTTGCGTATGGTCGCTCCCGCGGTCGTGCGCATCAGCGCGTGGTATGGGTATTTATGGTAGAGTTTGTGAACGCATGGAGAGCTATCAAAACACATTACATATTTAATCCAAATAGTGCACAATGTACACATAGTCCCCCTGCACCACACCAGAAAATAACAACAGTTTAAATGGTTTCAGAACAAAGGGATTCACCTTTACAGGACAAGAGGGGACAGACTAAGGTTATAAGGTGGTGTTTGGTATCCAGCTGTAGGGTATTTTAAGGGTAACATTCCGGTGTTGGTCTGCGGAAGATCGCATGTTCCTGCAGATAGTTATGTGCAGAATATAGATGTAAACTGTATTTACTGTATATTATGCATGCGGCGGGAATCCAGAGGAGACCACCCACAAGAGCAGTTGGGAAAGACATCGCCTACCTTCTCAAATCGACCTATGACCTCTCCTGTACTGTAAAAGTGCATTCCTGTGTCCAATGGACAAAGGGATTACAGTATCCATTGTATTGCTTTTGGAATAATTGTATAAATAAAGCCTGCTGCAGCCTGGTCTGGCACAAGACTCACAAAGTTATCTATCAGATGACCGGGGACCGGCCGGGTTGCGCAAGCGATTCCAATCACGTATGTACATTGACTGTAGCCATTATTCTGTTATATTGTCTTGTATTGTAGTGTATGATTTGTATTGTAAACCCCCTTTCAGCAAATATTACGCTGTGGTGTCGGAACCCAGTGGTTTAACTACAAATCGGTGTTGTGTCTTCCTTTTCCTGCTAAGGTTTAAGAGTGTATTGGTAATGCATCGCATTGCTGTATAAGGTTTAAAGTGTATCTCTGGGTGTGTGCGCGCTGTGTGTACTTTGTACCCCCACCGCGGTGTTTGTACGCTAAGTCCGTAAAGTGATACGGGACTCCGTACGCAAACAGTGTATTAAGTACGTAGCGTGTGTATTAAGTATAGCGGCCGCAGCGGCTAAAGGTTTAAAGTGTATTTAAGGTGTGTTTAAGGTATAGCTTTCTTTTCTGTAAGATAATCGACACTATCAATTGAGGGCTCTCCGGTTTTCCACATTTTTACTGCCTAACAGGTCACAGCAGACTTCATCTATCAGCATAAGGGTGGACAGGTATCCTACGTATCCTTTTCTTGGTCGGTGGAGGTACTGAAAACCCTACTTAATTGCTGATTAGATGGTGTCTGCTCTGTATGGTTTGTAGAGATGCTGGTAGAACTCGTAAGATAAACAGGAAAAAAAGCTATTTAAAATCTGTGAATTAATTTTTTGGCGCCAAATGCGTACACAACAAAAGCGTACACCCATACTCTTTGTATACCCGCTCACATTGTTGCCATAGAACTGATTGCTAGATTCATAATATAAATATTAAGGAAGTAAGTGTAAAACACAAACACAGTCTGGCCTAGTTATAAGGGTTTATACAGAAAAGAAACTGTGTGGCGTGTTAAGTGAGCGATTATAGTTAATATTGCTCACATTTATAGAAATTGTGTGTGTTGTTTTATTGCGTCCGCACATAAGTACACGTGGTACGGAACGTGAGGACAGCGTTCACAAAACGTGCACGTGGGGCAAGGCCGCACACGTGGCATAGAGGTGCGCACAGATGCGTAATTACGCAAGCTTGCGTAGCGTTGTGTGCGCATAATAAAACCACACGATAGTTCGTTTAGTTTAAAGGTGGGACAGTAGCCACGCTACAATAGCACAAGATTGCCCAGTTTCCAAAGTTTAGTATAAAACTCTTATTTACTGTATTGCCTCTGGGAGTAAAACTGCTTATCTGAATGAATGATAATTTTCTGTACAGAAAAACCAAAGTGTATTTGAGTGAGCAAACGTAGGAGCGAGTGGAAATTTGAACCCCGGAATTCGGAATCTCGTTGTGTGGTACATCAAGTGAGTGGAGACTTGGTGGCGTGAGGCGGCTGACTCACGTTAGTATAAGGTTTAAAACCCAAATCGTGAGGTGATTTGTAGCGGAGCGTGATAGTGCATTGTATTGCGAAGTATTTGAAATAAAATGATTTTTTTGGTATTACGCTCCGGACTGAGGGTCCCAGTTTGTACAACGACCCGTGATCGTATGGCAGATAGGTAACAAGTACCTATACGCTGTGCGATTGGACCGCACATTTGTGGATGCGATATATATATAGCGCAACTGGATACCCCTTTACGTGAATTGCGTAAAATCACGGTACCATTAGCTCTGTATAGAGCATAAGCAATTGTGATTTGTGTATAAGTGTATAGGGAGTTTTCGCTGGTCTCTCTCAGGAAAAACTCCAGCGGTGTATATTCACTGGAATAGGTAAGTCACTCCTAAACACTTCCAGTGAATAGAAATCAGATAGGGATCTCACTGGGTATGCGGTGGTCATTCTTGGAGTGAGTCGTGGTAGCTGGCAGAGAAGGAGTGGGTGAAAGCGCTCTAAGAACTTTCACCGTCTATTCGGTGTGCATTGGGGATTGCGTAATAAGGAAAAAAGTCTGCGATGGGATCCAATTGCACAAGCGGTGGACGTTTAGCCAGGGTTCCGGTTGAGGTGCCGCGGCCCAAGGGGTCAGCGAGGTTTGTTATGTGTGGTAAATATGGATCACACACTGAAGACTTTTGTCTGAATGGGTACGTATGACTGACAAAGATAGGGTACCATTCCCTAAATTGGGCAGTTTTGAACCAGAGGTATTGCAGAATTTAAGGATAAGGATATGTTTAATAAAATCCAGAAAACAAAGGATTAGACATACAGATTGTACCACAAAGCATCATCAGCCGAAACCCCAGACACCTGATGGTAAGTCACGTGAAGCAACATGCTATAATTGTCACAAGGTAGTACATTACTCGAGGGAATGTAGAAATAAAGGTTCACATAATGTATACCGACCCCCTAGACCAGGATATGAACAGCACTACAATACACATAATTGGGATCAATTTATCCCCCTCACATATTGTAGCTGCCAGCGCGCTGCGGGAGGGTCTCACCACAAAATAGGGGTTGGGTCACACCTGTAGTCTGCAGCCAGTGAAGTTGATTGCTAGCCTTGGTAGTGAACCTGAGGTCACGGTTGATGTAGCTGGTATACCATTACCTTTTCTTGTAGACACAGGGGCGGCCAGGTCAGTGTTAAATTCGACTGTAGGTATAAAAACCACGGATAAAACAATTGCGGCAATGGGAGTAACAGGAACAGTGCAACACTACCCTTTGAGTAGACCTGCAGAGATTACGATAGGGCCCTTGCAAACCAAGCATTCTTTTTTGCTAGCTGCAGCAGCTCCGACTAACCTGCTTGGAAGAGATTTATTGTGTAAAATGCGGAATGTCATATACTGTACTCCTGAGGGTGTCTTCTTGGATATACCTGAGAATCACGTTCAGGAAGTACAAGATATATTAGACACCCCTCAAAGGCTAATGTCGCATTCTGCTGTAATAGACAAGTGTCCAGCAAAGGTAGAGGAAATGATCTCACAAATACCAGGTTCCCTTTGGACCAAAGATGGACAAGACACTGGATTGATGGCGAATGTAGCTCCGGTAGTAGTGCAAGTAAAAGACGGTAGGAAAGCTCCAAAAATCCCTCAGTATCCTCTGAAGCCAGAGGTAGAATTAGGAGTGTACCCCGTCATAGAGCGGTTGCTACAACAGGGCATACTAGTCAGGACGTCCAGCACTGCCAATAGTCCCATCTTCCCTGTGAAAAAGAGTGGGGGGAGGGGTTACTGGCTAGTGCAGGATCTAAGGGGGATAAACAAGATAGTTGAGAGCCAATTCCCCGTAGTGCCCAATCCAGCTGTCATCCTCATGCAAATTCCCCCTACTGCAAAATTTTTCACTTTCATTGACCTCTGTTCTGCCTTCTTTTCTGTCCCTCTGCACCCTGACAGCCAATAACTCTTTGCATTTACATACAGGGGAGTACAGTACACCTGGACTCGTCTCCCCAAGGTTTCATTGACAGCCCAAGTATTTTTTCCCAGGCTTTGCATGACTGTTTACAATCCTTTCAACCTGAGAGCGGATCAGTATTAATACAGTATGTCGATGACTTATTGCTGTGTTCTGATTCACTCGAATCGTCCTTGAAAGACACGAAACAGCTTCTGTTTCATCTTTCCCATACGGAACACAAGGTTTCAAAGGATAAATTACAGCTCTGCCAGACCAGGGTAAAATATTTGGGACATTGCTTGACTCAAGGACTTCGACATCTCACCGCTGATAGAATACTGGCGATTCGCGACATGACTCTGCCACAAACCCAGCAACAGATCCACACTTTCCTTGGAATGTGTGGGTACTGCTGAAACTGGATCCCAGGATTCTCAATACTGGCTTTACCTTTGCAAGAAATGGTCTCCTCAAACAAACCAGATCGGATCTCGCACACAGATGAGTCCGAACTGGCCTTTGAGAGACTCAAACAGTGCCTATCACAGGCACCTGCATTAGGTATGCCAGATTATGGGAAGCCCTTTGAATTATATGGTACAGAAAGTGCAGGGTGCGCAGCAGGAGTTTTAACCCAGAGACATGGTGATGCCAGCAGACCGGTAGCTTACTACAGTGCACAGTTGGACACCGTAGCACAGTCTCTCCCCACATGCTTGCGAAGTGTTGCAGTGATAGCTTTGCTAGTAAGTAAAAGCGAAGATGTAGTGTTAGGACACAACCTGACCATCCATACACCTCATGCTGTGTCAGCCTTACTGAACTCTGCCCAAACCAGACATGTCTCATCTGCTCGGTTTACAAAGTGGGAATTAGCACTAATGGCCGCTGTAAACATCACCATAAAGAGATGCAGCGCACTAAATCCTGCAACTTATCTGCCAAGTGTGCCTGGACAGGCACAAAGGGTTGAGGATGAGAATGATGGTGAAGGAGGATTTAGTGCAGATACTGATACGCATGATTGTATGGAATACCTGAATCAGACTTTCACTGCGAGACCTGACATCAGTGACAACCCACTGGAAGGCGTAGACTTTACCTTTTAAACTGACGGCAGTTGCCACAGACAGACGGACTCGGGAGACTTGTGTACTGGATACGCAGTTTTAGATGACAGAGGTATCATAGAAGCTAAACCCCTGGGCCCACTGCACTCAGCACAAGTTGCTGAGTTGGTCGCCCTTACCAGAGCGTGTGAATTGGCCAAGGGTAAGTCAGCTAATATATACACAGATTCTAGCTATGCCTTTGGAGTGGTGCATGATTTCGGGGCCCTATGGCGCCTCCGAAATTTCATGACGGCAGCTGGCACACCTGTAGCGCATGCGTTCCACATAAAAAGGCTTCTAACAGCGATACAAGAACCAGACAGAGTGGCTGTTATCAAGTGCAAAGCACACACTTACAACCAAGACCCAATCTGACTTGGTAACAGCCAGGCAGACGAAGCTGCTAAATCAGCAGCCAGCACCCCCATACATACAAACGAACATCACTGATGACATTCAACACAATCAACACACAAAAATTAATTGAAATGCAAAATTTGTGTTCTCCACAGGAAAAGGCGGTCTGGAGGTCAAAGGGGTATGACCAGGAGTCCTCAGGACTCTGGACAGGTGGACACGGTAAGCCAGTGGCCCCCAGAGCATATCTTCCAAGCTTAGCTGAGGCGGCACACCGTCTGACTCATCTGGGTAAAGAGGGTATGTGTAAGCTGGTGAGAGCCTACTGGTGTGCGCCAGGATTCTCTTCTCATGCAGGTAAGAGAGCAATGACATGTTTTACTTGCTTGAGGAAGAATATTGGAAAGTCAATACCAACAGAGCCATCCCATATCCCTCCGACAGACGGCCCTTTTCAGGTAATACAAATTGATTTCATACAGCACCACCCTGTAGGAATTTAAAATATATGTTAGTCTGTATTGATGTATTTTCCAATTGGGTAGAAGCGTTCCCTGCCGCCACAAATACTGCTACGTTCACTGCAAAAGAAAATTGTGCAGGAATTTGTGTGTAGATATGGTATCCCTAGAATAATTGAAAGCGATAGGGGTACCCATTTTACAGGTGAAGTCTTTCAGGTAATGTGCAAACTGATGGGAATTAATAGCAAGCTGCATACTCCGTACCGACCACAGGCGAGTGCGAAGGTGGAGAGAATGAACAGCACTATTAAGAACAAGCTGAGCAAAGTGATGGCTGAGACTGGATTGTTGTGGCCAGAAGCTTTGCCACTAGTATTGTACAGCATCAGAACCACACCCAGGTCCCCCCTTAACCTATCACCCTTTGAGATTATTTTTGGCCGACAACCTCATGTAATGATAGACCCCCAGGATGATTTGAAATGCAATAACGAAGTGACTGTAAAATATTTGGTTAGGATGAGCCAGCAGCTGAGGAATCAAAATAGAAATCTAAAGCTGGTGATTCCTGACCTACCGAACAGTAATTGTCATGACATTGAACCTGGGGATTATGTAATGATTCGAAATTTTCTACGCTCAGGTTGCCTCATTGATAGGTGGGAAGGACTGTACCAAGTCTTGCTAACCAGCACGACAGCATTAAAGGTTGCCGAAAGAGAGACTTGGGTCCATTCTTCCCACTGTAAGAAGGTCGCTGACCCGGAGAGAACCTGTGACAAAGAGCAGAGTGTAGAGAACATCGTATCACTGGAGTGTCTGTTCCGGGAAGGTTGAGAGGCAGGACTGTTGAGACGGCACCTGAGCGTGGAGAACAACAAGACCAGAGGCGGTTGTCGCACCAGTTTTAATTTTTTTTATTTTCTCCATCTCCCACTACCCTCCTTCTCTCCTTCTCTTTCTCCCCCTTCTTGTTTCCCTTCTCTTCCCTTAACAAGATGGACTTACCCCAAGAGACTGCGTTCCGGGTTTTCCTGTTAATCCTGTTGTTGACCAGGACAGTCTGTTTCGGTGAGGGTCCCAGAGAGGTCGAGAAAGGATCTGGAATGGGTTCTGATGGCGAGGATGGATTTGTAGAATCTCAAGAGCAACACATCACTCGAGCAAAGGTGAGTATCAGAAAGCGCTCTGGTAGTCAGGGAGCTCGGAGGCACTGTGAAGGGTTATTGTCTGAGGAAAATTGCATTTGTAGGAATTGTGAGAACATAGTCGAGGATGGGTGCATCCAGAGATGTCAGTCCAGCCTTAATATCGACATGGACCGTCATCCATTGAGTGATTACCACTCACTAGTGGGTAAGGTTTTAAACCAGACAGAATGCTGGGTGTGCTCACAAGTACCCCAAGGTCAGAGCAAGTCAGGATTAGTACCGTACCCTTTAGCAATAGATGAGGTACTCGAATTACGGGGTGGAAGACCGGTGGACAAGAAATTCAATATTTCTAGGACCCCTAGCTTGAAGCTCCACCAGTATCATGTAGATAGATCCTTATTATGTTTCAATATTTCCAATTACCGAAAACCGGGAAATTGGGAAGTGACGTGGAATAACCAGACAATGACCTTTTCGCATAGAGCTGATAGGATACCCATAGACTCTGAATTTATATGCCAAATAGCCAACAGTGGAAGGTATTTCCGGTATAGGTATACTCGAGGAAGCAAGACCATGTGGGTTAGAGAAGTATCACCAGGGTACTGTGCTCATATCATCCAGCCCGATACTTGTACTGAGCAGATGGGAGAACTAGGGATTGGGTTTTTCACTTGGAAAGTTTGTAATATGGTAATGTCATATTCTGTCCCCTATGTTCTCCCCGATGATACCTATTTCATATGTGGGAGGAAGGTGTCCAAGTGGTTTGCCCCGAGCTCAGAGGGATTGTGTTACATTGGAAGAGTGTTGCCAGAGGTCATTACCATAACCCTTGATAAGATGAAAGATGTTTACCGCAGTGCTCAGGCTCCTTACACTCATACTCACTATGAACACATCGTCAAGAGACACCTCATAGAGAGGACAGAGCACATAGCCTCTGATTTAATCCACGAATCCACCCGTACTGCCAGAGGAATTATAAATTATAGGTATATCACTGAGATGTATGATGACACCTTCAGGTATACGGGAAGGGAGTTACAAGCTTACAAGAAGGAACTGATTCAGCACAGGATGGTCCTAAATTATATCACAGCCGTGACGGGTGGGTACTTTGTTACTCTGGCAACTCAATATGGTGTGAAGTGCTGTACATATATCACGAACAGCACTGACGACCCCACGGAGATCATCGATCAAAAAATGGACGATATCTTGCAGTTGAAGTGGGAGTTCCGGAGGAGACACAACCTTACCCTGACGGCTGTGGGTAATGAGCTGACCGTCTGGGTCTCATGGTTGAACCCACGAAATTGGTTCTCAAGATTAGGAGAGTGGGCTCAAAATGTTATTATGAGTGTAGGGAAGTTTCTACTTTGTATCCTGGGAGTCGTCATAATTATTGGCTTGATATTTAGGTGTGTTCGAATTCTGATGCGGCGCAAGCACGGCACAAATTTGATGAGTCTAAGGAGCGAGGGCATTGTTATAGCAGCAGATTCAATTTACGACCCATCCATAGAGACAGTGTTATGATAAGGATTGCAAATGAATTCCATGGCCTGTTTCTTTCACCCGTTTTTCCTTTGTCTCCCCCTCTGCCCAGATACACCCATCCGGAAAAGACATCAGCCTTACCCAAGAATGTTTAAGAAAATGTTATGTGAATGTATTTTAGATATGTGTCTGATTTTTTTTCCCTACAACCTTCAGTTAATGACACACATAGTCGACAGGTGATATCCACATATACTAGCACTCACATATGTTCCCCCTCCATGTATCATCAACTAAATGTGCACCCCATTTGTTGGAACAAGAAGCCGAATAGAGCTCGGTAGTGTTTGTTGGCCCACTTACAGACCCTTAATACGGGATGAGAAGGATTTAATGTATACTTCGCAATACCTCGAAGCTTATTTAGAACATATACGGCACGATGATACATGCCCCTCAGACATGGATTCATACATACATGCTTTTTACTATCCCACTAGGTCATACCTTTCCTACCTACAACTCTCCTCCGACCATCCAATCGTCTGTAGATATTGTATTGATATTTTTCTGTTTAGTGATTAGATAGTGGCAGTTATTGGTGACTGCCAAAGGGTGGACTGTCAAAGTCGAAAAATATTGCAGTACACACATCACGTACAAACAACACACAGATGGTCTTCGCGCGTGTACTTGTTCTGCTGTGCGTGCACATATTCACAATTTGCGTATGGTCGCTCCCGCGGTCGTGCGCATCAGCGCGTGGTATGGGTATTTACGGTAGAGTTTGTGAACGCATGGAAAGCTATCAAAACACATTACATATTTAATCTAAATAGTGCACAATGTACACATAGTCCCCCTGCACCACACCAGAA
Source organism: Pseudophryne corroboree (assembly GCF_028390025.1). NCBI lineage: Eukaryota > Metazoa > Chordata > Amphibia > Anura > Myobatrachidae > Pseudophryne > Pseudophryne corroboree. Next base: position 365,217,983 of record NC_086451.1, on the reverse strand, counting down.
AATAACAACAGTTTAAATGGTTTCAGAACAAAGGGATTCACCATTACAGGATAAGAGGGGACAGACTAAGGTTATAAGGTGGTGTTTGGTATCCAGCTGTAGGGTATTTTAAGGGTAACATTCCGGTGTTGGTCTGAGGAAGATCGCATGTTCCTGCGGATAGTTATGTGCAGAAGCAGAATATAGATATAAACTGTATTACCTGTATATTATGTATGCGGCAGGAATCCAGAGGAGACCACCCACAAGAGCAGTTGGGAAAGACATCGCCTACCTTTTCAAATCGACCTATGACCTCTCCTGTACTGTAAAAGTGCATTCCTGTGTCCAATGGACAAAGGATTACAGTATCCATTGTATTGCTTTTGGAAGAATTGTATAAATGAAGCCTGCTGCTGCCTGGCCAGGCACAAGACTCACAAAGTAATCTATCAGATGACCGGGGACCGGCCGGGTTGCGCAAGCGATTCCAATCACGTATGTACATTGACTGTAGCCATTATTCTGTTATATTGTCTTGTATTGTAGTGTATGTTTTGTATTGTAAACCCCCTTTCAGCAAATATTACGCTGTGGTGTCGGAACCCAGTGGTTTAACTACAAATCGGTGTTGTGTCTTCCTTTTCCTGCTAAGGTTTAAGAGTGTATTGGTAACGCATCGCATTGCTGTATAAGGTTTAAAGTGTATCTCTGGGTGTGTGTGCGCTGTGTGTACTTTGTACCCCCAGCGCGGTGTTTGTACGCTAAGTCCATACAGTGATACGGGACTCCGTACGCAAACAGTGTATAAAGTACGTGTTGTGTGTATTAAGTATAGCCGCCGCAGCGGCTAAAGGTTTAAAGTGTATTTAAGGTGTGTTTAAGGTATAGCTTTCTTTCCTGTAAGATAATCGACATTATCAATACATATATACATACATTTTTATATATATATATATATATAGATTATAACATACCCTTCAACATTTTACACATGAAAATCGGTAAAAAATAGGAAAGGGGGCGTGGCCACAGGTAAAGACCCAAATGCAGGATATTGTACATCATTTCAAAACCGACTGGAATTGATAACTAGTAAGAGGTGAACCATCCAAATGAATGAGCCACCCATCATGCGACGGAGGACACAGGTCCAAATAAGGCCCAGCCGCAACTACCGGACAAATGCGGTGCTCGTGGCAGTGACCCGTTTGGACCCAACAATCCCTGCCAACTAAGTCAGTCTTAGAATGTTGTATCCTACACGTAAGCCGGTGGGACGTGCGTAGACATGGCTTGCCAGCATGTGCGACACTGCTGTTTTAGATGCCGGCGCCAGTTCGCCCACCCTAAATGCACCATGGAAGGCCATCACAAAGGCCAATCGGAAAAGACGAACTTCATAGTCAGAAGAGCACATGCTCCTCAACGACTGCAATATCCTCTTCAACAACCGACCGTCAATCAAAGGTGGAACCACCTTGGCCCATCCTTTGAGCATCCTTGACAGAAAGAAGGACTCGGTGATGACCCTCGGCCCACGAGGGCATAAAAAATACGATATACTAGCTAGAACCTGACCGGCGTAGGTGCGCGATTTCATGGTGGCATAAAAGCACCACACAAAGGCAAGAATTACGTTTTTCAAAAGTCTTACCTCTGTTGCCCCTCTCCTCTATGAATCGGGTCAATTGCTCCCAGGAAGCCAAATATGCGGCAAATGTTGCAGGTGCCAAGGATCTATGGGCCAGTTCCTCCAGTACTGGTGAATGACCTGCCACACATAAGATGGACAAACATCACCCGCTGTGTGCGCCGAAGGCGCAAGCTACCTAAAACACTCCCACTCAAAATGAGAAAGGGCATCGGCAATTTTGTTATGTACGCCGGGAATTTGCTTGGCTCACAACGTAATGTTGTTCATCAAGCATTTAGGCACAATTTGCGCCAAAACCTGTAGGACTGGGAGGTAAGTGGATTTCTGCTGATTTATTGCAAAAACCACGCCAAGATTATCACACCAAAAGATAACCTTGCGGTTCCGAATCTCACTGCACCACAATTCCAACGCCACCATGATAGGAAACACTTCAAGAAGAAGCATATTCTTAGGTCACTGCTCCACACACCATCTACCAGCAGAGTAGGTCCCAATCCCTGAGGCCCCCCCTGCATCAGTAAACGATTGCAAAACGATGTTAGAAATGGCTACCTCCTGCCACAGGCACACCCTGTCAAATTTAATTAAAAATGTGTCCCAGATGGACAGGTCCCTACAGATTTTCAGCAACAAACGCAAAAAATGGTGTGGCCTCCTAACACCCACTGTCACCCTCTCCAACTTCCGGCAAAACAGTCTGCCCATGGGTCTTACCCTGCAGGCTAAATTAAACAAACCCAAAAGAGATTGGGCATGGTTAAGAGTAAGCAAATAAACGCAAATAAAATGTAAACACGGAGAAGGTTAATCTTATTGGCAGGAAGCCTGCAGCAACCAGCCAAAGTATCGATCTCAATACCTAAATAGACCAGCGACTCCCTTGTCTTTTATCTAGCAATTGGCACCCCAAAGGAAGCAAAGCGCTCTAGCGCACTCTCCAACAACCCCTTGCAGCGTTCCGAACCTGGTGGACCTACTAACAAGAAATCATCTAAATAGTGGGTTATTCCGACCTCTTCAGTAACCTCCGGTAAACACCATTGCAGGAAGGTACTGAAATGCTCAAAATTCGAGCAGGAAATAGAGCAACCCATGGGCAGGCACCTATCCACGTAAAACCCATCTTCCAACTTAAAACCCATGTACTTAAAAGCAGACGGATGCAGAGGAAGTAATTGAAAAACAGATTCAATATGACAGTACCAAATCAGGAACAACTTGGCTACACTAAACTTGGAAGCGTCATAATCGTTAGATGTGCACCAAACAAAGTAAGAATGCCAGACCCTACAGTAAATCCGAGCCGAAGCCGGTTTCCGGACCCGCAACATAGTTTGAATGACCACCTCAGAAAACCCTTTAGCACGTAAGACGGAAGCTTCAAGAGCCACGCCATCAAAGACAGCCGGGCTAGGTCCTGGTAGACACAGGGGCCCTGAACGAGGAGGTCTGGGCGTTGTGGAAGTAGAATTGGACGCTCTGACGATAGGCCTTGCAGGTCTGAGAACTGCTGGATCTATGAGAAGCAGATATCCTTTTTCTTGCTTAAACTTCCGAATTACCCTGGGCAGGAGTGACACCGGAGGGAACACGTATGGCAGCTGAAACCTCCACGGCACTGCCAGCGTATCCACGAATGCTGCTTGAGGATCCCTTGTCCTTGCTCCGAAGACTGGAACCTTGTGATTGTGTTGAGACGCCATCAGATCTACGTCTGGAAGGCCCCACTCTTCCACTAGGAGTTGAAACACTTCTGGATGGAGGCCCCACTCGCCGGCATGTACGCCCTGACGACTGAGAAAGTCCGCTTCCCAATTCAGGACTACCGGAATGAATATTGCCGACATGGCCGGTAGATGGCGTTCCGCCCAATATAGAATCCGTGAGACTTCCTTCATTGCCATTGCCGCCTTGATAATTTATGTAAGCCACTGTGGTGGCGTTGTCCAACTGTACTTGAACAGGACGATTCTGAATCAAATGCTGGGCCAGGTTCAATGCATTGAAGACCGCCCGCAATTCCAGAATGTTGATCGAGAGGAGGAATTCCTCCTTGGTCCACCGACCCTGAAGGGAGTGTTGCCCCAGTACCGCGCCCCAACCTCTTAGACTGGCATCTGTCGTCAACAGGACCCAGTTGGATATCCAGAATGGACGGCCCCTACACAATTGTCGGTCCTGGAGCCACCAGAGCAGCGACAGACGGATCTCCGGAGTCAATGAGATCATGTGAGACCTGATCCGGTTAGGCAGGCCATCCCACTTGGCTAGAATCAGCTTCTGGAGGGGGCGAGAATGGAGTTGAGCATACTCCACCATGTCGAATGCTTTTACCATGAGGCCCAGCACCTGCATCGCCGAATGTATTGACACTTGCGGACGAGAAAGGAAGCAACGAATCCTGTCCTGAAGCTTCAGGACTTTCTCCAGAGACAAGAACAACCGCTGGTTGTGAGTGTCCAATAGCGCTCCCAGGTGCACCATGCTCTGTGCAGGGACCAGGGAGGATTTCTTCCAGTTGATGAGCCACCCGTGGGCTTGTAGAAACTGGACAGTCATATCCAGATGACGCAGGAGAATTTCTGGGGAATTTGCCAGGATTAACAAGTCGTCCAGATACGGCAGTATCCTGACCCCTTGACGGCGGAGTACCACCGTCAACACCGCCATGACTTTGGTGAAGACTTGCGGAGCCGTAGTTAAACCAAAAGGTAACGCCCAAAACTGGTAATGGAGGTTGCCAATCGCAAACCTGAGGTATTGTTGATGCGACTCTGCTATAGGAATATGCTGTAAGCATCCTGTATATCCAGGGAGACCATGTAGTCCCCAGGTTCCAAGGCCAGAACTATAGAGCGAAGGGTTTCCATACGGAACTTGGAAATCTTCACAAACCTGTTCAATGCCTTGAAGTTGAGAATGGGCCGGGAGGACCCATTTGGTTTCGGGACTAGAAACAGCAGAGAATAGTACCCCCGGCCCCTCTGCGCAAGAGGCACCTGTACTACAACTCCTGTATCCAGGAGGGTCTGTACCACCGAATGTAGAGTGTTTGCCTTTGTCTGGTCCAACGGGACGTGTGTTCGGCAAAATTGATGAGGGGGTCGGTTTTTGAAGGCTATGGCGTAACCTCGAGTGACGACTTCCCGTACCCAGGCATCTGAAGTGGTCTTCAACCATTCCTGGGTATACCCTAGAAGCCGGCCCCCCACCCTGGGATCCCCCAGTGGGAGGCCCGCCCCGTCATGCGGCTGGCTTATCGGTCTTGGAAGCTGGCTATCGGGCCGCCCAGGCTCTTTTGGGCTTTGGCTTACCAGGTTTGGAAGTGCGGTCCTGCTTGTTGTACGCCTGACCTTTTGCTTTACCTGAAGGACGAAAGGGGCGAAAGGAAGTACCTTTAGCCTTCGACACAGAAGGAGCGGTACTTGGCAGACAGGCAGTTTTGGCAGTAGCCAAGTCAGCCACAATCTTATTTAAGTCCTCCCCAAACAGAATATCTCCCTTGAAAGGGAGTACCTCCAGGGTTTTTCTAGAGTCCAGATCCACAGACCAGGATCTCAGCCACTATATCCGGCGAGCCAGGACTGACGTAGTAGAGGCCTTGGCTGCTAGGATACTGGCATCAGAAGCCGCCTCTTTAATATAACGAGAAGCTGTGACAATATATGACAAGCATTGTGTTAGGCGCCGTGGTCCGCGATGTCCTCGCGGCCCGGCGCCTAGCAACTAGGGACGCCGAGCGTGCTAGCCGCCGGGTCCCTAGCAACGCTGGGACGCCGGGTGCGCTGAGCCACCCGGACCCTAGCAACGGGGACGCCACGGGCGGACCGCGCTCCCCGTTGCAGGGTCAATCAAGTTAACCACATACACTTGTCTTCTGGTCGTGCAGCAAGGCAGCTGCACGGCATTTATGCTAATCAGGCTCTGAACATCTGATTGGAGGACTCCCTGCTAAATACCTTCTCAGTGCTTCACACAGACGCCGGTAATAGCTTCCTGCATGCTGCTTAGGTTTGCTGAACGTCTGTTCCAGTCCTGCTGTGTCTGGTCATTCCTGTCCTCAGAGTTCCTGAATCTTGGAGTTGTCATCTCATCCCAAGGAGTCTTCTGGTCCTCAATTGCCCGCAATAGTCGCCAGAGGATCTCGTGTGGTTTTCGTGAGTTGCGGCTCTGCCGCGTGCTGCGGCCTAGCCCGCTTCATTTTGTATTCTGTTTCGGAGCATTTGCGGAGGTTTCCGCTTCCACAAGTCCTCTCCGGAACTCGGCGGTGCCGGGTAGGAGAGTGGACAAGTGGGTATTTTGGTTGTCCTTTTTCCTGGCGGTTTTCTGCACATATTCTAGTTTTAGGTTAGTCTGTAGCCCCTGGCTTTGTTGTTTAGTTAGAGGGCCCTTTGTTATCACTCTGTCTCGGATTTCTCTTTGTCTCCCATTAAGACCTGAGGGGGCATCGGAGTTGGGCAGACGTAATCCGCCCTTCAAACGCGGCTGCCATGGGCTCAAGCAACCATAGTCTCTCAAGAGATTTCTGACAGCACGGGCGAGACAACGGAGTTAGGGCGCCAGGGGCTATTCCCGTTTCCTTTCCCAGCATTACGTTCCAGTGCTCAGGTCCTTGCTATAAGATCTCCCCAGACCAGAGTGCTGGAATCATAACATTATTACCGGCCTTACCAAAACTTAAAATTAAACGGGGTTTAATTTTTTCTCATTCTGTTTTTGTGAGAGTTTATCGGCCTCATGAATCCGACAGGTTTAGGGCCAAATCCCGGTCAGCTCTTAGTCAACCAGATTCAAGAACTTACTCAGATGGTTCAGGATCTTTCTCTTCGGGTGAGATCGCAGGAAGATCTTTTGCGAGCCTCCCCGAGGGTAGTCCCTGAACCAAAGATGCATTTGCCCGACCGTTTTTCCGGTGACAGAAAAGATTTTTTTAATTTTAAAGAAGCCTGTAAGCTTTATTTTCGTTTAAGACCTACATCCTCTGGTACCGAATCTCAGCGGGTTGGGATTATTATTTCTTTACTCCAGGGGGATCCTCAGACCTGGGCATTTGGTTTAAAAGCTGAGGATCCTGCGTTGTTATCTGTAGACGCCTTTTTTAAGTCATTAGGGCTCTTGTATGATGACCCAGATAGAGAGGCGTCCGCTGAGAGTCATCTGCGCGCTCTCAAACAAGGTAGAAATCCAGCGGAGGTTTATTGTACCGAGTTTCGCCGTTGGTCGAACGACTGTGGCTGGAATGACCCAGCCCTGCGCAGTCAGTTTCGCCTCGGTTTATCTGAATTTATTAAAGACAGTCTCCTCCAGTACCCCGGTCCTGAGACTCTCGATAAACTCATGGAGCTTGCTATAAAGATTGATCGTCGTCTCCGAGAGCGGAGGGCTGAAAGAGGAACAACTGTAAGGTCTAGTCCTTGTGTTTATACCTTCCCAGAGGACGTCGAGGAGCCCATGCAGATAGGTCTCTCCCGGCTGTCTCCTGAGGAAAGAACCAGAAGACAAAAATCCGGTCTTTGTTTGTACTGTGGGGATAAGGGACATTTTGCTCGTAACTGCCCGAACAAGTCGGGAAACGCTCTGACCAGGTGAATGGTGAGGGGGTTCACTTAGGTCTGCAGCTTATCTCCTCTAACAACTCTCTATTAGTCCCTGTTAAGGTTTCCTTTGGCAGCCTCAGTTCTTTGGTGTCGGCTTTTGTCGACAGTGGAGCTGCAGGAAACTTTATGGATTTAACTTGGGCTAAGGCCTTTGGCATTCCACATTTACCGTTAGATAGATGTATCACCATGCACGGTTTAGATGGGGGTCCGCTTTCCAATGGGGTAATTACTCACCGTACACCTCCAGTAATACTTACAGTAGGAGACTTACATTCTGAAGATATTGAATTCTACCTTACACATTGCCCGGCAGTTCCTGTTGTTTTGGGTCACTCTTGGCTTGCCTTTCATAATCCCACCATTGATTGGCGGTCCGGGGAGATTTCCCAATGGGGTACTTTTTGTGTTAAAGAATGTATTTCGTATCCAGTCAGAGTTGCAGCAGTCGTCCCAGAGCTCATTCCTGTGGAATACCAGGAGTTTGCCGATGTCTTCTCCAAAGGCAATGCAGACATTCTGCCTCCCCATCGACCCTATGATTGTGCAATTGAGCTAGTTCCAGGTGCCACTTTGCCTAAAGGGAGATTATATGCCTTGTCCGGGCCAGAAACCACGGCCATGAATAATTATATTCAGGAAAGCCTAAAGAAGGGATTTATTAGACCATCGAAATCTCCTTTAAGTGCTGTTTTTTTCTTTGTGGAGAAAAAAGATGGCTCGCTTAGACCATACATTGATTTTAGGGCTCTGAATAAGATCTCCGTTAAAAACACCTATCCTTTGCCGTTAATTTCTGTGCTTTTTGATCAGTTATGTTCTGCCGTGATTTTTTTCTAAAATTGACCTTAGGGGAGCTTACAACCTCATCCGAATTAAATCTGGGGATGAGTGGAAGACGGCTTTCAGCACTCAGTCGGGTCACTATGAATACCTGGTGATGCCATTCGGCCTGTGAAATGCTCCGGCAGTTTTTCAAGACCTCATTAACGATGTTCTCCGTGACTTCCTAGGAAAATTTGTGGTCGTTTATTTAGACGACATCTTGATTTATTCTGAATCGATGGAACAACATGTTACCCAGGTGCGTCTGGTTCTTCAAAAGTTACGTGAGAATCATTTATATGCCAAGCTGGAGAAGTGTGATTTTCACATCACTGAAGTATCTTTTTTAGGGTACATAATTTCTCCCCAGGGATTTTCCATGGAACTGAAGAAGCTCCAGGCCATCCTTAATTGGGCGCAACCCACTAATTTAAAAGCAATTCAGCGCTTTTTAGGGTTTGCAAATTATTATAGGCGGTTCATTCATTCTTTTTCTGACCTGGTTGCTCCCATAGTAGCTTTGACTAAAAAAGGAGCGGATCCTTCCAATTGGTCGCATGAAGCTGAGTTGTCTTTCCAGGCCTTGAAACAAGCCTTTGTCTCGGCTCCTGTCCTCAGACATCCTAATCCGTAATTGCCCTTTATTGTGGAGGTTGATGCCTCAGAGGTTGGAGTGGGGGCTGTCCTTTCTCAAAAAGATCCGGAGTCTCTGGAGTTACATCCTTGTGCCTTTAAGTCCAGGAAATTCTCCTCTGCTGAATCCAACTATGACGTTGGTAATCGGGAGTTACTGGCAGTAAAATGGGCTTTCGAGGAATGGAGGCATTGGCTGGAGGGAGCTAGACATACTATTTCGGTTTTAACTGACCATAAGAACCTGCAATATATTGAATCAGATAAACGGCTTAATGCTCGGCAGGCACGTTGGGCATTATTTTTTACTCGTTTCAGGTTTATCATCACTTTCAGGCCTGGTTCCAAGAATACGAAAGCTGATGCCCTGTCACGTAGCTTTCTTCCGGTTCACAATAGCAATCCTGTTGTTACCCCCATAGTTCCATCTTCGGTCATCCGGGCAGGCCTCACACTGGATTTATTTACCCAGTTAAACCAGCTTCAACACCAAGCTCCTAGACTTACTCCTGCTGGTCGTCTTTATGTCCCTGAATTTTTGAGAGCCACTGTTTTATCTGAGTTTCATGACAACAAAGTCTCAGGGCATCCGGGTATCACTAAGACCTTGGAGTTAGTCTCTCGCTCAGTGTGGTGGCCTAGTCTTTCTAAAGACGTTAAGGAATTTGTCCATTCCTGTCAGGTTTGTGCTCAGCATAAGGTTCCTCGTTCGTTGCCTATCGGGCAACTCGTGCCTTTAACTGTTCCTCTCAGGCCATGGTCTCATATCTCCATGGATTTCGTGGTTGACCTTCCCCTTTCAGCCGGATTCCGAGTCATTTGGGTGGTAGTGGACCGTTTTAGTAAAATGGCTCATTTTATTGCTTTTCCCCGATTGCCTTCTGCTCAAGGGTTGGCAGTTTTGTTCCTCCGCCATGTGTTCAGGCTTCATGGTTTGCCCACTGATATTGTTTCTGATCGGGGTCCACAATTCATTGCACAATTCTGGAAACGTTTTTGTGCCTCAGTGAAGATGAAACTGTCTTTAACATCTGGTTATCACCCACAGTCTAACGGGCAAACCGAACGAGTCAACCAGTCATTAAAACAATATTTACGTTTGAATTCAGCAAAACTCCAAAATTTTTGGTCCGAGTTTCTCCCTTTGGCTGAATTTGCTTATAATAACTCTTGTCATTCCTCCACCAAAGAGTCTCCATTCTTTTCAGTTTTTGGTTTTCACCCCAGAGCCAATTCTTTTTTTCATCATTCTCCAGTCTCCTCGCTGACCTTAACCTCCCATCTCAGAGCAATTTGGAGAAAAGTGCACCTTGCTCTCAGAAAAGCGGCCTTCCGAGAGAAGAAATTTTCTGACAGGCTCCGACGTCCTTGCACTTTTAAGGTGGGAGATAAGGTGTGGTTATCTACTCGCAACATCAAGCTTCGACAATCCTCGGCTAGACTGGGACCCAAATTTATTGGACCGTTTCTTATTATTAAGAAGGTCAACCCAGTTGCCTTTCGGCTACGTTTACCAAGAGCTCTCAGAATTGGAAATACTTTTCACTGTTCCCTGTTGAAACAATATGTTTCTTCCAGTAGATTTCCTCGGAGGATCTCTCAGGGTAGATCTCCAGTGGATGTGCAGGGACAATAGGAGTTCTTGGTAGAGAAAGTTCTTGATTCTAGAATGTCCCGCTGTCGGCTTTTTTTCTTGGTTCACTGGAAAGGCTATGGTCCGGAGGAAAGGTCTTGGGTCCTTGATAAGGATCTTCATGCCCCTAAACTCAAGAGAGCATTTTTTCTGGAATTTCCTCAGAAACCTGGCTTTAGGGGTTCATTGACCCCTCCTCAAGGGGGGGTACTGTTAGGCGCCGTGGTCCGCGATGTCCTCGCGGCCCGGCGCCTAGCAACTAGGGACGCCGAGCGTGCTAGCCGCCGGGTCCCTAGCAACGCTGGGACGCCGTGCGCGCTGAGCCGCCGGCTCCCTAGCAACGCTGGGACGCCGGGCGCGCTGAGCCGCCCGGACCCTAGCAACGGGGACGCCACGGGCGGACCGCGCTCCCCATTGCAGGGTCAATCAAGTTAACCACATACACTTGTCTTCTGGTCGTGCAGCAAGGCAGCTGCACGGCATTTATGCTAATCAGGCTCTGAACATCTGATTGGAGGACTCCCTGCTAAATAACTTCTCAGTGCTTCACACAGACGCCGGTAATAGCTTCCTGCATGCCGCTTAGGTTTGCTGAACGTCTGTTCCAGTCCTGCTGTGTCCGGTCATTCCTGTCCTCAGAGTTCCTGAATCTTGGAGTTGTCATCTCATCCCAAGGAGTCTTCTGGTCCTCAATTGCCCGCAATAGTCGCCAGAGGATCTCATGTGGTTTTCGTGAGTTGCGGCTCTGCCGCGTGCTGCGGCCTAGCCCGCTTCATTTTGTATTCTGTTTCGGAGCATTTGCGGAGGTTTCCGCTTCCACAAGTCCTCTCCGGAACTCGGCGGTGCCGGGTAGGAGAGTGGACAAGTGGGTATTTTGGTTGTCCTTTTCCCTGGCGGTTTTCTGCACATATTCTAGTTTTAGGTTAGTCTGTAGCCCCTGGCTTTGTTGTTTAGTTAGAGGGCCCTTTGTTATCACTCTGTCTCGGATTTCTCTTTGTCTCCCATTAAGACCTGAGGGGGCATCGGAGTTGGGCAGACGTAATCCGCCCTTCAAACGCGGCTGCCATGGGTTCAAGCAACCATAGTCTCTCAAGAGATTTCTGACAGCACGGGCGAGACAACGGAGTTAGGGCGCCAGGGGCTATTCCCGTTCCCTTTCCCAGCATTACGTTCCAGTGCTCAGGTCCTTGCTATAAGATCTCACCAGACCAGAGTGCTGGAATCATAACACATTGTCTAGCATGGTCAGAAGAGATTTCAGCTTCTAACGCCAGGGCCAATGTTCAATAGCCTCTGCGGCCCATGTTGCTGCAATAGTGGGTCTTTGTGCAGCACCCGTGAGGGTGTAATTCGCTTTCAGACAACCCTCCACACGTTTATCCATAGGCTCTTTTAGAGAGGTGACGGTAGTGACAGGTAGAGTTGAGGGAACCACCATCCTAGCCACATGTGAGTCTACAGGAGGAGGCGTTTCCCAATTCTTAGACAGCTCTGGTGTGAGGGGATAGTGAGCCAGCATCTTCTTTTGAGGCACAAACTTCGTACCCGCGTTTTCCCAGGGTTCCTGACGTATATCCACTAGGTGGTCAGAGAGAGGTAAAACTTGTTTAACCACCTTCTGATGCTTGAACCTATCTGGTTTCTTAGGAGGGACGGATAGCTCGGGATCATCTGTAATCTGCAGAATCAACTTAATAGCCTCCAAAAGATCAGGAACATCCACATGTGAACTACCCTCCCCATCAGCCGTATTTAAGTCAGAACCTGTGGGGTCAGTGTAAGTGCCGTCTTCATCAGACGAGGTGTCAGTGACAGCAGTGGATTGTGAGGAGACAAGAGCTCGCTTAGAGGACCCCTTGGGCTTAGGCGAGCGATGATCAGACTTTTTAGTAGTCAGGGACTGGTTCAACTTCCTCAATTGAGCAGATAAATCGTCCGCCCACGGCGGGTTAGCTGCAGGGACCACATACGGCTGTACCGGCATAGGGGGTCCCATAAGGGGTGTTAGTTTATTAACAAGCGTATGTAGAAGCGTGGAATAAGCGGCCCATGGTGGGTCATTATGTACCCCCATTGCCACAGTCCCACTGGGGGGCAAGGAGCCCCCAGAACCAGAGCCCCCAGTTGCTATATTTTCCTCATAGGGGTCTGTGGCTTCAGCAACACCTGTAGTGTGTTCAGCCCCAGAACCGTTACCCTCAGAAGCAGACATGATATAACTTGCAGTATCAGTTAACACAGTACAATTATCAGCAGCACAATACCTCTTACCCAAAGCCCTGCGCAGTGTAGTCAGCACTAGCAGAGATAAAGGGGAGATATGGTGACCAAATCACAGAGAAAAATACGTATTAAAGTGTATCTTTGTGAAAATCCTATATCAATATAAAACCTGATGCACCAAGCCCCCTCAGATTATAGAATATAGGGATAGCAAGTTGAGTGAAAGACACAAAATGGACACCACTCAGCTATCTAATGCACACACATATAGTCACAGTTTGTACAATGCAGAGGTTATTACTAACAATAATACTGCACTGGACTAGCTTATATATATAGCTATGTAGTCAATAGAAATAACACTGCACAGTAAGAACTGGATGTATATCACAGTGTAATTGTACTAGAAAACCCTGACTAAATGCTCTCTTTCTTAACTAGCACTGTCTAAAAAGGCAGGTAGAATACTTAAGTGTCATGTAAAGTCACAGCACTGACAACCAGGCGGCTTTACACAGGAGGATTTGCCCAAGCAGTCCCAGGAACAGTGAAGCTGACAGATAATGGCGCCTAGACACTGACAGGGAGTGAGGGAGAGACAGATATGCAGCTCCAGGGAGGGAACATTTGCGGGAAATGGCGCCCTGGGGCTGGGGGAGGGGCTTCAGGTCTAAGCCTTATCCCCCTGCTGGCAAAACCACCGGGTACTGTGGCTACTGAAAATGGTTTAGAGAGAAAACCTGACCTGCACCCATGCCCTGGTGATCTAGTGGGATCGCCTGTACTGCCACAGTGTCCACCGCCAGCGCGCGCGGCCCGTCTCCCACTGACCGCGCTGGATCGCGATAAAGACCGGGTCCCGCAAGCGGGACCCACTTACCACCTCCCGAAGTGCGGCCACGCGATCCCGGAGAGCCTACGTCATGTGTGCCTGACTGTGAAGAAAACCGGAGCCTCCTGCTGTAGTTACCCGGCAACCAGGGCTCGGGAGTGTACAGCGCCGCTGGGGAGAGCTGGAGCTGCAGCTGTGAATGTCTTCTTACATTTACCACCGCTGCTGCCCTTGTAGTCTTCACTTTTTTCTTCAAAAAAAGCTCTTCTTAGGGCTGCCTGGAGCAGCCCCTCTGTTATGTGCCTGCTTACTGCAGCACCAACTACAAAACTGAGCTCCTGTGCAAGGAGGCGGGGTAATAGAGGAGGCGGCGCTGTGCATTCTGGGAACAGTCAAAGCTTTGAGCCTGTTGGTGCCTCGGATCAAGATCCTACTCTACACCCCCAATGTCTATCCTTGTGGAGCCCAGTGTACCCCGCAGCAGAAATACTCGCGCCCACCTGACATCGATCCAGCATGACCCTGCCCACCTGGACCGGTGGTTATCAGGGGTACAACCACAGACACTACAGCAGCGCAGATCGATGAAATAGCTGACACATCAAACCCACCAACTGCAGAGGGACCTGGAACCCACCAAACCACATCCACATGGGTTCTGCCCCACACTGTGCAGCTACAGCTCCCACCAGTAGGAAGCAAGCCAATGGACCCTAACTTGCCACTAGAGCCAGAGATACTATCTATGCCGGCATCAGCATAAGCACGGCTGAAACAATGCTGCCTCCTATGTCTCCTCTGGCTCCTCGCATTGCCTGACCCTACTTGAGGCAGCTCGGCTACCCTAACCTGACTCTTATGAATGCTGAGCCCCCTAGTAACTAGAAACCCTGCACCCCACCCCAGTAGGAGGGGCAACACGTTCTCTACTAGTGCCAACAAGAGGACCACTGGAAACGCTGTGATCAGAGCCAGCCGTCTCATCCCCATCAGCCCACTGAGCCCCTCCAGCCATCCGGCGAGGGGACTCACTAACATCTGATGATGAGGAGACCTGGCTCCCATCCAGGCCTGCGGCCTTCCGGCTACCAAGGCCCGGGCTATCACCTGACTCCTCATCAGTTATACCCTCTGACATGGCCCCATTGAAACCCCAGATCGCCGCTGGGACCCCATGGCGCATCTGGACCGCGTGGGAGACCCCTCCGCCGTGTGCTGAGACCTCACTGCCGGCCACACCCCCATCCATCGGGGAGATGAGGCGCCACTCACAGACCGCAGCGCTGCAACCGTGAGAGGATGCCTAGCTCCCCCCGAGTGGGAACACCACGCCCCCGGCCCAGATACCAGTCCGCCAGGTACAGCAGCTGCACTGCTATCCAGCCCAGCACCTGTACGCCACGGTGGTGACACTGAGGCACTCCTAGCCATGTCGCTACTAGGAGGCCTAGCACGACCACAGACTCTGGAGACCACACTTTTTCCCAGCCTGCCGGAACCCTGCCTCTCAGCTAAGCTGAAGATACTACCCGGGGCAATGCAGCTCCCACGCTGGCATCCCCATAGCGCACAGGCGCACCTGCAGCGCATCTAGGCCTACTTGCTATGAAATAAGTAAAAAGAAGAAAGGAAAATAGAGAAATTAATGAGAGGAGAGCAAAGGGAACGTTTTATGAGTTCAAAGATAAAGTTATAATGAAACAAGGAAAGAAGGCAATATACAGTGCAAAATATACAGTCAGCAAGACCGTATTTTTCTCTCCAACAAATCAAACTGGAAAGAGAAAGAACTTTCCAGATTGTCTGCTAGATGCAGGTTGCCAACACCCCTCAACCTGCAACAACCAATCAAAATTAGAATAACAAACCCAGCATTCCTCCCCTCACAAGCTCCACCCCTAGCTGCCTGTGGTATGGCGTGACATGCTACATGCTCAGCCTAGTAAGTTTATGCTGCTCCAGGCACACGAGATGCCCTACACCAGTGGCGTGCGGTGAGGTCAGTAGCTGGGGAGGCACAAGCAGCTAACACCCCCCCCCCCCATAGAGGGGGAAATAAAGCGTAGCCCCCCCCCCCCCCCCTGTATTCGTAAAACCAGCACCAGGCAGAACCAGCCAGGGGGGGGGGTAATGCCATAGTAGGGGAGACACTCGGTATGGGGTCCCCCTGCCATAGCATTAATCTACCCCCCCCCCCCCCCCCCCCAAGCTAGTCAGCCCAGGGCTGGAATTCCTCGGAAATGGGGACCCCAAAAAATAAACATGGGGTCCCCCTCCCGAGCAATAACCAGCACCGGGCTGATAGCCCATTGCTATGCCCCGCACCCCTGGTGGCGGTGGGTGCGGGGTTCATTGTTAAAATTGTTCTTTACAGGTGGCCTACAGATCCCAGCAAGCCTGCCCCAGCATGCTGGCACTTGGAGAACCACAAGTGTCAGCATGCCCGGACATAATGGGCCCGCTGGCACCTGTAGTCCACCTGTAAAGAATAGTAATATTGTTCTTTACAGGTGGCCTACAGCAGTGGCGTGCGGTGAGGTCAGTGGCTGGGGAGGCACAAGCAGCTAACATCCCCCCCCACCCGATAGAGGGGGGGGGGGAAAGCGTAGCCCTTCCCCCCTGTATTCGTAAAACCAGCACCAGGCAGAACCAGCCAGGGGGGGTGGGGGGGTAATGCCATAGCAGGGTAGACACTCGGTATGGGGTCCCCCTGCCGTATCATTAATCTACCCCCCCCACCCCCCCAAGCTAGTCAGCCCAGGGCTGGAATTCCTCGGAAGTGGGGACCACAAAAAATAAACATGGGGTCCCCCTCCAGAGCAATAACCAGCACTGGGCTGATAGCCCCGCACCCCTGGGGGCGGTGGGTGCGGGGTTCATTGTTAAAATTGTTCTTTACAGGTGGCCTACAGATCCCAGCAAGCCTGCCCCAGCATGCTGGCACTTGGAGAACCACAAGTGCCAGCATGCCCGGACATAATGGGCCCGCTGGCACCTGTAGTCCACCTGTAAAGAATAGTAATATTGTTCTTTACAGGTGGCCTACATGTCCCAGCAAGCTTGCCCCAGCATGCTGGCACTTGGAGAACCACAAGTGCCTGCATGCCCGGACATAAATGGCCTGCTGGCACCTGTTGCCCACCTGTAAAGAAAATATTAAAATAAAAACACCACACAGTCTTAAAAAATAAGTTTTATTGCACAGGGTCTTCACCTGGGGGCGGCGGCCTTTAAGCTCTTTTGCATGGCCGCCGCTTCCCCAGGGCTTCAGGCGTCTTCACCTGGGGGGGAGCCACCTCCCCAGGGCTTCCAGCGTCTTCCTCTGACGTTTTCACCTGAGAGGCGGCGGCCTTAAAGCTCTTTTGCATGGCGGGCGGCGGCTGCTAAGCTCTTTTGCATAGCCACCGCCCATCCAGGACTTCCGGCGTCTTCAACCTTCAGGAGCTCTTCTCCGCTCCTCCTCCGCCGTCGGACTGACAGCCGCTCCCTCGCGCTGACTTATATAAGTCAGCCAGAGGGGGCGGAGCGATGACGCGGCGAGCCGTGATTGGCTCACGGCGGCCATCTTCAATTTCAAAAATGACACTGAGGCGCCATTTTTTAAATGGGTTACCGCTCCGCTGCTCAAACTCTGCACCGCCGCCCGCACTCACGCCGCCGCACCGCCGCAACCACGCCGCCCGCACCCACGCCGCCCGCACCCACGTCGCCCGCACCCCCGCCGCCTGCACCCACACCGCCAGGACCTCCGCCGCGCCCACAACAGTGATTGACATCGGATCCAGTGACGGATTCATGGGTTGAAAGCACGTCCCTGTGTGAAGAGGTGCCGCTTTCCCATGATTTTTCAATGGGCTTTTAATGCCCATTGCTAGTCCCAGCCCGCGCCTGCCCCCCGCTCCCCATACCTTTCCCTATCTGACAGGGAGGCACCACGATCGGTGCCTCCCAAACACTTTTACACAGGACTCGGATGATTAGGATAATATAAAGCAAATACTTATGTTATGAATTTATGACACAGAATATGTGTCATAAGTATCTTCTTTATATTATTTTAATCGTAATGACAGGGGAGGCACTGGCTCTCCTGCCTCCCCTGACTGCACGTCCCTTCCCTACACAATCTTTCTTTTTGTGTTGCCTTGAGTGACATTGCACTTTTCGAGTTGATTCTGTTTAATTTCATTTGTAATGTCTTTGAACAATTATTGCTCCTTAATCCTTTATTCAAATGTAATCCCTACCTCCATTTTTTCCCCTTTCTCTAGCCTTCCCTTTTCTGTTTGAAAATTGTCAATAAAATTTATATATACAGTATATATAAAAAATGACACTATGCTATACTCCGAGTTCTGTGACAATAAAAATGAATTTATAACCCAGTTAAAAGTGGTTTTGAAGTAAACACAGACATGAAAACTCGGGATTCAACATTGACGGTTTACTGAAATTCATTGCTCTCAATCATGAATATTGTAAACATTCCTAGGCACACAGGATGTTCCCTGTGCTCTCTAATGATCTGTCCCTGCTTAGAATTTAGAAACCTTTAATTTAGCCAGATGACAAATGACTTTCCTTGACAAAGGACATTTCATTGTTCAGAAATAGCTTGCCGTTAGACCAAACTCCTCGCTGAGTAATAGTGGTATCACATTTATAAATGTGAATATAGATTGGATGAGGAATACAGCAGAAAACGAATTAGTACTATATCCCTACTGAACAATGTGAGAGATGAGCAGAGATGAATAATTCTATTAGGCCTTAGACTAGACTGTAATTAGCTCTTGTGATTCAGAGTTTGGACTCTCATAAAAACTGGTGCATAGTACAGAGAAAAGGTGGGATGACCAATTGGGATCTAGCAGGGATATTCATGTTTTTTTTTAGTTTCTGAATTATTTTTGTTAATAATATATCGCATCATGTGCTAAAAAGGGAAGAATTTTTTATCTTCGAAAAATATTTGTCCTTGTTTCACTCTTCTGCAAGCAAGGAGAGAGTCTAAACCAGTGATCAAATCATTAGCATTTCTTCATCTTACCAGCGACACGGGCACACGTGCTACGCTGAGCTGCAAGTTGACGGTACGCCTAGCTGCGACTGGGTACACTGCCTATTCATTCCTATGGCTGTGCACTGGCATCATAGTTGTGGACACACTAGCCATGCCAGCTGTGCCGTGGAGCATTGCTACATCTGTGCTAAGGGCTTTGACTAAATAGAACATAATAGAGTGGCATGGTCATCTTGCATGCCTACTGAAAAGGTTGACTAGAGATAATGTACCAGGCAGTTTAGTAGTCAGTTTCATTTATTAAGTAGTCTGTCACTGTATGTTTAATTAAAAGGGAAATTCCATCTTTGAGTAACATCAGCAACTTAAATAAAATGGGGTATATTTACTAAGCTCCCGATTTTGACCGAGATGGTGTTTTTTCGTCAAAGTGTCATCTCGGGAATTTACTAAACTCAAATCACGGCAGTGATGAGGGCATTCGTATTTTTATTACGGCTGTGTAGTAAAATTACGAATGAATATACCATCGGTCAAACGTGGCTGTTTAGGTATTGAACACGGTCATTTACTAACCATTCGTATTTGAAATCTCTTGCGTGAAAATGCATGTGCGGCCATGAAAAAATACTAATCGTACAAAAAGCCTAAAAAAAATAGACCTGCTTTTGAGAAGCGTGTTTACATGTGTTGCCAATTCTACATTGCTCACACCTGACTTTTTTGACCTTTAAAAGGGGCCCCAACACATTTTTCTCCTCTCTCACACTAGAAATGGCTGCTACTGTGTGTAGTACTGCTGTCTTGTTTGCTGGGGGATACTGGACACTGCTCCATGAGGCTACAATAAACCCAGGCCAGGAAATTCAACATGGTCAGCAGGTTGTACAGGTTCCGCGTAGGCTGGGCATGGCTTGTTTTTTTAGTGGGCGTTTAAACGATAACAAATTGGCTGATGACCATGTTATACAGATGGTCCGACTAAATGTAAATAACAATTTCTGTCTGTATGACCTTGCCAAACTGAACCTAGACCCTGAGACAGCACGCTCTCGCTCTGTCTCAGGCCTGCACAAACTCCTGGCTGTGTTGCACTTTATGTCTACTGGCAGCTTCCAGCCTGTGACTGGCGATGTTATTAGTATCTCACAGGCCACCTTTTCTAAATATTTAATTCAGGTGAGTTAAAACATACATACACGTCTATGTCTAAGTGGTGCTTCTGTAATGTAATATAACACAGTATTGTATTGATTACAGGTCATGACACTCACCTTTAATTTAGGAATGTCCACTCAGGTTTTGGATGTCTTGGATGGCCACATAGATGCCTCTCTCTGCTTCCCTACCCAGGAGTCGCAGTGGCATGCAGTCAGGGTAGCTTTATCTGATCTTGCGGCCATGCCCAATGTGCTGGGTGCCATAGATTACACACACGTTGAGCTGAGGCCACCTAGGGGCAGGCAATATATTTGCCAATAGACATCTGGCCCAAGACACTAATGTGCAGGTGGTTTGTGTAGCTAATTAAACAATACACATATTCCGTGTTAACAATTTATTAAGTTGAACACAGGCATATTTGTTCAAACAAATAAACATAATTTTTTAATGTACAAACTATTATCAGCAGGCATGATTATTATTTTTTTGTGTGTGTGCTGGGTGCCGAGGATTGGGCTGGCTCGTTGGTCCGGGTTCGACTTGAGCGTCTAACTGGGGATTGAACTGGGGTCTGGCTTGGTGTAGTTGTCCCCGAGCTAGAAGTGACTTGGTGTGATGCCAACACATTAAGGCTTTGACTAAGTATGTTTAAGCTTGCAGTGAGTTGCGTATTAGCGGCAGTGTTGCTTGCTATTATTCTTGAGAGGTTGTCGTTGATAATTTGGTTGTGTTGTATTATCTGGATTAGGGATTGTTGCTGCCGCTGTTGATCATCCATGATGCGTTGGAGGTTTGCTTGCATTTGGCTGTTGTCTGCCCTCATCTGCTCCATTGAGTTGGCAATTCTGCCCACCTGCACTATAAGTCTGCCTGAGTTGTGACTCAGTCTAGGCAGATGATGGGGCAGACTTGACAGGTATTGGCTGTGGGTGTTGAGGCACGCATAGTGTTGCGCCTGTTGTGTGGCCCAACGGCTCCAAAACTCAGGGCCCATTTGTGTCTGGGGTGGTGTTGTGCTCAATTGGGGGCTGTGGGATGTTTGAGGTGGTTGGGGTATGTCCTGCGGCGTGGTTGGCTGGGTAGGATTGATGGCCTGCAGGTGTAGTGTGAAAGTATCCTGCTGGTCACTTTCCTGCTGGACATCCTCGGTGATGATGGCTGGGTCTGTATGGGGTTGAAGACAGCAACTATTTAGTAAATATTTAGCATTGGTCTTACGTGACGCTTTACGTCAACATGCATTACTTCTTAATATTCATGTTGTAATTGCTAAATAGATTGTGGCCTAAACTTGACTATGTTGTTCACCTTTTTGTAAAAATATGTGCCTTCTAACGTTCACGACTCAGTTGTAAAAAGTTTGTGGGAATTGTTGGATTCTGAGCCATAATTAATGTGCGAACACGAAGAACTCTAACAAATACAAATTACTACATTTACATATTGGGTATGAAGCTTCCTTTGGAACAACACACACAATACAATAAATGTGTTGACCAATACACTCATACATTGTTCAAGGCAGTCAGTGGTCTGCCCAAAACGTTAACAAATATAGTGGTCTAAAATGTACACATTAACAATGGGTGAAAAAGTATTAAGGTGCCCTATGTTTCGAACTGGTGATGTTGGCCATGCAAAACAATTGGATGAGACTGAACGTTTATGTAGGTGTTTTAACAAAAATTAAAACTATAAATATTTGTTGATATGGCCAACATCACATCTGACAATTAACCATCTAAAAAACCTTACCACCATGTGCTTGTTGTTGGTGATTATTACAAGGATGACTGGTCATTTGTGTCATTTTTTGTTGTTGTGCACAAACAGTGGTGCAGATGTATAGACCTGGAGAAGGCATAAGGAAGTGAAAAAGCAGTGATATGTGCAAGGTGATAAAGGCACAAGGCAAACAGCTCCAATATGTAAATTAACAGTTGTGTTTATTTTGTGCTGCTGCCTTTATCACCTTGCACATATCACTGCTTTTTCACTTCCTTATGCCTTCTCCAGGTTAATAAATCTACCCCACTGTTTTTTTACTTATTTACAGGTAATTGTTATGTTTACTCACCAGACAACTGAGAGGATTGTGGATCCTCACTTTGTGGGCTGGCCAAAAGAGCTAGTGGTGGCAGGGCCGACACTGCGGAGATGCGCCGTTGGGGTGGTGATGCTGGTGCTGGAGATTCAGCCTCAAGACGGCGTCTCTTGGTTGGCCTCCTAACCACAGTAACCGAGCCCTGTGATGGGCGCCTTAGTGGAGGGGGGTTTGCAGAAGAAGAACCTATGTGATAAGATAAACATTAACATTTTGTATTTCTATGTGTTTGCAGAATATGTGTTTACAGTAAAATCTTACCTGCATTGCCACCATCTGCATCTCTTGGCAGTGTTGGATGTGGCCTGGCTGTGCTGCTTCTCTTTCGTACTGTAGAAATATGAAGAATGTCCTTATGAACATACTATTTTGTTGATATGTTTATGCAAATTCCTTATTGTGATGTAAACATATGTGGAACCTGATGAGAAGTAAACTAAACGATGCTTATGCTTTTCTGCCTGAATTCATTGGGTGTGTATACTTTAAATAAGAAACAATTTCACAAAATAATCCATACACAAAGGCGCATAATGCACAATATTATACTACTTAAAACCCAAATGTCGTAGCTTGACGTTACCACAATATTGCACGCTAAGGTACCAATTTTTGATGCTAACAAGAAAACACTAGCCACAAATATCTGCAAAAAATTGTAAACATCAAAACCAAATATGCATGAAAAATCACATCAAGCACACAAAGGACAACCCAGAACAACACACAATAAACATAAATCCTATGAAATTGTCAAAAAAAAATACTTTGCATAAAACATATTCACCACACTTCTTTAAAATACACCTACAAACATTTACTTTTGACATGAAACACCAGAAAAAGGCCAAGGCAACCAGAAAAAAATACTATACAAAGGATAAAAACATACATAATTGATATTAACACTACATCAGGCCTGGGCAACCTGTGGCTCTCCAGATGTAGGGAAACTACACATCCCAGCATGCCCTGCCACAGTTTTAGCTCACTAAACATCAGTTCAACACAGCACTCACTTCAAGCAGTAATGGTGTCTCTTTTTGCCAGCCAGCAGCTTGCTCCCCCAGGCAATGAGCAACTTCCTCCCCAGGCAATGATCAACTTCCTGTCCAGCCTGACAGGCTTTTACTACACCCATGCAGGTGCTAGCGTTAATTAGCCTTCTCTAATTAATTCTGCTTTGCAGAAACAGACCCTTTTCTGGAGTTTTAAACTCATAGGACAGATATCTTGGGCATAAACTGTATACCTGCCCTCAGGCTCAAACACAAATCCACTGCTTTTATCACATGATGAACAAAATATTAAAAGCTTTTCCATGGTATAGTCACCTTATTTGGCATTTTTCTTATTTGTACAGAATCTGTCAGTAAGTGTTCCCACACAGAAGAAAAAAAATAACCACTATCTTTCCAGCTCTATTCATTTCCCAAAATAATGAAGTAAAAGCGGAGCTCAATGATTGTATCATAGAAATTGTGTTCATCACAGTAAATTCAGAATCATCATCCCAGCTAAAGTCATTCCTGAGAATGGTGAAACAAAACAGATTTAAAAAATTGTATCACAGAAATTTGCTCCTATCAAAGGGTCTATTTATTAGCAAGCCCCATTGGTAACCAGTTTAAATAAGTATCTAACTCCACACGAGTTGTGGCAGTAGATGACAACATACTGTAGTGAAACAATTCAAAATTGCTCTGGTGCCGTGACAGCTATCCTATGATCCCTAGGGGTGGTCTTCAGTATGCCGAATGTCGGGATCCCAACGCACAGTATACCGGCGCTGGAATCCCGACACCCGGCATACCGACAGCTATTCTCCCTCGTGGGGGTCCACGATCCCCCTGGAGGGAGAATAAAATAGTGTGGCGCGCATAGCGCGGCGAGCGCAGCAAGCCCGCAAGGGGCTCCTTTGCGCTCGCCACGCTGTCGGTATGCCGGCGGTCGGGATCCCGGCGCCGGTATGCTGGTCGCCGGGAGCCCGAGCGCCGGAATACCGTACTACACCCGATCCCTAGCACTGACAATTTTGCCACTAACAAGTGGCGAAAGTTTACATGCATGAACTGAGCTCACAGAGAACATCAGAGGAGGCAAAATGATCCCAGTGGATCCCTCTTAAAACGTCAGGCCTCCTTCCAGTAGGAAGGAGCAGGGTTGCAGGGGCTACGAAGACTTACTGTTTTCGTAACTTGCTGTATATGCAGTGGCCACATCAGGACACTAATGATGAATGAACCTGTTACTTAGAAAACGTGGAAACTACTGTATCAGTATGTGTCCCATTCACATTAATGAATTGGCACTTCTATCGTGAAACCTGCCTGTGCAAATCTAAGTTGGTTAAATGTTCACCTAACCTTTAAATTCACTATAATCAGTATGTAATTGCTATAAAAACGTACTGTAATAGATCTTTAAAAAAACATGTATATATTTCTATCAGTGGTGCAAGTAGAAATATTTTCTTAGTGGTACTGAGTGAAGAAAAATGGGCGTGGTCATGTGTTGTGAGGGGGCGTGGTCACATGCTGCTATTGGGAGTGGCTATATGACACTAGCGGCGTGGCCACACGACAGTCCCTTTTTTCTTTTGGAACCTGGAGGCAAGGCTAAAAATATAAAGTAATGCCTCCAGTATAATAGAAATATATAGTGCTACCTCCAATATAATAGAAATATATAGTAATTCCCCCAATTTAATAACAATATTTAGGAAAATACAGCCACTGTCGCACTCCCAGTAACCCTGACATGGTCTTGTTGCTTTGTGGCACATTATAATTGTGGTAATGGCAAAGTGTATGCCAGGGGGTACTGCGTACCTGCTGCAAAATTCTTAAGGGTACTCCGTACCCGAGCGTACCCGCATACTTGCACCGCTGATTTATATTCATGTTCAATCTGTAGGTAAATTTGTTAGTTCTATCTATATTTTTGAAGCGTTTTCAGTTATAATGTGTGATTGACTATTTCTAAGCTTTCCTAAAATCACTCCATTTTATTCTCCTTTACTTTTACTTTCATCTTTCTCCCATTACTTTCAACTCCTTTCACCTTTTCCCCTCATGCCTTTTCTAACTTCAAAGCCAGATATCGTTGAATACTAGGAACATAAAGTTATACTTGTCAAAAACTCTAGCAGTGACGGAACAATACATATTATCTCCATCACTTCTCTTACAAGCAAAATGATTTGTGATCCTTTAATTCCACCAAACAGATTTCTTCCCACATATCCTTGTAGCACTGATAATAGTACATACAGTGACAAAAGAGAACCATCATACATCATTGAAGAGATCACGCATTTGTACAGAAACACAATTTACACAAGCAGTCCTACAGTACTCTCATTCCAGATAAAAAAAAATTCTAATGTAAACTCTGAATTTAGTTAGAGTCTTTAGCGAACACTCAACAAATACAATAAAACCTATTTTTCTTTATGACTTTTTGGAATCCATTGACTTTTTTCTTTGGGGCTTTGACTAAAGATAAATGAGTACAGTACTTTGAAAATATAAGTCATGGGTTTAAAGATATCATTATTTTTCTTTGACAGAATAAATCCAGTGGGAGTTATTTGTCTCCTAAGATGGATGTTTATATGCTTCCAGTGGAAAAAAAAGTACAAAAAACTTTTATCATTATATATTGTAAGATGAAAAGACAGACATGTAGCATAATGTCTTCTACTAAATTAATTTGTACATTTTTCTGAGATTTCAATCTGCTTTATTCTGTGGAAAACAGGATACACAATGGCCCTCATTCCGAGTTGTTCGCTTGCAAGCTGCTTTTAGCAGCTTTGCACACGCTAAGCCGCCGCCTACTGGGAGTGAATCTTAGCTTATCAAAATTGCGAACGAAAGATTAGCAAAATAGCGAATAGACACTTCTTAGCAGTTTCTGAGTAGCTCCACACTTACTCAGCATCTGCGATCAGTTCAGTGCTTGTCATTCCTGGTTTGACGTCACAAACACACCCAGCGTTCGCCCAGACACTCCTCCGTTTCTCCAGCCACTCCCGCGTTTTTCCCAGAAACGGTAGCGTTTTTTCGCACACACCCATAAAATGGCCTGTTTCCGCCCAGAAACACCCACTTCCTGTCAATCCCATTACGATCACCAGAACGAAGAAAAAACCTCGTAATGCCGTGAGTAAAATACCTAACTGCATAGCAAATTTACTTGGCGCAATCGCACTGCGGGCATTGCGCATGCGCAATAGCGACTAATCGCTCCGTTGCGAGAAAAAAATACCGAGCGAACAACTCGGAATGACCCCGAATGTGTGTGAATGTACATTTACATAATAATACAGCTGTTTAGCTGAATTTATTTAGAAGCATTAAGCAAAGGCCACAACAAAAATGCACTATACAACTAAAGTAAATAGAAGGAGATTGCTTTGAAAAATATTGAAAAATAGCACAGTAGCTTTATGGGTAATAAACAGGTTCTAACGTAGAGCGTGACACTGGAGAGATGTAACTAGACATTTTGATGCCCTGTGCCAGAATGAACATTGTTGCCCCCTTCCCCCACACACACACTTCAAACAGGGACAGCATGTGTCGAAGGGGCATGGTCTCGTGGGGAAGAGGTGTGGCCACACAATAGTGCCCCCAATTCAAATTATGCCACACACTAGTACAACCTTATTCACATTACACTGCACAGTAGTGCCCTTTACTCATGTTACGACACACAGTAGTACCCCTTATACACATTATGCCACACATTAGAGTCTCTTATTCACAATATGCAACACAGTACTA
Source organism: Pseudophryne corroboree (assembly GCF_028390025.1). Lineage (NCBI taxonomy): Eukaryota > Metazoa > Chordata > Amphibia > Anura > Myobatrachidae > Pseudophryne > Pseudophryne corroboree. The sequence goes on along the minus strand of NC_086451.1, from coordinate 365,191,520 downwards.
ATTATTTTTATAGCACATTATGCCAAACAGTAGTACACCCTTCTAGACAACGGGGAAATACCATTTGAATCCCGGGGCGCTCAGAAAAATACAAATAAAATAAATACTCATAGTGTATTATGTATAGACAAATGAAGTCTTTTAGTGCGTCTTATACCTAAAATGTTGGTCTACTGTTTTTAGGAGTAGACATTCATGCTTTCTGTGGGAGCAGGAGGATTTGTTCGTTGTGGGGAAGACGATTGGGACATCACCCGTGGAGCTGTACAGCTGTTTTTGGGGACGCCCGAATATATCATCCTTTAAACTTGCTGTTTTGTCTACTGTTTGTCTGTAGACCACTTCTAAGGGAGGAGGAGTCAAAGGTTTTAGGAACTGACACTGGTGGAAACCCAGCTCCCACAAAAAGCATGAATGTCTACTCCTAAAAACAGTAGACCAACATTTTAGGTATAAGACGCACTAAAAGACTTTTGTTATTTGGTCTTCATTTGTCTATACATAATACACTATGAGTATTTATTTTATTTGTTTTTTCTGAGCGCCCCGGGATTCAAATGGTATTTCTTCATTGTCTTGATAACTGAAGTGTTGGGTGACACTTTTCCATCCATCTTGAACTCAAGGGCAGCCAGTATTTTATCATAACCTATTTCTGTTTCTAGTAGTACACCCTTGTCAGGGACCTCTCTTTATCCCTGATCTGTTTGGAAGGACCCTGCACTCTATCTATTGAAAAAGGCTGCACATTGCGATTACGTCCTAGTCTGAATCAGGTACTTGATATGTAACACAGGGAAAGGACTGGTCCAACCCTACCTCTTGTCTATGCCTAGGTCTGGTAGTGTTGGGGAAGTGGAGACTACAACCATTGGAACCTGCTAGTAATTGGGGAGAGAAGTTCACTTTGAGAATATGAAGACAAACAAACAGAGTGGTACTGTATGATGGTAAGTGCATGGGAATGCAATGATGAAGGCATTAAACTTACTAATCGCTGAGGTGTATCTTGGTTGTGTGTGTTCACCTCTAGATAAACCTAATTAAGAAATAAAAACACACAGACAAGAGACAGGAGTTACATATTTATTGATAAAAAAACAAGAACAGTATGGTGGCAATGAAATGACGGCCCCCAATCAGCACAACCCAACAAAGCAATCAAAACAGTAACAGTTGCATTGTCCACACTATGGATGCTCTTAAAACCAAAAGTAGGGTATACTACTCAATCTTCCACCATAACTTCTCCACCCGGTGGTCCAGACTTCTCAAACTCCATTATTATTTCTACTTTTCAGCCAAAATAGCTAACAGCTACCACCAGAAAGAAATAGGAAGGGAGGCTAGGGTAAGTTCTTCAGGGAAAGAACCCTGAGCCTTAGAGCCAGAGCCTTACATAATATTAACAAACCACACCCCTAACATTAGATTAGTAAAAAGAACTGAAGCCAGCCCCCATAATTTTGGTTTAAGCCACTGCAGGCTTGTGACAACCTTTTGTTATTTTTTGGCAGGTTTGATTGTACATTTTGGCAGGGGTATATCTGGTAATCCAATGAGTCAGAATTTGACATTGAGTTCAAGTAAATGTATTTGTCCTTATCTAATGAATATCCAATTTATTGAAGTTTTCTTAATGTGACTTTCTACTTTTCAATTATCTATTTCAGCATCTTAAATAAAATACTGTATTATGTTGGAACACAGAAAAAAAAGGTATTTATATTTTCTGAAATACAAGTTTCCTTTACAAATACTAATGATTGCATTATGTAGACTGAGCTACAGAACTATTTTAATTATACTTGGTTACTAAGATGATCCTTATTTGTGTATCCATGTGATACTTATGTGATAATGAGTGAAATTAATTTGTTAGACTTCAAACGCTATGTACAAATATAAAAATATTATTCTCTGACTGTGGTGCTATTGTGTAAAAAATCTGAATGTACTTAAAAGTAATTGTAAGAAATTGTCAGTGATAACAAAACACAACTAAATTATATTCAACCATTAGCTGAAAATCAAACAGGTATGGAACCCAATGGCGTATATTCTGTATAATGGGTGAATATGTCCAAGGGGGCCACACAGCACACCCTATCTGCAGAGTCCCAGGATGGTGGTTGCCATTTTCCCAGAGATGTGTGCATGCACAGTACAGAAATCACCTGGAAACTGAGGCCATCACTGCCCCCTTCTCATCCCCAAGTGGCAGCAAACTGTCAATCACTTGCAGTCTGCTGCTGATCTGCACCACCGATGTCGCTGAATCACTTGCAGTCTGCTGCTGATCTGCACCACCGATGTCGCTGAATCACTTGCAGTCTGCTGCTGATCTGCACCACCAATGTTGCTGACCTATACTGCACACGCGCAGTACGGGTGTGGTGCATGTGTAAAAGTACCAAACATCGGTACTTTGCATCGTTCCGGGACGCCGCGTCAGTAACTGAAGCCCGCAGTGTGGTTTGTGATCCCGGCTGGTGCAGGGACAGACGTTTTTGTAGAGAGACCTTCTGAGCAGTTTCTCGATTGATTATGGTGATGTGCCTACATTCATAGAGAGAGTTTTTTTGTACTGTAATAAAACTTTTATGCACTATTCAGAACCCCCTATGTGCTATATTTTAAAGATCTTTTCATGATGGGAATCCCGAGTTTCATAAACATAGTGTGCAGCGGCCCATGGGGATGATTTATCAAAGCTTGGGGAGAGATACAATAAAGTGGAGAGAGATATTGTACCAACCAATCAGCTCCTAACTGCCGTGTTACAGGCGTGTTTGAAAATGATAGAAGCACTTGGACAATTTTTTAATGTTGAACTGTGTATGCAACATACACTCTGGAAGGAGACATACAGTATAGAGAGCAACATAACTCAAGATGTGGAGGAAGACTGATCTATATAATTACTAAAGTGCTGAAAATATTTCTGACTTCAGGACTGAGCTATATAATCATTAGAGAGCTGAAGCTTCTGTTTTTCTGTGTGTGCTGGATAAACAGCATTAAGGGCCTAATTTAAGGTTGATTGCAAAATTAAATTTTCCCCTAATGGGCAAAACCATAACGTACAGAAAGAGTTAGATTTGGGTGGGTTATTTTGTTTCTGTGCAGGGTAAATACTGGCTGCTTTATTTTTACACTGCAATTTAGATTTCAGTTTGAACACACCCCACCCAAATCTAAAGGGGGGTACACACGAAGAGATCCGTGCTTAAAATCTAAGCAATCTTGCTAGATTGCTTAGATTTCAAGCAGGGATCTGCCGTGTGTATGGCCCCCAGCGATAGCGATGCCCCGCCGATGCTAGATTGAGCCTGCATGCAGGCTCAATCTAGCGGGTCGCTCACTTCACCGTTGTGTGAAGTGAGCGGCCCCCCCGTCGGCTTTCCCCCTCGCTCAGCACATCGCGCTGTGCTGAGCGGGGTGAGAGATGTGTGCTGAGCGGTGTTTAGATCGCTCAGCACACATCTCTCCCGTGAGTACCCCCCTTAACTCTCTCTGCACATGTTATATCTGCTCGACCTGATAAGGGGACAGATATATGATTTTGCCCATTAGAGGAAAATTTTATTTTGCAATCAACCTTGAATTAGGCTTTAAATGCTAACATTTGCTTTTTGTGGATTCCCTATTGTGGATTACAAATACATGCATGTAATAGGAAAATGACCACCTAGCAAGAGAGTACTCCAATGTGTATCACCTACAATTAAATGACTGATCAGTCTGGGGTACTTATGGTCTATTTTAATATATGTGTTTATGTAACAGTTGCATATATTCACAGTATAATGTGTTGACTTGGTTGAGGAATAGCATTTCTACTTAACCACTTGCCTAGCATGGGCACATTAGATAAGACCACACCAGGTTGGACTTTCCCTGATGTGGTTGCATCTGATGCAACCAGTCAATAAAGCTCACTGTGTGGCTGCAGGAATAGAATCTTCCAGCAGCTGCCGCTATCAGAGGGACCTCACAGTCCTCCTGGTTCCCTCCCCCAGTGCGTGCCGAGCTGCCAATCACTGCTAATCAGACAGCCCAATGGCACCCTGCAGCTGCAGAGATTAGCAGCCGCTGGGGGAATGTAAAAAAACAGTCCCTGACCTTCCATGTGGCCACCCAAGCTGCAGAGAGGAGCAGCTTCAGGGAAAATAGCGGTTCACGATGGTCACAAATGTTATAATCAATGGCTCGATATACTGTATTGACCATCAATATTTGTACTGATGTTTATAAAAAATATATTTTTTTTTTATAAAATAGTATTGGATATGTTTTAAATAAATGTTCTTAACCTAATTCAATCATAAAAAAAAACTATTTCTAAACGGTCTTTGGAAAAAAATATTAGGGGGTTAATAATATGCTGCAGCAGCTGAAGTTAATAAGTGTATTTAATTGCCAAGAGAAACATACATTATTGGTTATTCATCCCCATCATAGGGGTAAATTTACCCCTATGGGAGTTTTTTTTATAACTGGTGATGTTGCCTATTGCAACCAATCAGATTCTATCTATTATTTTCTAGAAGCAGCTAGATAAATGTTAAGTAGAATCTGATTGGTTGCTAGGAACAACATCACCACTTCTAAAAACTCCCACCTTAGTATATTTACTAGAGATGAGCGGGTTCGGTTTCTCTGAATCCGAACCCGCCAGAACTTCATGTTTTTTTTCACGGGTCCGAGCGACTCGGATCTTCCCGCCTTGCTCGGTTAACCCGAGCGCGCCCGAACGTCATCATGACGCTGTCGGATTCTCGCGAGGCTCGGATTCTATCGCGAGACTCGGATTCTATATAAGGAGCCGCGCGTCGCCGCCATTTTCACACGTGCATTGAGATTGATAGGGAGAGGACGTGGCTGGCGTCCTCTCCGTTTAGAATAGATTAGAGAGACACTTGATTTACTAATTTTGGGGAGCATTAGGAGTACTCAGTACAGTGCAGAGTTTTGCTGATAGTGACCAGTGACCACCAGTTTTATTTATAATCCGTTCTCTGCCTGAAAAAAGCGATACACAGCACACAGTGACTCAGTCACATACCATATCTGTGTGCACTGCTCAGGCTCAGGCCAGTGTGCTGCATCATCTATTATCTATATATAATATTATATATATCTGTCTGACTGCTCAGCTCACACAGCTTATAATTGTGGGGGAGACTGGGGAGCACTACTGCAGTGCCAGTTATAGGTTATAGCAGGAGCCAGGAGTACATAATATATTATATAGTGAGTGACCACCAGACACACAGTGCAGTTTATTTAATATATCCGTTCTCTGCCTGAAAAAAGCGATACACACAGTGACTCAGTCAGTCACATACCATATCTGTGTGCACTGCTCAGGCTCAGGCCAGTGTGCTGCATCATCTATATATATTATATATCTGTCTGACTGCTCAGCTCACACAGCTTATAATTGTGGGGGAGACTGGGGAGCACTACTGCAGTGCCAGTTATAGGTTATAGCAGGAGCCAGGAGTACATAATAATAATATTATATTAAAATTAAACAGTGCACACTTTTGCTGCAGGAGTGCCACTGCCAGTGTGACTAGTGACCAGTGACCTGACCACCAGTATATATAATATTAGTAGTATACTATCTCTTTATCAACCAGTCTATATTAGCAGCAGACACAGTACAGTGCGGTAGTTCACGGCTGTGGCTACCTCTGTGTCGGCACTCGGCAGCCCGTCCATAATTGTATATACCACCTAACCGTGGTTTTTTTTTCTTTCTTTATACATACATACTAGTTACGAGTATACTATCTCTTTATCAACCAGTCTATATATTAGCAGCAGACACAGTACAGTGCGGTAGTTCACGGCTGTGGCTACCTCTGTGTCGGCACTCGGCAGCCCGTCCATAATTGTATAAACCACCTAACCGTGGTTTTTTTTTCTTTCTTTATACATACATACTAGTTACGAGTATACTATCTCTTTATCAACCAGTCTATATATTAGCAGCAGACACAGTACAGTGCGGTAGTTCACGGCTGTGGCTACCTCTGTGTCGGCACTCGGCAGCCCGTCCATAATTGTATATACCACCTAACCGTGTTTTTTTTTTCTTTCTTTATACATACATACTAGTTACGAGTATACTATCTCTTTATCAACCAGTCTATATATTAGCAGCAGACACAGTACAGTGCGGTAGTTCACGGCTGTGGCTACCTCTGTGTCGGCACTCGGCAGCCCGTCCATAATTGTATATACCACCTAACCGTGGTTTTTTTTTCTTTCTTTATACATACATACTAGTTACGAGTATACTATCTCTTTATCAACCAGTCTATATATTAGCAGCAGACACAGTACAGTGCGGTAGTTCACGGCTGTGGCTACCTCTGTGTCGGCACTCGGCAGCCCGTCCATAATTGTATATACCACCTAACCGTGGTTTTTTTTTCTTTCTTTATACATACATACTAGTTACGAGTATACTATCTCTTTATCAACCAGTCTATATATTAGCAGCAGACACAGTACAGTGCGGTAGTTCACGGCTGTGGCTACCTCTGTGTCGGCACTCGGCAGCCCGTCCATAATTGTATATACCACCTAACCGTTGTTTTTTTTTCTTTCTTTATACATACATACTAGTTACGAGTATACTATCTCTTTATCAACCAGTCTATATATTAGCAGCAGACACAGTACAGTGCGGTAGTTCACGGCTGTGGCTACCTCTGTGTCGGCACTCGGCAGCCCGTCCATAATTGTATATACCACCTAACCGTGTTTTTTTTTTCTTTCTTTATACATACATACTAGTTACGAGTATACTATCTCTTTATCAACCAGTCTATATATTAGCAGCAGACACAGTACAGTGCGGTAGTTCACGGCTGTGGCTACCTCTGTGTCGGCACTCGGCAGCCCGTCCATAATTGTATATACCACCTAACCGTGGTTTTTTTTTCTTTCTTTATACATACATACTAGTTACGAGTATACTATCTCTTTATCAACCAGTCTATATATTAGCAGCAGACACAGTACAGTGCGGTAGTTCACGGCTGTGGCTACCTCTGTGTCGGCACTCGGCAGCCCGTCCATAATTGTATATACCACCTAACCGTGGTTTTTTTTTCTTTCTTTATACATACATACTAGTTACGAGTATACTATCTCTTTATCAACCAGTCTATATATTAGCAGCAGACACAGTACAGTGCGGTAGTTCACGGCTGTGGCTACCTCTGTGTCGGCACTCGGCAGCCCGTCCATAATTGTATATACCACCTAACCGTGGTTTTTTTTTCTTTCTTTATACATACATACTAGTTACGAGTATACTATCTCTTTATCAACCAGTCTATATATTAGCAGCAGACACAGTACAGTGCGGTAGTTCACGGCTGTGGCTACCTCTGTGTCGGCACTCGGCAGCCCGTCCATAATTGTATATACCACCTAACCGTGTTTTTTTTTTCTTTCTTTATACATACATACTAGTTACGAGTATACTATCTCTTTATCAACCAGTCTATATATTAGCAGCAGACACAGTACAGTGCGGTAGTTCACGGCTGTGGCTACCTCTGTGTCGGCACTCGGCAGCCCGTCCATAATTGTATATACCACCTAACCGTGGTTTTTTTTTCTTTCTTTATACATACATACTAGTTACGAGTATACTATCTCTTTATCAACCAGTCTATATTAGCAGCAGACACAGTACAGTGCGGTAGTTCACGGCTGTGGCTACCTCTGTGTCGGCACTCGGCAGCCCGTCCATAATTGTATATACCACCTAACCGTGGTTTTTTTTTCTTTCTTTATACATACATACTAGTTACGAGTATACTATCTCTTTATCAACCAGTCTATATATTAGCAGCAGACACAGTACAGTGCGGTAGTTCACGGCTGTGGCTACCTCTGTGTCGGCACTCGGCAGCCCGTCCATAATTGTATATACCACCTAACCGTGGTTTTTTTTTCTTTCTTTATACATACATACTAGTTACTAGTATACTATCTCTTTATCAACCAGTCTATATATTAGCAGCAGACACAGTACAGTGCGGTAGTTCACGGCTGTGGCTACCTCTGTGTCGGCACTCGGCAGCCCGTCCATAATTGTATATACCACCTAACCGTGGTTTTTTTTTCTTTCTTTATACATACATACTAGTTACGAGTATACTATCTCTTTATCAACCAGTCTATATATTAGCAGCAGACACAGTACAGTGCGGTAGTTCACGGCTGTGGCTACCTCTGTGTCGGCACTCGGCAGCCCGTCCATAATTGTATACTAGTATCCAATCCATCCATCTCCATTGTTTACCTGAGGTGCCTTTTAGTTGTGCCTATTAAAATATGGAGAACAAAAATGTTGAGGTTCCAAAATTAGGGAAAGATCAAGATCCACTTCCACCTCGTGCTGAAGCTGCTGCCACTAGTCATGGCCGAGACGATGAAATGCCAGCAACGTCGTCTGCCAAGGCCGATGCCCAATGTCATAGTACAGAGCATGTCAAATCCAAAACACCAAATATCAGTAAAAAAAGGACTCCAAAACCTAAAATAAAATTGTCGGAGGAGAAGCGTAAACTTGCCAATATGCCATTTACCACACGGAGTGGCAAGGAACGGCTGAGGCCCTGGCCTATGTTCATGGCTAGTGGTTCAGCTTCACATGAGGATGGAAGCACTCAGCCTCTCGCTAGAAAAATGAAAAGACTCAAGCTGGCAAAAGCAGCACAGCAAAGAACTGTGCATTCTTCGAAATCCCAAATCCACAAGGAGAGTCCAATTGTGTCGGTTGCGATGCCTGACCTTCCCAACACTGGACGTGAAGAGCATGCGCCTTCCACCATTTGCACGCCCCCTGCAAGTGCTGGAAGGAGCACCCGCAGTCCAGTTCCTGATAGTCAGATTGAAGATGTCAGTGTTGAAGTACACCAGGATGAGGAGGATATGGGTGTTGCTGGCGCTGGGGAGGAAATTGACCAGGAGGATTCTGATGGTGAGGTGGTTTGTTTAAGTCAGGCACCCGGGGAGACACCTGTTGTCCGTGGGAGGAATATGGCCGTTGACATGCCAGGTGAAAATACCAAAAAAATCAGCTCTTCGGTGTGGAGGTATTTCACCAGAAATGCGGACAACAGGTGTCAAGCCGTGTGTTCCCTTTGTCAAGCTGTAATAAGTAGGGGTAAGGACGTTAACCACCTCGGAACATCCTCCCTTATACGTCACCTGCAGCGCATTCATAATAAGTCAGTGACAAGTTCAAAAACTTTGGGTGACAGCGGAAGCAGTCCACTGACCAGTAAATCCCTTCCTCTTGTAACCAAGCTCACGCAAACCACCCCACCAACTCCCTCAGTGTCAATTTCCTCCTTCCCCAGGAATGCCAATAGTCCTGCAGGCCATGTCACTGGCAATTCTGACGAGTCCTCTCCTGCCTGGGATTCCTCCGATGCATCCTTGCGTGTAACGCCTACTGCTGCTGGCGCTGCTGTTGTTGCCGCTGGGAGTCGATGGTCATCCCAGAGGGGAAGTCGTAAGCCCACTTGTACTACTTCCAGTAAGCAATTGACTGTTCAACAGTCCTTTGCGAGGAAGATGAAATATCACAGCAGTCATCCTACTGCAAAGCGGATAACTGAGTCCTTGACAACTATGTTGGTGTTAGACGTGCGTCCGGTATCCGCCGTTAGTTCACAGGGAACTAGACAATTTATTGAGGCAGTGTGCCCCCGTTACCAAATACCATCTAGGTTCCACTTCTCTAGGCAGGCGATACCGAGAATGTACACGGACGTCAGAAAAAGACTCACCAGTGTCCTAAAAAATGCAGTTGTACCCAATGTCCACTTAACCACGGACATGTGGACAAGTGGAGCAGGGCAGGGTCAGGACTATATGACTGTGACAGCCCACTGGGTAGATGTATGGACTCCCGCCGCAAGAACAGCAGCGGCGGCACCAGTAGCAGCATCTCGCAAACGCCAACGCTTTCCTAGGCAGGCTACGCTTTGTATCACCGCTTTCCAGAATACGCACACAGCTGAAAACCTCTTACGGCAACTGAGGAAGATCATCGCGGAATGGCTTACCCCCAATTGGACTCTCCTGTGGATTTGTGCATCGGACAACGCCAGCAATATTGTGTGTGCATTAAATATGGGCAAATTCCAGCACGTCCCATGTTTTGCACATACCTTGAATTTGGTGGTGCAGAATTTTTTAAAAAACGACAGGGGCGTGCAAGAGATGCTGTCGGTGGCCAGAAAAATTGCGGGACACTTTCGGCGTACAGGCACCACGTACAGATGACTGGAGCACCACCAAAAACTACTGAACCTGCCCTGCCATCATCTGAAGCAAGAAGTGGTAACGAGGTGGAATTCAACCCTCTATATGCCTTCAGAGGTTGGAGGAGCAGCAAAAGGCCATTCAAGCCTATACAATTGAGCACGATATAGTAGGTGGAATGCACCTGTCTCAAGTGCAGTGGAGAATGATTTCAACGTTGTGCAAGGTTCTGATGCCCTTTGAACTTGCCACACGTGAAGTCAGTTCAGACACTGCCAGCCTGAGTCAGGTCATTCCCTCATCAGGCTTTTGCAGAAGAAGCTGGAGGCATTGAACCTACCTTGGATCTCTATTTCCGGCAGACACAGGTCTGCTGGGGTTGAAAGACCTGCTGGTGACAAAAATTGTCCAAGTCAAGCGGAACGCGACCTGTCAACATCTCCTCCTTCACATTCTCCCGCAACTGGGGGTGCGAGGAAAAGGCTCAGAATTCCGAGCCCACCCGCTGGCGGTGATGCAGGGCAGTCCTGGAGCGACTGCTGATGCTGACATCTGGTCCCGGACTGAAGGACCTGACAACGATTACGGACATGTCGTCTACTGTCACTGCATATGATTCTCTCAACATTGATAGAATGGTGGAGGATTATATTGAGTGACCCGCATCCAAGTAGGCACGTCACACAGGTCCCGTACTTATACTGGCAGGAAAAAAGAGGCAATTTGGAGGCCCTTGCACAAACTGGCTTTATTCTACCTAAGTTGCCCTCCCACAAGTGTGTACTCCGAAAGAGGTGTTTAGTGCCGCCGCTCACCTTGTCAGCAATCGGCGTACGAGGTTACATCCAGAAAATGTGGAGAAGATGATGTTCATTAAAATGAATTATAATCAATTCCCCTCCGCGGAGACATTGACCCAGCAGCAATTGCCTCCACAAAGTACACAGGGAGCTGAGATGGTGGATTTCCAGTGGGGACGAATTGATAATCTGTGAGGAGGGGGGAATGTACACGGTGATATATCGGAGGGTGAAGATGAGGTGGACATCTTGCCTCTGTAGAGGCCAGTTTTGTGCAAGGAGAGATTAATTGCTTCTTTTTTGGGGGGGGTCCAAACCCAACCCGTCATATCAGTCACAGTCGTTGTGGCAGACCCCTGTCACTGAAAATGATGGGTTGGTTTAAAGTGTGCATGTCCTGTTTTGTTTATACAACATAAGGGTGGGTGGGGAGGGCCCCAAGGGACAATTCCATCTTGCACCTCTTTTTTCTTTTCTTTTTTCTTTGCATCATGTGCTGATTGGGGAGGGTTTTTTTGGAAGGGGACATCCTGCGTGGACCACTGCCAGTGCCACTCCTAGATGGGGCCCGGTGTTTTGTGTCGGCCACTAGGGTCGCTAATCTTACTCACACAGTCAGCTACCTCATTGCGCCTCTTTTTTTCTTTGCGTCATGTGCTGTTTGGGGAGGGTTTTTTGGAAGGGACATCCTGCGTGACACTGCAGTGCCACTCCCTAGATGGGGCCCCGGTGTTTGTGTCGGCCACTAGGGTCGCTAATCTTACTCACACAGCTACCTCATTGCGCCTCTTTTTTTCTTTGCGTCATGTGCTGTTTGGGGGAGGGTTTTTTTGGAAGGGACATCCTGCGTGACACTGCAGTGCCACTCCTAGATGGGCCCCGGTGTTTGTGTCGGGCCACTAGGGTCGCTAATCTTACTCACACAGCTACCTCATTGCGCCTCTTTTTTTTCTTTGCCGTCATGTGCTGTTTGGGGAGGGTTTTTTTTGGAAGGGACATCCTGCGTGACACTGCAGTGCCACTCCCTAGATGGGCCCCGGTGTTTGTGTCGGCCACTAGGGGTCCGCTAATCTTACTCACACAGCTACCTCATTGCGCCTCTTTTTTTTCTTTGCGTCATGTGCTGTTTGGGGGAGGGTTTTTTTGGAAGGGGACATCCTGCGTGACACTGCAGTGCCACTCCTAGATGGGGCCCGGTGTTTTGTGTCGGCGACTAGGGTCGCTTATCTTACTCACACAGCGACCTCGGTGCAAATTTTAGGACTAAAAAATAATATTGTGAGGTGTGAGGTATTCAGAATAGACTGAAAATGAGTGTAAATTATGGTTTTTTGAGGTTAATAATACTTTGGGATCAAAATTACCCCCCAAATTCTATGATTTAAGCTGTTTTTTAGTGTTTTTTTGAAAAAAACACCCGAATCCAAAACACACCCGAATCCGACAAAAAAAAATTTGGTGAGGTTTTTGCCAAAACGCGTTCGAACCCAAAACACGGCCGCGGAACCGAACCCAAAACCCAAAACACAAAACCCGAAAAAATTTCAGGCGCTCATCTCTAATATTTACCCTCTAGTATTGATAGGAAACAAAAGAAAATTATTATCATCTAATGTGAGTCTTATTGTATGTTTTATTGCATTAGTGGTAATTATTTTTCTTCTTGTTTGCAACGTATTCTTTATTGCAGTGGTTCCCAAAATTTTTTAGCCCAAGGCACCCTTTGGGTCTCCCTGACTTTTTTCAAGGCACCCTTACGCCAAAATTAATTACCGAAGTGTACCTTTTTTTAAAGTAGTCGGGGTCAATACAATGCTATCAGTATTTAGATGATTTAATTCAGTCCCCGGAATTGACGTCAGACACCCCGCCCTGCGTTTACCTGGACACGCCTGCGTTTGCCCCAATCACTCGTGGAAATGGTCAGTTGACACCCATAAACGCCTTCTACCTGTCAATCTCCGTGCGAACAGATTCGTCGTAGAATCCTTCACTGTGCAATGACCCGCTGTGTACTCGTACGACGCACCTGCGCATTGCAGTGCATCCGCAGATCTTCCCCGTTCTTATTTGATCGCTGCGAAAAATCCGCAGCGTGCGATCAGGTCGGAATGACCCCCACATGACTTTTTGCAGAGCAATACTGGTCACCTACATCCATTTAAAACCCCCCCCCCCCCCCCCCCACAGACTTTATATAAATTAAACAGGTTCTTTTTGCAGTCAAATAAAATCAATCTAAAAAGGTTCCTATGCATCCATCCACCAAGACCAGCCCCCCCCCCCCCCCGCTTACACACTTAAAGATTTTACTGAACGATATGAACGTTCTCTTTCATTAATAAATGAGAACTCGTTCATATCTTTCAATGTGGAGGCACCACCGTTGAAACGATGCGCGACTCCGCGCTCGTTCATCGTTGGTGCTGGCTTGCTCCTACCTGCAGGCCAATATGGACACTCTCGTCCATATTAGCATGCAGGGCTATGGAGCCGGGTGACGGGGGGGAGTGAAGAAACTTCACTCCTCCCGTTCCCGTCTCCGTCGTCAGGTCGTTTGACGGCCGTCGGGCAGCTTGGCAGTGGGGTCGCCGAGTGTGTAGGGCCCTTAAGTCACAGCAGGCCACCCCTCTCCTATAGACTTCCATATGCAGCATCTCACATACAGTATCATGTACTAATATTTTTAATACTCACTTTTTCAGCCAGCTCCTATGTCGGCGGCCCAAGACTTCAATCAGCCGTCAGGACCCTTGCCCAGTGCACTCCTTGGCCACTCCAGCCTGCTTACACCTGCACCCCTCCACTGATTCCAGTCACAGGTTCCCCCCACCCCCACAACACCATCCCTTCACTGCCAGGTGATTCCAGTCACCGGTTTACTACCCCCCCCCACCCCCCCCGGCACCTGAGCCGAGCAAAACATCCCACCTCCGCAGGTAAGTACATGGCAAGTGACATCCCGAGCCGCTGGCTGACTTTGGGCACAGCCTGCCAGCAGCTCTTACACATCCGGCACTCTTTTCTCCCCCCGCACCGGTGGCCGCTCCTGCTGGCCGCACTACCCCCCCCCCCCAGCTACTCAGTGCGTGGCCGCTCCTGTCCCGTTCCGTCCCCCCCGGATAACCACACAGTGATGGCTGCTCCTGCTGCCCGCACTCTCCCCCCCCATCCCAGCTACTCACTGCCGCTCCGGCCGCCCGCACTCAGCCGCCCGCCCGCACTCAGCCACCCCCCGTTCCCCCCCCCGGGCTTACTCACTCAGCCCAGCTGCTCCTTCCGCACACACTCTTCCCTCCGTACCCCTCCCCTTCCCTGGCGCCGGCTAGCTTCACACTGCCCGTGCGCTCAGGTTACTCCAGTCCGCACTACACATCCCCCCCGGTGCCGGCCGCTCACACACACACACAAAAAAAAAAAAAATGACATGAAGATGTGGCTACTAGGCTGTGGCACCCCTGTGACAGCGCTGCGGCACCCCAGGGGAGCCGCGGCGCACAGTTTGGGAACCGCTGCTTTATTGTGTGAAATCCCATGCCATTTGTATGCTATTTGCTGCATACCTTTTTCCTGGACCTACAGCCTCTTATCTCCTGTAATAAATTTTCCCAGATTATTCTGCTTATCAAAGCTGTCACATTAAGTGATTTTTCTGTTTATGGGTCAGGCCTCCCTGCTGCAGTCTGAGAAGGGTAAACCCTTTGCCATAAAGTGAGATCTGCCAGAGCCGCCGTCTCTAATGTAAGATATTGTCTATATCTAGCTTATCTGTGCACACACTAACACCCAGGGGTACCACACATGTATGTGATATGTTTATGCATATGTATATTTAATTTCAACATGTAGCCTGGCTTAATAATCTAATGTATATAGATAGATAGATAGATAGATAGATAGATATGTATGTATATATATATATATATATATATATATATATATGAGTACAACCACACCATGAGGCTCCAGCAGGGGCTATGTTGCAGAAGAAACCAGCACTCCTTGTATATTCAAACCGTCTTTATGCCATTATTTAAGCAACATGACAAACTTTTTGTGCAAAATCAGCAGCTTGGAAACAAAATTCATCAATGATATAGATCTCACATATCCTAGGTCATGCTGGGGATCTAAATCCAACCCAGCAGGATCTCCCAAACAGCTGTTTTGGGCTGGCGCCGTCTTCAGGGGAGTAGTTTACACCAATGTGCCAAGCTTGTACTATTTATACCCACTAAATAACCAAAAGTGTGCTCACCTGTCCCCAATCGTTCAGCCGAGCTCCGTCAGGTGTTGTTAAGAGGTGTGTATACACAGTTTACCCGGACGCCGGGACGCCAGCCTGTGACGTCATCTACCATTGCCCATCACTCTCCACGAGCGGCTCCCCGGCCTCCCGGCCGTTTCCATGGTAGCGTCAGCTCCGCCTCCTCACGTCACGTGACCGCGACATGTGTACAGCGTCCTCCGCCCTCCCTGACAAACAGCGGCTCGCCGATAGGCCTGCTCTCCCAAACGGTCAGCCTGCTGTATATGACGTACCTTAGCTGGCTTCCCTGTCTCTTAGCAACCCGGCCACAAACACCCTCCACTCACCTATAGCGGCAGAATCGAACAAACGTTAGTGCACAAAACTTACATATAATTGCTTGCATAGTGTGCCAACAAAAAACTGCTTATCATCACTTGTGTGAGCGAGCCAAAAAGATCTCATAATTTACCTATGTGAGTGGCCACCATTTTTGCACAGAGCCCCCCCTCTCTCATGCTTCTTCATTAATTAATTAATTTATAATCTGGTGTAACCAGTGCAAACATATCACCAGGGGTAACTGTAAATTGGTCCCCTATCATAATGATACAATCTTTAGCCTGCACACCTACTTAGCACAAACTGTACATACATCTAACAAGCAGCAAATAAAAAAAGAGAGGGGGGCTCTGTGCAAAAATGGGTGGTCCACTCACATAGGTAAATTATGAGATCAGGCCGTTTACTAGATGTACGTTTTTACCACCTGGGCTTGCTCACCTAGCAGCCATGTCAACTTATAATACTCTGCAGACTAAAGGGAGATACTTTATTCTAAACCCTAAAATAGCAGCAGGGGTAGCGAGTGATTATTCAAGCAGGCTGCAAACATTGTATACCGACAGGGAAAACAATTGCTTCTTCACTGCATGTAGTGTAAACCCCTTATATGCTCTTGGTGTGCAACTGTTTTCATGCCTTCATTTATTCAACCTGCCTTATATGTACTGAAGCTGCGAAAAAAAGTAATATATTTATAAATGTGCGTATGAAAGAACAAGACACAGCTCAGGAGTAGAGAAAAAGGATTGTAGCAGACTAGGGTTAGAGGCATTTATACTTACTAACTGTTGTTGTGAACGTATAAGTCCAAGAGGAGCAGTAAGAGTTGGAAGCTGTGGAGAGAGAGAATAAGTTCATTCAGCACGGTTAAAGACAGTACATACACAGGAAGAGACACCTGGGGGGTGCAGATTGCATAAGCCCTTATATTGATTTATAGCAAATGCTCAGAGTTGGTAGCCAGTCCATACAGCGTTAACAGGGACTACTATAGTTACTGTATGTATGTATATATATATATATATATATATATATATATATATATATATATATATATACATGATAGTTATATGGGCATTAATACATTAAATCTGTTATACTTTACCATTCATTTGGTTTGTCTTGAAATCGATCCAAGGAGTCTGAAAGAAGAGCAGCTATATAATTCATAAGGGTAACATTGTACATCTTTATATGCAGTTAGCAAACCTTACAGGCTTTCCCAAGCCAAGAAGTAATATTCAACTTGGGTGGAAGCACAATACCTATAACTGTAATTTCCCCATCACTAGGTATCTATCACACAGAAAGGGGGGTTACAAACATTACACAATTATACTAATCATGAATACATGACAACCATTACGCATAACATACACCATGCATTTATATGGGATGCAGTCACTATAACGGCTGTTGGGATCCCGGTGTTCAGGAGCCCGATGCCAGAATCCCGACAGCCGGTGAAATACCTACACCCAGAATACCAACAACCGCTCTGTATTCCCACTCGGTTGGTGGGTCCCTGCCACCAACCGAGTTGGAACAGAACCTGTGGCAAGCAAAGCGAGCCACCGGGCCCGATGCATGGTGAGAGTAGCGAGCCCGCGAGTGGACTCGCAGCCTCGTTGCTGGGATTCTGGCAGACAGGATTGCCGCTGCCGGTATAGTAACAGCCGACATCCCATCTGCCGGGATATAATATGCATCCCGGTTGTATATATCATACATTTCCACTGAAATAATACTCATTGCAAACAATGATATTATTGAGTAAACAAAGGGGGTCATTCCGACCCGATCGCACGCTGCGCCTCGTCGCAGCCATGCGATCGGGTCGGAACTGCGCATGCGCTGCGGCCACATTGCACAGGTGCGTCTTTGCCTGGCGATAGCTAGCGCCAGGCAGCGCCGCCGCTAGTGAAGAGAGTGGTTGCAGCGGCGACCACAAGAAGATTGAAAGGAGGAAGGCGTTCCGCCGCATCAACTGACCGTTTTCTGGGAGTGGTGTATTGAACGCAGGCATGTCCAGGCGTTTGAGGGCGGATGTCTGACGTCAAATTTCCGGGACCATCAACGCTGGATTCATTGCACAGGGTAAGTAACTCATACCCTGCACAAAACTTTTTTTTCATAGCAGGGCTGCACAAGCGATCGCAGCCTTGCTATGCAAAAAAACACTACCACATAGGCGGTGTCTAGTTGATCGCACGGGCTGCAAAAAGTTGCAGCATGCGATCAACTCAGAATGACCCCCAAAGTTCCATTAACTACCTACTAGCATTAGTGTTAGGTGATGACAAAAAGTGCACCACAATAACAATATCAAGAAATGTATCAGCTTGTAATAAAATACATAAAAAGTTAAACCACTCAACACTAATGTACAGTATTTTGCCCCCACACACACACACACACACACACACGTACCCTGTATTCACTAAACACTTGGGGGGTCATTCCCAGTTGATTTTCGCAGCGCAGCGATCAGGTTACTACTGCTCATGCATATGCACCGCAATGTGCACGCACGTTGTACGGGTACAAACAGCATTGTTGCTGTGCAATGCGTCTAGCGACGAATCCATTCGCACAACTGATCGCAAGGAGATTGACAGGAAGAGGGCGTTCATGGGTGTCAACTTACCATTTTCTGGGAGTGGTAGGGAAAACGCAGGCGTGTCCAGGCGTTTGCAGGGCGGGTGTCTGACGTCAATTCAGGGACCGGACAGGCTGAAGTGATCGCAAGGGCTGAGTAAGTTCAGACCTACTCAGAAACTGCAAAAAACTTTTTCGGCCTGCTTGGCTGCACATGCGATCACACACTTGCAAAGCAAAAATACACTCCCCAATGGGCGGAGACTATACGCTTGCACGGCTGCAAAAAGTAGCTAGCGAGCGATCAACTCGGAATGAGGGCCTATATACAGGTCTCACAGATACCACATACCTAATACACACTGATCATACTGTTACAGTCATACTGATATTATCATTGATATCATGCATCTGGTGCACAATGATCTTTCTACAAAGGTGACACTGATGTCACCTTTGTGACACGTGATACTTACTGATCACTATACACAGGTCACACTGATTTTACACACCTGATACATACTGATCTTTATACAGTAGTCACACTGATAATATACACCTGATACAGGGGCATAGCTACAATAGGTGCAGTGGATGCTGCTGCTATAGGGCCCTGGCTGCCTCTGGGGTCCCAACCCTCCCCATGCACTTTGTTGTTTCCACTTCCTGAGCCCTAGTATTAGCTGATGTTTATTTCTTAGCAGTGTGTCATGCTGCTGCACTGCAAGCACATCTGCTGTTCCGGTCGGCTGACTCCTAACTGATGCTAGGAGGATGCA
Organism: Pseudophryne corroboree; assembly: GCF_028390025.1. Lineage (NCBI taxonomy): Eukaryota > Metazoa > Chordata > Amphibia > Anura > Myobatrachidae > Pseudophryne > Pseudophryne corroboree. The sequence continues at coordinate 365,172,441 of NC_086451.1, read as the reverse complement.
TGATTGAGCCTGCAGGGACATCCCTGACCCCAGGCAACACCTTCACCCTGTATCAGTCAGTGAGCATGGCACACTGCTGAAAAGGTGAGTGCACGCCCACCCGCCTGCTTTCTCATCTGCTCTGAGTAGTCCGCCGAGAGCAGGGTGTATGTAGGAGAGGAGAGAGTACTTAATAGCATCAGTGGTGCAAGTAGAAAAAAAATGTCTTATAGGTACTGTGTGCAGGCGCCCCAAAAATGGATGTGGCCAATTGCCACATGGGGCTTGGCCAATGAAAGTGGGGGCGTGATACACATATGGGAGGGCCAGATACACATATGACCCCAATAGTGCCAGATATGCCTCAGAGTGCCAGATATACATTGCCCCAGAGTGCCAGATACACAAATGCCCCCACAGTGCCAGATACACAAATGCCCCCAGAGTGCCAGATACACAAATGCCCCCACAGTGTCAGATACATAAATGCCCCCACAGTGCCAGGTACACATTGCCCCACAGTGCCAGATACACAAATGCCCCCACAGTGCCAGATACACAAATGCCCCCAGAGTGCGAGATACACATTGCCCCCACAGTGCCAGATACACATTTCCCAACAGTGCCAGATACACATTGCCCCACAGTGCCAGATACACAAATGCCCCAGTGTCAGATACACATTGCCCCAGAGTGCCAGATACACAAATGCCCCCACAGTGCCAGATACACAAATGCCCCCACAGTGCCAGATATCCATTGCCCCACAGTGCCAGATATACAAATGCCCCACAAGTGCCAGATACACAAATGCCTCCACAGTGCCATATACACAAATGCCCCCACAGTGCCAGATATACATTGCCCCACAGTGCCAGATACACAAATGCCCCCACAGTGTCAGATATACATTGCCCCACAGTGCCAGATATACAAATGCACCCACAGTGCCACATACACAAATGCACCAACATTGCCAGATACACAAATGCCCCAACAGTGCCAGATATACATTGCCCCACAGTGTCAGATACACAAATGCCCCCACAGTGTCCGATATACATTACCCCACAGTGCCAGATACACAAATGCTCCCACAGTGCCAGATATACTGTACATTGCCCCACAGTGCCAGCTATACATTGCCCCAGAGTGCCAGATATACAAATGCCCCAAAGTTCCAGATACACAAATGCCCCCACAGTGCCAGATATACATTGCCCCCAGAGTGCCCCCCCCCAGCACCTCTCCTGCCCCTCAATGCTCGGGAAGTCCGGACTCCGCAGCTGCGGCGGCGGGTATCTCAAATGAGGCACCGGTTCATTAGTCAATCAGAGCTCGCAGATCGGCTGCCGGTCCATGAGCTCTGATTGGCTAGCAAATTGGTTCCTTATTGAGATCAGCCACCGCAGCCGCCGGAGCAGAGACCGGACATAACAGAGAATTGACGGGTAGGAGAGGCACTGCGCTGCGCTCTCCTCCCCGCACACAGCAGCCAGCGGGATGCAGGTGTGGTGGACGGCCCGGCGGTACAGCGTACCTGCTGGGAATTTCTTACCGGTACGCCGTACCCCCATACTTGCAGCACTGAATTGCATGCTGGGGAAGAGGATGGGGGGTGATTCGTGGATTAGAGAGCTCTGAGTACTCTGCCGGGAAAGGCGTGGGTTTCTGGGAGAGCTTTGAGTAGTCTGTGGCATCTGCACTTAATCACTCGATGTGTCGGTCTCAAATCACAGCCAGGTTGGCATGAATTTGCCCTCCAGCTGTGACTCGAATTCCTGCAGCAAGTGTACTGGCGATTGGCAGACCGCATGTACACACAGCCAGATGTGCCAATATACTGTCCATTGGCTGTGCTGCATAGCCAACTCAATTTGCCTTTAAACAATGTCATTCACAGACATATCGTTTGCCTACTCCCACCAACCTGCTAGTTATATATCGGCAGTTTGCACAAATGGCTGATATATCACCTAGGGCGGGATGTAATAAGTATTGCATACTCAATGCGGTACATCGTGCCACTTATTGGTACATCCTGGTGTAATTATGCCGGTATGAACCAAGAAATTTGCAAAAGACAGTGCTCCCTATGAGAGCTGTCCTTTGCGATAGAAGGACTTCCAGGTTTAGGACCCAGGAGCCCTTCTGTGCAGAGTGACCATAGGCGTGCACAGGAGCCCCCGTGGGACTTCCTTCCTCCACCGCAATTATTGACTACTCTCCACCTTCCCTCCAGGACAAAGAATGCTTATCTGGACGGCCCAGGTGAGCAGTCTATGTCCCACAGCAAGGGGTAGAAGAAAGGCCGTGAACTGGTGGAGGGGGGAAGTATCAAAGCGGCATACCCGTGTTGTCTCCTGTGCACGTCTATGACAGTGATGCAGTGGCCACACATGGTGCTATGTGGTATCCCTCTCAGTAGGAAATGTGAATCGATGCCCATAGGCTTCTATTGGATAATGCCACCCAAAGATGGAAAAAACCAATGCACTTTGGTGAAACTACGATGAGTGTCCCCCCCTCCCCCCCCCCCCCCCCCCCACATACTGCATTAGTTTTATACAGCTACTGGTGGTCAAGTAAGATTCTGGTGTCTAAAGCACCTCTGTATGAAATGTTTATTCTTCCATCTTGTTTAAATCCCTTAATGAACTGGCTGTTATAACCTCCGTTAGAACTTAGAAGAGAATGATATAATCTGCAGAAATCACGTGACTCCTGTCATGTGGCTAAAAAGGACCAATGGGATTGCAGTAAATCCGGATCACGCGCTACATAGTATCACGTGACCGGCTTAACTTGAATTTAGTTTTATGTTTAATTAAAGTATCAATACTCGTTTTAGGGTGAGATTCGCCTTGATGGAAAGAGTAGAATGTTAGGATATTAACCATGTTTTTAAATGTATATTTTTAGACGGTTTGCTGTGTTTTCAATTAAGCACCGAACAGGTGCAGGTTATTAAGCTATCAAGAAGGGTATAAATAATACCTGAATGTAACTGTACAAAGCGATAGGGCTCCCAGTGTGTAATAAATGTCCATCTTTATTATTTTATACTACTAGAAATATTCATGTGCATTTTTTCTCTTAAATAGAATATAAACCCGATACACAGATGGGGCACATTTGGTGAATATGAATGGCACAATGGAGCGACTGTCACAGATTACACCATTGTGATGAAGAATTGGACTCAGTCTGTATAGGAGGGTCATTTCTCTTAATCTAACTATATAAGGTTTATATGTTTAAATCAGATTGAGCCTTTTTCTGTTCTGTCAATTCCTGAATTATGATTCTGGGTATATTGAGCACATGGTATAATAGAATTATGTTAATTTGATAAAAAGAATAGATTGCTAGAATGATATTGCCACAACTGTTTAAAATACTTAAGTTTAGCAATTGGGTTCTGCATACCAAATATACATTATTAAAATATGTTCCTAATCTATGGACATACAAATGAAATCACTTGTGAACCCACAATAAAATAGCTACATTCTAGCTTGCACGTTTAAATGATGTTAACCACTTCTTAGACATTACTGTAAAAACTATAGTACGTAATAGACACCTTGCAAAGACTACAGTGGTTACAATTTGAAAGGATACTAAACAGTATTTAAGAGGAACTAAAGAAATGCTATTACTGTGAGTGAAAATTTTCTTTATAGAATATATAGTTTAACTTTCCTGTGTGCAATAGGTATTGTTGACTTACTGGCAGCAGTTTTTTATACTTTATAACAGGTGTTATCCTAGACCAGCGGTGGCCAACCAGTGGCTCTTGAGCCGCATGAGGCTCTTTCTTTATTTACATGTGGCTCCCAACACTCTAAATCATGTGACCACAACAGATACAGAAACTGCTACACTCCATCCAGACATGCAGCAGCACTAAAGGGACTGAAAATTGAAGGAGTCAGATACTAGAGGCGAGACACCCACTGTCCAACAGAGAACACATTAAGAGCTGCAGCAATGGCACGACTTGGTGGGGGAACTTTAGTGACACATGAGGGTGGGCTAGAGTGACACAAGGCGGAGCTGGCTGGAGTGACACAGAAGGGTCCTGGCAGGAGTGACACAAGGAGGAGCTGACTGGAGTGATGAAGGAGGGTGCTGGAAGTAGTGACACATGGGAAAGCTGGCTGGAGTGACATGGGGGGTGCTGGCAGGAGTGACATAGGAGGGTGCTAGCAGGAGTGTCACATGGGGAACTGGCTGGAGTGACATAGGAGGGTGCTAGCAGGAGTGTCACATCGGGAGCTGGCTGGAGTGACACATGGGGGAACTTAAGTTTATTATGTGAATCTGGCCTTTTCAATTATTTTATGTGAAAGTGTCTTTTTCAATGGATCAATGGTTTTTATTTTATGTCAGTCTGTCTTTTTCAATGTATTTTGTACCAGGGGGGTGGGCTAGCAGGCACAAGGCCACATTCCATTTTTGCATGCGCGCCTTCGGCTCGATGTCGGCACTTTGACGTACATAACAAGGTTTTTTGGCTCTGTCACTGACTGGTTGGCCGCCCCTGTCCTAGACTACATGCTTCAGGTATTAGATATTATGGGGCTCATTTATCATATCATAAAACTAGCTGTGAATAATAAACCTCTTGGCGTATGATAAATGGTGCTCCAGCCTATAAGGTCCCAACTGTCATTTTTCAAACACATCACAGTTGGAAGCTGATTGCCTGGAGCACCATTTATCATACGCAGGCCCGCCATCAGGTGGGTGCTGCAGGCACAGCTGTCCCGGGCCCTTCCTCTCTAACAGAAAGGAGAGGGCCCGGGCCGCTCATGCCACCATCAGGCCGCCACGATGCTCTGCCCACTTTACATTACCGAGTTCTGGCACTGTCACAAGAGGAGGAGAGGATGCTGCAAGCTTCTATTGCAAATGTCCCTCCAAAAATGGCCGCCTCCTCAGAGGAGGCAGGTTATTAAAGATACTAGAGGAGGATCCTCTAGTATCTTTAATAACTGTCTCCTCTAAGATGGTGGCCATTTTGGCAGGGACTTTTCAATAGACGCTTGCAGTGTCCTCTTCCCCTTCTGTGACAGTGCCAGATCTCAATCATGAAAAGGGGGCAGAGCTACACGGGACTAGGCTGCTACCACATCTGTTACAACTTCGACTAGCCTGTGATAGGTAAGTTGAAGGAGAGTGAGTGGGAGAGGGAAAGTGTGTGTGTGTGTGTGTGTGTGTGTGTGTGTGTGTGTGTGTGGGGTATGGTATGCAAGGTCGACCACACTTAGGTCGACAGTAAGTAGCTTGATATGGTTTCTAGGTCAACAGGGACTCTAGGTCGACATGTACAAGGTCGACATGACAGATGGTCTACATGAGTTTTTTCACTTTTTTTGGTGTCGTTTTCTCCGTACAGTGTTCCCGTGTCTTCTCGCATGACTCACTTCACTTGCAATGCTTCAGGCAAGGTTACCATTCCCAATTGTAGTCCATGTGGATCGTAATGTATGAAAAAGTAAAAAAAATGAAAAAAAGGTGAAAAACTTAGACATTGTCGACCTAAGTGTGGTCGACCTAGAAACCGGATACCGTGTGTGTGTGTGTATCTGTGTGTATGTATGTGTGTGTATGTACGTGTGCGTTCATTTATGTGTATATATATTTATTTCTTTATGTGTATATATATATATATATATATATATACATATATATATATATATATATATATATATATATATAAATTGTGAGTCCTGGGACCTAGAATTTCTGATGGCAGCCCTGATCATATGCAAGGAGTTTTATAATTTACAAGTTTTATCACTGGTTGATAAATGAGCCCCTACATTTCATTGTAAATTCAGTTCAATATATATTGGTAAGTGTAATAACCTGTGACTTGCCAGCAAGTCTGGCAATGTTACCGGCAACTATATACCTATGGTGTGTTCTGCAGACCACACAAATGCCCATTTAGAGAAGCGCATCCTGTCTAATATGGCAACTTACTTTTGATATATGTCAATTAAAACAGCGGCTTTGCTGCTCTTTAAGAAATAATTAATGAGTTAAAGAAACAAATCTAAGGATAATTGTCAGTGGACATTACTCAGTTTACATCCTAATGTGTCTCTTAGTCTGTCCAAGCTTGCCTACTAATCCTATAACACATTTCTAATGACTGCATGCTCTGCAAAGTATCCCAGTTCTATTGGCAAATACATTCTCCTGTATTCTACATCATGACCTCCAGACATGATGTAGTTAGGATCCTGGAGGTCAGGATCTTGACAGTCACAATGCTGACAGATCCCTAAGTTGAGTATTAGTAACCCTACTACCTTCTTTTAGGGTTAGGCAGTAGGCACTAGGGGGAGGGTTAGGCTGTTGGAGGGGACGGTTAGGTTTAGGCTGCCGAAGGGGACAGTTGAGGTTAGGCTGCCGAAGGAGTGGGTTAGCATTAGGGCTAAGATTAGAATACTCACTGGAATCTGCCTGCATTATGGCAGTTAGGATTCCGCTGTCAGAATTCTATCCATCAGCATTCTGACCATTGGCACTTTCTTACCCAATTCCTCCAAAAAAACTTACACCATTTTTTGGAGCCAGCTGTATTGTACTGCTTGCATTATTTTCAAGTTTTGCTTTCTTCAAATCACTTCTTCAAAAATTACAAAATGTGTTCATTAAATAAACTTATTTTTGTGGCAAAATCTGAAGGGTCAAAGATCTTTTTTATGGTCAATTCACACAAGGGAAAAAAGGAGTTTTCCTGAAGGTAGAAGACTTTTTTTTTTTAGCTATCTCTGAAGAAGTGGCCTTTACAGATGTTTAAATATTGCTAATCCAGACTGAAAGATAATTCTCAAATTAAACAAAATAACTGTGGCTTTTATAATAGGGATGTTTGCAATGTAAAGTTTCAAAGCTTTATAAAAATGAAATGACCATAAAATTTCCAAATTTTTACTTATAGTCTTAAAAAATAAATTCCATGAAATTAAGTTTACAAATTCCAGGCGGATTGGTATTAAGTGGACTGCAAAGCAAAAGTCTAAAGGGGTAATTCAGACCTGATCGGAACAGCAAATTTGTTAGCAGTTGGGCAAAACCATGTGCACTACAGGTGGAGCAAATGTAACATCTGCAGAGAGAGTTAGATTTTGGCGGGTTATACTGTTTCTGTGCAGGGTAAATACTGGCTGCTTTATTTTTATACTGCAATTTAGATTTCAGTTTGAACACACCCAACCCAAATCTAACTCTCTTTCTGCACATTATATCTGCCCCCCCCCCTGCAGTGCACATGGTTTTGCCCAACTGCTAACAAATTTGGTGCTACGATCAAGTCTGAATTACCCCTAAAGGTGCATACACACAGTGCGATTCTGGCTAAATGCCGATTTTGACTTTGTGATTTCCCTAGAACTTTCCAGAGCCCAGAATCACCAAAATTGACTATACACACGGTGCGATTTTGACTATATACAATTTTGACTATACTAGAAACTAGATTATATACAATATAGTCAAAATTGCCTTGCCTGCATCGGTATCGTAAGCTGTATACACACGGTGTGATATGTGCTAACTTTTCTTCCGATTTTGACTATATAGTCAAAAGTGCGGGATGCCGGCCAAACTCAAACTTTTTTCAAAGGGGCAATCATGTACAAAGCTAAGCCATGCCTTGTAAATGATGTCTTTTTAAAAAAACATCAGAGTTCGGCTGGCATCCCGCACGTCCGCCGAATTCGGACTTCATTACATCCTGGCCCATGACTCTATTAGACCGGAGCTCAGTGAAATAGACAGTTCCACTCATTATAAATTGCAGCAAAGTTTCACATTTAGCACTTTTTTTTTTTTTTAAACTAACTTTTCTTTAACATTATTTGGATTTGACAAATGGAATATATTATTTCCAAAAAATATTGTGTTTTGTATGAAGCAATAAAAAGAAAACATTTAATGTAATAACCTGTTGGTATAAAGAAATTATATTTTAGCCTAGAGTACATATATGTGAAATTCCCTTTGCACTTCCTCATAGGAATCAATGTTCTTTAAAGAAATATAATTAGAACTTCAGCTCCAGAACAGCATGCTTCCTCATCTGACAGCTTGTTCTGGAAAGGTGTGGAGGAGCCAATGACATCTGGCACACAACATGCCGTCAGCAATGTCAGCACTGTGTAATAGCTTCAGAGAGGCACAAGGCTGGGATCACAGAGAGACTAGTTTGGATAGGATCTGAACAACCCAACACAACTTTCTTGGCTTTTGGTAACAAAGCAGATGAGAGGACTTTTTATATAAACTGTTCTTAATGTCATGACTCCATTTCAAATAAAGTATATGGAAAACTCACCATTATTCGCTTATTTAAATTACATCTGTCTTAAAATATAGTCATTTTATTTTGTTGATAATTAGTTTATTGAGGAGGTAGTCATTATGCCAACAGTTAATATGTCCACTGTGAATATGCCGCCAGCATCATACCGACACGGGGGGTAATTCAGACCTGATCGCTAGGGTGCGTATTTTGCATCCCTGCGATCAGGTAGTCGCCGCCTACAGGGGGAGGGTATTGTGTGTGTGCAGGTGTGCGATCGCATGTGTAGCAGAACTGACAAACATCAGTTTGTGCAGTTTCTGCTCTGCCCAGGACTTACTCAGCCGCTGCGATGATCAGGGCCGGAGCTGACGTCAGAACGTCCCTCCTGCGTTTTTCCAGACACTCCCTAGAAACGGTCAGTTGCCACCAGCAAAGCCCTCTTCTTATCAATCTCCTTGCGATCGCCGGTGCGTCAGTAATTTTCGCACCATCCCGTCGCTGACCAGCGATCCCCGTTGCTGCGGCCTGTCACACCTGCGTATTGCAGTGCATACTCATGCGCAGTTCAGACTTGATCGCAGCCTGTGAGAAAACGCACAGCAGCGATCAGGTCTGTATCGGGCCCAAGGTTGTAATGTTTCTCTTTGGATGTCAACTGTGTCAGCATTATAACTTTAAATATGATGTTATACCATCATGTTTAAAGTTAGAATGCAGATACAATGAAATGCTTTAATAACTGTGTTGGTATTATGCAGTCGTCATTGTCCTATTAGCAGTTTACAGTCAACATTAGCCGCCGACTAAACACATGTATTCCGTTAAATTGAATCCAATCTGGGGATCTATATTATATTAGAAACATTAAGCACAATTTATTTTACAGTTGGTGGTTGTGTTATATTTTTTCTCTTAGTACTTTGTATGCAGATTCAGAAGAAAATGGGGTTAGTGTGCATAACTACCAATCTCATTAAACATGACAGCTCCCATAGTAGGTTCTGCTACAGATGTAGCCACCTTTATCTTGACTGTTTCTCCGCCGAGACGGGCGTTTAGTCACGCTAAGGCGATAGCTGAGTTTAATCACAGGTAGGCGCGTTGAGGCGATCTAGATACTCATCATGCATTACACATCTCCACCACTGTGTGGCTAATGCTCCACTAATCCAGTACTTTCGATCGTACAGTATAGCGGCGGATTGATCTACAGCTCTGGCAATACTGTAGGCGTAACGGGAGGCGGTGGAAAAAGTATGGAGTACTGTACTGTATGTGTATGGAGACGCAACTACAGTAATTGTGTAAAAGGAAGAATGTACAGTACAATGTATAAACACCGTGCTTTTAAAATATATGAGCGTCTGAGTTCGCTAATGCATAATGGGAATGGAGGACTGGCAGGAGGCGGAGGAAAACACCGTGCTTTACAAATGCGAGCGTCCGAGTCCTCTAAGGCATAAAACAACAGCAATGGGGCGGGGGCCGGGCGCTGTTTGCAGTACTTTCACACATGAAATTGGAAATCTCTCATGAGGCGTCGTGGGCTAGGGGTGAAGGCTCCCACCTCCCTCGCTGGGGGACCAGGGTTCGAGACCTGATGTGCTTTTTTTTTTTTTTTCTGTAATAATACACTGTATTATTTTATTTACATTGTAAGACAGTCAATGGAAGGATGCACACAGGTTTCACATAAATCAAAGTACATCTGCAGGAGCGATTCTTTACGCTAAATGCACCTAAACAGCGGGAATGAAATGAGTGTATTCTGACGCTACCAACTGAGCAAAACAGTACTGTAGATCTTCAGCGTTTGTGTATTGCACAGGACCTGAATTTCCTCCCTGTGCAGGCTCCCAGGGGGGAAGGGCGATGGGGGTAGGGGGGAGACGATGGAAAATACTGTGCCTTTGAAATGCAATTACATGAGCGTCCGAGTACACTACGGCATACTGTAAACCAACACCAATGGGAAGGAAGTGCCAACCTTATTTTTAATGTTTTCCCGTGACATTCACTTTAACATTTTTTTTTTCTCTCCAATACAGTACATCCAATGGAAGGATGCACACAGGTTTCACATAAATCAAAGTACATCTGCAGGAGCGGGGCGTTTGTGTATTGCACATGACCTGCATTCCCTCCCTGTCTACTGCATGATCTGTGCAGGCTCCCATGGGGGAAGGGCAACAAGCTGGCAGGAGGCGGAGGAAAACACCGTGCTTTACAAATGCGAGCGTCCGAGTCCTCTAAGGCATAAACCAACAGCAATGGGGCGGGGGCCGGGCGCTGTTTGCAGTACTTTCACACATGAAATTGGAAATCTCTCATGAGGCGTCGTGGGCTAGGGGTGAAGGCTCCCACCTCTCTCGCTGGGGGACCAGGGTTCGAGACCTGATGTGCTTTCTTTTTTTTTTTTTTTTTTCTGTAATAATACACTGTATTATTTTATTTACATTGTAAGACAGTCAATGGAAGGATGCACACAGGTTTCACATAAATCAAAGTACATCTGCAGGAGCGATTCTTTACGCTAAATGCACCTAAACAGCGGGAATGAAATGAGTGTATTCTGACGCTACCAACTGAGCAAAACAGTACTGTAGATCTTCAGCGTTTGTTATTGCACAGGACCTGAATTTCCTCCCTGTGCAGGCTCCCAGGGGGGAAGGGCGATGGGGGTAGGGGGGAGACGATGGAAAATACTGTGCCTTTGAAATGCATTTACATGAGCGTCCGAGTACACTACGGCATACTGTAAACCAACACCAATGGGAAGGAAGTGCCAACCTTATTTTTAATGTGTTCCCGTGACATTCACTTTAACATTTTTTTTTTTTCTCTCCAATACAGTACTGTACATCCAATGGAAGGATGCACACAGGTTTCACATAAATCAAAGTACATCTGCAGGAGCGGGGCGTTTGTGTATTGCACATGACCTGCATTCCCTCCCTGTCTACTGCATGATCTGTGCAGGCTCCCATGGGGGAAGGGCAACAAGCTGGCAGGAGGCGGAGTAAAACACCGTGCTTTACAAATGCGAGCGTCCGAGTCCTCTAAGGCATAAACCAACAGCAATGGGGCGGGGGCCGGGCGCTGTTTGCAGTACTTTCACACATGAAATTGGAAATCTCTCATGAGGCGTCGTGGGCTAGGGGTGAAGGCTCCCACCTCCTTCGCTGGGGGACTAGGGTTCGAGACCTGATGTGCTTTCTTTTTTTCTTTTTTTTTTCTGTAATAATACACTGTATTATTTTATTTACATTGTAAGACAGTCAATGGAAGGATGCACACAGGTTTCACATAAATCAAAGTACATCTGCAGGAGCGATTCTTTACGCTAAATGCACCTAAACAGCGGGAATGAAATGAGTGTATTCTGACGGACTGTGCATCTTCGGTATTTGTGTGAAGGCTCCCAGGAGGGAAGGGCGTAGGGCAAGACAGTGGAAAATACTGTGGTCAAAGAAAGGGCATATCCAAAACTAAGGGAAACTGTCACAAAGTACAGTAACTACAGTACTGTACGTTGAATGCCTGGAACGCACGACGTCTGAGACGCACGACGTCTGAGGCGCACGACGTCTGAGACGCTCATTGAGCATAAGGACGGTCATGGCTGCTGTACGGGACCGTCCCTATGCTCTGGGTGAGCTGCGTCTCCTCGTTCGCTGGCGGGACAGAACTCTCGCCAGCAACGAGGAGAAAGTCACAGCATACAGGAGGGCAAGTAGGGCTATCCTCCGGACTTACAACCGGAGGAGGACAGTGAGGTCTCTCCAGAGGAGATGGAGTGACCTCGTGAGGAGGACCCCAAGACGCCTGCAGGCCATAAGGGATTGTAAGTACAGTACATTACTGTAGATTACTGTACTTTAAGTTACTGTAGTTACAGGTACAGTACATTATAGCAGGGGCTGCTGTAGCAGCAGGTATCCGGTCTATACAGCACTGTACAGTATTTGTGGTAAACAAATGGTTAAACAAGGACCAAACATTAACCCGGGTCAAAAGGTCAATTTGTTTTTTGGCGTCGACCTAGATGGTGCGGCTTTTGAAATTGGTTGACACCAGTTACTGTAGGTTGACATGGTCGTTAAGTTGACATGGAAAAAGATCGACATGCGTTTTACAAAAACAATTGTTATTTTTTTAAACTTGTGTATATACAGTAGTTCTTTACAATCCACGTGGTCTACGATTGTGCAGTGTACAGTATCATGCAGTGTACAGTATATGCAATGTATCACAGTGTATCGTGCTGCGTAATTGCAGCGTGTCATGCAGTGTACATTCAGTATATGGTATTGTGCAGTGAGTGTAATGCATAGTGAATCACATCGTGCAGCAGAGCCGGCCTTAGGCATAGGCAAACTACAGTAGGCAAATGCCTAGGGCATTTGCTATGCTTAGGGGCACCAGCAGCTTCTGCTGATTAAAATGATATGCGGCATGCCTATATTTTGCGTGACTGCGGCTGTATCTGTATCTGGCTAGGGCCTGCACTGTCGTGCAGTGTACTGTATACACATGTGGTAATTGCAGTTTTTTGTGCAGTGTACATTGTATCATATTTTGCAGGGAAATGTGCAGTGTAATGTGCAGTTTGTCGTATCACGCAGTGCATACACTATGCAGTGTCGTGCAGTGCATTGTGTGGTTTAATTGCAGTGTGTCGGGCAGTGTGCAGAAATTTGTGTTTCAGATAGTACAGTGTTCTAAGGGATGTTACTTTGGCAGAAATTATTCTAAGGGATGTTACAGTGGCCTAATGTGTTCTGACGTGCATTACTCTTGCATAATGTGTTATAAGGTTCATGACTGTGGCAGATCTCTACTTTGTGACGTAATGTGGATATACTACTGCACTACTGTGACGTACAGTACAGTAACGTGAATAAGGTGCTCTACTGTGTGACACAACGTGAATCAAGGACAGTACTGTGACGTGAATACGGTGCTCTACTGTGTGACACAACGTGAATCAAGGACAGTACTGTGACGTGAGACAGTACTGTGACGTGAATAAACTGCACTACTGTGACATGACGTGAATAAGATGAATTCAGGTGAGTACTGCATCATCTGTCATGAAATCAATTTATACTGTAATGAACAGTACTGAGATGGTTAAGGGTGGGAGGGCTGCATGCTGATGTGTGTCATAATGTTTATAAGGGCAATGCTAATGTGTGTTACAATGTCTATAAAGGTAGTGTTCTGTCTAATACCCTGGACCTACTGTACTGTAGCGATACTGTAAGTGTACTGTATGTCACATTTAGAAATGTGCCCCTTAAGTTTTGAAGACAGTACAGTACACTATGCCCTCCTGAGTGATTAGGTGCAGGGTACTAGAATGAACAATTCCATTTATTGTGATGTCATAAAGATGCTGTCAATGTTGAATTTCATTGGCTGTACAGTATGCTGCCATTATACTGTATATATATTTTTACAGGGCTGGTAGCACGACGGCACAGGAGGCGGGACAGGCGCCGCCAAGCTGGTAAGTATTGTCAAATACAGTAGTGTACAGTACATAGTGATTTCTATAGTCCCAACCCCCTGTCCTGACCATCACAGATAACTCGCTGCAATCCGTTAATGTTAAGAATGTCTGTTTACAAAACTAAATGTAAATATTAAACACAAAGTATAAATAACATTGTAGATAGCTGAATACCCGTGCTTCGCTACGGGATGAGGATGGTAAATTCCAGTGATAGTTGTTTGTTAATTTACGTTTGTTGGCGATCTAGTATACAGTACTGTATACTTTAAGCATACTGTATCTTGCTTCTCTGATGCAGATTGTGTAGTGGCCGGACCCCTTTTTGGTCCTGGATACTGTACAGTATATGTTTCAAATTGACAGCTTCACTTACAGTACTGTTATTTTTTTTCCCACAGTACCACCACCACCACCACCACCACCTGCTGCGCTGCCAGGTATTGTGTAACGAGAATTCTGGTGCTACTGTCATCGTTACACTACTGTACATGTGTCCTGGATACTGTACAGTACATGTTTCCAATTGACAGCTTCACTTACAGTACTGTTATTTTTTTTCCCACAGTACCAACACCACCACCACCACCACCACCACCTGCTGCGCTGCCAGGTATTGTGTAACGAGAATTCTGGTGCGACTGTCATCGTTACACTACTGTACATGTGTCCTGGATACTGTACAGTACATGTTTCCAATTGACAGCTTCACTTACAGTACTGTTATTTTTTTTCCCACAGTACCAACACCACCACCACCACCACCTGCTGCGCTGCCAGGTATTGTGTAACGAGAATTCTGGTGTGACTGTCATCATTACACTACTGTACATGTGTCCTGGATACTGTACAGTACATGTTTCCAATTGACAGCTTCACTTACAGTACTGTTATTTTTTTCCCACAGTACCACCACCACCACCACCACCTGCTGCGCTGCCAGGTATTGTGTAACGAGAATTCTGGTGAGACTCATCGTTACACTACTGTACATGTGTCCTGGATACTGTACAGTACATGTTTCAAATTGACAGCTTCACTTACAGTACTGTTATTTTTTTTCCCACAGTACCACCACCACCACCACCACCACCACCTGCTGCGCTGCCAGGTATTGTGTAACGAGAATTCTGGTGCGACTGTCATCATTACACTACTGTACATGTGTCCTGGATACTGTACAGTACATGTTTCCAATTGACAGCTTCACTTACAGTACTGTTATTTTTTTTCCCACAGTACCAACACCACCACCACCACCACCACCACCACCTGCTGCGCTGCCAGGTATTGTGTAACGAGAATTCTGGTGCGACTGTCATCGTTACACTACTGTACATGTGTCCTGGATACTGTACAGTACATGTTTCCAATTGACAGCTTCACTTACAGTACTGTTATTTTTTTTCCCACAGTACCAACACCACCACCACCTGCCCACCAGCACCAGACTGGCACGGAGGCGCCGCCACCATCCGAGAGCTCCGGAAGTGGTAATAATTATTTTTGTTACAGACACACTAGTTTCCTACAGTATTACTGTAATTTTTGTATTTTACAATACTTGTTATCTTTTACACACAGACCGCCTCGTAATTGATACGGAGGCGGAGGAGGATGTCACTTACGTTGAGTCGGGGGAGGAAGAGGAGCCAGAGTATAGTAAGTACAGTAGGATTTTCTCAAGCCCATTCTTAAAAGTATTGACCAAGTCCACTTTTATTACTTTTCAAGTTTTCAGGCAGGAATTCCAAACATGTACTGTACAGTATTTCCCTCACTGTGAAGACCCCTTTTCGCCTCTGTGCGAAATCGCCTCTACTTCAACAAGAGTTACTGTGCACGTGTCCTCTGTGTCCATCTTATCAAAAACAGTTCCTGTGTATTGTCCCCTTACTGTATACAGTATATTTGTAAAGGTTAATCATGTCCCCTCTTAATCTCCTCTTTTCCAATGTAAACATGCCTAGCCTGCCTTTCCTTGTATTCCATCTTCTCAATCCACTTCATCACTTTGGTCGCCCGCCTCTAAACCTTTTGTAGTTCCACGATATCCATTTTGTATTATGGTGCCCAAAATTGTGCATCCTACCCACCCTCCACTAGCCTAACCCTCCAATCATACTCTGAATCCACACTCTGCATTCTGAATGTCGGGATCCAGACAGCAGGTCTTTTAAATACAGTACTGTATGTCCCCTACCACTGGACAGTCATTCTGCTCCTACTGTATTATGAATATATCTCTGCCTCCTGTAGCACTGTACAATTTTGTAGTAACTGTACTCTACTGTATTTTGTTTATAATATTTTTTTATTTTCCACTCAGTAATTATTGACAGTGAGGAGGAAGAGGAGAAGAAGCCCTCTCCCCAACTTGGTAAGTAAACTGCAGTATTGTACTGTACTGTACATTGTGTTAAACCAATGGGTTGGGTTTGCGTGACCAGCAGTCAGGATTCTAGCGGTCAGGTGACCGACAGTGGCATCCTGATTGCAGCAATCCCAACAGGGTGAGGTACGGTATCCTAACCCTCCTCCACTACCCCCTGATTCTGGCCTCGACATTCTCGTCTCTGTGTGCGAAATCTACTCTCCTCCTCCAATTCCTGACTGAATTTTTGCCTTACTGTATTCAACACAGAATACAAAAGTATATTTCATGGAATTTTTGCTTTCACAGGCCCTACACTGTCACAGGCGGTGGCGGTGGCGGAGGAGGAGGAGGAGGACCAGGACTCTCTGTCCCTCACCACACTGCACCCATTAAGTAAGTCCAGTCCGGTACATCTTGCCTCTGTAGAGCCAGTTTGAGCAAGGAGAGATTGATTGCTTCTTTTTTTGGTGGGGGCCCAAACCAACCAGTCATTTCAGCCACAGTCGTGTGGCAGACCCTGTTTATATAACATAAGGGTGGGTGGGAGGGCCCAATCACAATTCCATCTTGCACCTCTTTTTTTATTTATTTATCTTTGCATCATGTGATGTTTGGGGAAAATTGTTATAAGTGCCATCCTGTCTGCCACTGCACTGCCACTCCTAAATGGGCCAGGTGTTTGTGCCGGCCACTTGGGTCGCTTAGCTTAGTCATCCAGTGACCTCGGTGCAAATTTTAGGACTACAAATAATATTGTGAGGTGTTCAGAATAGACTGGAAATGAGTGGAAATTATGGTCATTGAGGTTAATAACACTATACAGTAGGATCAAAAATACCCCCAAATTCTACGATTTAAGCTGTTTTTGAGAGGTTTTTGAAAAAAAGCACCAGGATCCAAAACAAGTCCGAATCCAAAAGCAAAACACAAAACCCTAAAAATTTCCGGTGCACATCTCTAGTTTTAATAAAGTCCAGGAGGGAAACATTCTCCTAATGAAGACACTGCAAGCAATAGGACACGAGGATGTGCACGGAGACTGGAGGGGGGCGAGGTTCAGGGGGAATTTTAAGAAAAATTACTTCACAGAAAGTGCAGTGGACAAGTGGAATAGCCTCCCATCAGAGGTGATAGAGCCTAAAACAGTAGAGCTACAGTATTTAAACATGCATGGAAGAGACATACATAAGGATATCCTTACAAAGAAATAAGGATCAAATAAGGTTTGATGTAAAAAA
This sequence comes from Pseudophryne corroboree, assembly GCF_028390025.1. Taxonomy (NCBI): domain Eukaryota; kingdom Metazoa; phylum Chordata; class Amphibia; order Anura; family Myobatrachidae; genus Pseudophryne; species Pseudophryne corroboree. Next base: position 365,155,006 of record NC_086451.1, on the reverse strand, counting down.
AAAGGTTAAAAAAAAGAGGCAGATTAGATGGGCAAAGTGGTTCTTACAGTATTTGTCATCAAATTCTATGTTTCTGTATGCAGACCCTCCAACATGACCCGCCGCACTGCTCTGTTTCTAGACTTCCCTCTTAATTTATGATTTCCATCACCTGTGTTGAACTAGTTAAATGATAAGAATGCTGTTTCTTCACAGGTGATGGCAATAATAAATTAAGAGGGAAGTCCAGAACCAGAGCATTTTGTACCTAGTGGGGCGGGTCATGTTGGAGGGTATGTGTATTTCCTGGAATGAACCTTTTTTTTTTTTTTCACATTAATGTTTTTTTTCACAGGCCCTACACTGGAACAGGCCACGGAGGAGGAGGATGATGATGATGATGATGCGGCTGCATTTAGTGGTAAGAATTATTACTGACATTGATCTGATGCCATCAGAGTAGCACTTTTCATCAGATTTTTCTGGCAAATGCGTAGAAATCGGATGAAAATTGTTTTTGTTTGAACTGGTGATATTGCCCATACAGTAGCAACCGATCACATTCCACATTAACATTTACAGTATCTAGTTACACTTACAGACGATAATACAGTACAGTAGGTAATATTTGATTGGTTGCTACTGTATGGACAACATCCTGTTCTAAAAAAAACACCCATCTTACTCAATTTCTCTCTCTCTCTCTCTCTCTCTCTCTCTCTCTCTCTCACCCCTTGTCACTGTCTCTCCATTCATCTCTCTAGATACTGTCAGTGATGAATTTCCCATTAGGCACGAGAGGCACGTACTGTACCTAGTGGCGGCATCTGTTTGGGGGCCTCAGTTGGATGCTTACAGTATGCTAATACTGTCATCCCAAAAATTACCACTACAGTAACTGCTAAATATTTTAAGTGTACTGTACAATATGCACATACAGTACTGTACAGTATACATAATTCAAAGCAAAAAAGAGTTGCTACCTTATTCTAGTCATAATCACCGGCATACGGGCCACTCACAAATTTTCTGATGGTCTCTGTGGGGTCCCTTGGAATCACCATGCCTGTCACAAGCATACCTTTTTTTACCCACCTGACACTGGGCCTGGACACTAGTGTACTATTACTATACTTTTTACTGTATACTGTATCTTATAATATTCTTCTCTTTTACCCACAGACGACGAGCCAGAATACATTTTTGGTAAATATACTGTACAGTAGCAATAGTTGGTACTGTAATTACTAGAGATGAGCGCCGGAAATTTTTCGGGTTTTGTGTTTTGGTTTTGGGTTCGGTTCCGCGGCCGTGTTTTGGGTTCGACCGCGTTTTGGCAAAACCTCACCGAATTTTTTTTGTCGGATTCGGGTGTGTTTTGGATTCGGGTGTTTTTTTCAAAAAACCCTAAAAAACAGCTTAAATCATAGAATTTGGGGGTAATTTTGATCCCAAAGTATTATTAACCTCAAAAAACATAATTTACACTCATTTTCAGCCTATTCTGAACACATCACACCTCACAATATTATTTTTAGTCCTAAAATTTGCACCGAGGTCGCTGTGTGAGTAAGATAAGCGACCCTAGTGGCCGACACAAACACCGGGCCCATCTAGGAGTGGCACTGCAGTGTCACGCAGGATGGCCCTTCCAAAAAACCCTCCCCAAACAGCACATGACGCAAAGAAAAAAAGAGGCGCAATGAGGTAGCTGACTGTGTGAGTAAGATTAGCGACCCTAGTGGCCGACACAAACACCGGGCACATCTAGGAGTGGCACTGCAGTGTCACGCAGGATGTCCCTTCCAAAAAACCCTCCCCAAACAGCACATGACGCAAAGAAAAAAAGAGGCGCAATGAGGTAGCTGACTGTGTGAATAAGATTAGCGACCCTAGTGGCCGACACAAACACCGGGCCCATCTAGGAGTGGCACTGCAGTGTCACGCAGGATGTCCCTTCCAAAAAACCCTCCCCAAACAGCACATGACGCAAAGAAAAAAAGAGGCGCAATGAGGTAGCTGACTGTGTGAGTAAGATTAGCGACCCTAGTGGCCGACACAAACACCGGGCCCATCTAGGAGTGGCACTGCAGTGTCACGCAGGATGTCCCTTCCAAAAAACCCTCCCCAATCAGCACATGATGCAAAGAAAAAGAAAAGAAAAAAGAGGTGCAAGATGGAATTATCCTTGGGCCCTCCCACCCACCCTTATGTTGTATAAACAAAACAGGACATGCACACTTTAACCAACCCATCATTTCAGTGACAGGGTCTGCCACACGACTGTGACTGATATGACGGGTTGGTTTGGACCCCCCCCAAAAAAGAAGCAATTAATCTCTCCTTGCACAAACTGGCTCTACAGAGGCAAGATGTCCACCTCATCTTCACCCTCCGATATATCACCGTGTACATCCCCCTCCTCACAGATTATCAATTCGTCCCCACTGGAATCCACCATCTCAGCTCCCTGTGTACTTTGTGGAGGCAATTGCTGCTGGTCAATGTCTCCGCGGAGGAATTGATTATAATTCATTTTAATGAACATCATCTTCTCCACATTTTCTGGATGTAACCTCGTACGCCGATTGCTGACAAGGTGAGCGGCGGCACTAAACACTCTTTCGGAGTACACACTTGTGGGAGGGCAACTTAGGTAGAATAAAGCCAGTTTGTGCAAGGGCCTCCAAATTGCCTCTTTTTCCTGCCAGTATAAGTACGGACTGTGTGACGTGCCTACTTGGATGCGGTCACTCATATAATCCTCCACCATTCTATCAATGTTGAGAGAATCATATGCAGTGACAGTAGACGACATGTCCGTAATCGTTGTCAGGTCCTTCAGTCCGGACCAGATGTCAGCATCAGCAGTCGCTCCAGACTGCCCTGCATCACCGCCAGCGGGTGGGCTCGGAATTCTGAGCCTTTTCCTCGCACCCCCAGTTGCGGGAGAATGTGAAGGAGGAGATGTTGACAGGTCGCGTTCCGCTTGACTTGACAATTTTGTCACCAGCAGGTCTTTCAACCCCAGCAGACCTGTGTCTGCCGGAAAGAGAGATCCAAGGTAGGCTTTAAATCTAGGATCGAGCACGGTGGCCAAAATGTAGTGCTCTGATTTCAACAGATTGACCACCCGTGAATCCTTGTTAAGCGAATTAAGGGCTGCATCCACAAGTCCCACATGCCTAGCGGAATCGCTCCGTGTTAGCTCCTTCTTCAATGCCTCCAGCTTCTTCTGCAAAAGCCTGATGAGGGGAATGACCTGACTCAGGCTGGCAGTGTCTGAACTGACTTCACGTGTGGCAAGTTCAAAGGGCATCAGAACCTTGCACAACGTTGAAATCATTCTCCACTGCACTTGAGACAGGTGCATTCCATCTCCTATATCGTGCTCAATTGTATAGGCTTGAATGGCCTTTTGCTGCTCCTCCAACCTCTGAAGCATATAGAGGGTTGAATTCCACCTCGTTACCACTTCTTGCTTCAGATGATGGCAGGGCAGGTTCAGTAGTTTTTGGTGGTGCTCCAGTCTTCTGTACGTGGTGCCTGTACGCCGAAAGTGTCCCGCAATTTTTCTGGCCACCGACAGCATCTCTTGCACGCCCCTGTCGTTTTTTAAAAAATTCTGCACCACCAAATTCAAGGTATGTGCAAAACATGGGACGTGCTGGAATTTGCCCATATTTAATGCACACACAATATTGCTGGCGTTGTCCGATGCCACAAATCCACAGGAGAGTCCAATTGGGGTAAGCCATTCCGCGATGATCTTCCTCAGTTGCCGTAAGAGGTTTTCAGCTGTGTGCGTATTCTGGAAAGCGGTGATACAAAGCGTAGCCTGCCTAGGAAAGAGTTGGCGTTTGCGAGATGCTGCTACTGGTGCCGCCGCTGCTGTTCTTGCGGCGGGAGTCCATACATCTACCCAGTGGGCTGTCACAGTCATATAGTCCTGACCCTGCCCTGCTCCACTTGTCCACATGTCCGTGGTTAAGTGGACATTGGGTACAACTGCATTTTTTAGGACACTGGTGAGTCTTTTTCTGACGTCCGTGTACATTCTCGGTATCGCCTGCCTAGAGAAGTGGAACCTAGATGGTATTTGGTAACGGGGGCACACTGCCTCAATAAATTGTCTAGTTCCCTGTGAACTAACGGCGGATACCGGACGCACGTCTAACACCAACATAGTTGTCAAGGACTCAGTTATCCGCTTTGCAGTAGGATGACTGCTGTGATATTTCATCTTCCTCGCAAAGGACTGTTGAACAGTCAATTGCTTACTGGAAGTAGTACAAGTGGGCTTACGACTTCCCCTCTGGGATGACCATCGACTCCCAGCGGCAACAACAGCAGCGCCAGCAGCAGTAGGCGTTACACGCAAGGATGCATCGGAGGAATCCCAGGCAGGAAAGGACTCGTCAGACTTGCCAGTGACATGGCCTGCAGGACTATTGGCATTCCTGGGGAAGGAGGAAATTGACACTGAGGGAGTTGGTGGGGTGGTTTGCGTGAGCTTGGTTACAAGAGGAAGGGATTTACTGGTCAGTGGACTGCTTCCGCTGTCACCCAAAGTTTTTGAACTTGTCACTGACTTATTATGAATGCGCTGCAGGTGACGTATAAGGGAGGATGTTCCGAGGTGGTTAACGTCCTTACCCCTACTTATTACAGCTTGACAAAGGGAACACACGGCTTGACACCTGTTGTCCGCATTTCTGGTGAAATACCTCCACACCGAAGAGCTGATTTTTTTGGTATTTTCACCTGGCATGTCAACGGCCATATTCCTCCCACGGACAACAGGTGTCTCCCCGGGTGCCTGACTTAAACAAACCACCTCACCATCAGAATCCTCCTGGTCAATTTCCTCCCCAGCGCCAGCAACACCCATATCCTCCTCATCCTGGTGTACTTCAACACTGACATCTTCAATCTGACTATCAGGAACTGGACTGCGGGTGCTCCTTCCAGCACTTGCAGGGGGCATGCAAATAGTGGAAGGCGCATGCTCTTCACGTCCAGTGTTGGGAAGGTCAGGCATCGCAAACGACACAATTGGACTCTCCTTGTGGATTTGGGATTTCAAAGAACGCACAGTTCTTTGCGGTGCTTTTGCCAGCTTGAGTCTTTTCAGTTTTCTAGCGAGAGGCTGAGTGCTTCCATCCTCATGTGAAGCTGAACCACTAGCCATGAACATAGGCCAGGGCCTCAGCCGTTCCTTGCCACTCCGTGTGGTAAATGGCATATTGGCAAGTTTACGCTTCTCCTCCGACAATTTTATTTTAGGTTTTGGAGTCCTTTTTTTTCTGATATTTGGTGTTTTGGATTTGACATGCTCTGTACTATGACATTGGGCATCGGCCTTGGCAGACGACGTTGCTGGCATTTCATCGTCTCGGCCATGACTAGTGGCAGCAGCTTCAGCACGAGGTGGAAGTGGATCTTGATCTTTCCCTAATTTTGGAACCTCAACTTTTTTGTTCTCCATATTTTATAGGCAGAACTAAAAGGCACCTCAGGTAAACAATGGAGATGGATGGATTGGATACTAGTATACAATTATGGACGGACTGCCACGGTTAGGTGGTATAAAAAAACCACGGTTAGGTGGTATATATTATAATAATAATACAATTATGGATGGACGGACTGCCTGCCGACTGCCGACACAGAGGTAGCCACAGCCGTGAACTACCGCACTGTACACTGGTTGATAAAGAGATAGTAGTATACTCGTAACAACTAGTATGACACTATGACGACGGTATAAAGAATGGGAAAAAAACCACGGTTAGGTGGTATATATTATAATAATAATACAATTATGGATGGACGGACTGCCTGCCGACTGCCGACACAGAGGTAGCCACAGCCGTGAACTACCGCACTGTACACTGGTTGATAAAGAGATAGTAGTATACTCGTAACAACTAGTATGACACTATGACGACGGTATAAAGAATGAAAAAAAAACCACGGTTAGGTGGTATATATTATAATAATAATACAATTATGGATGGACGGACTGCCTGCCGACTGCCGACACAGAGGTAGCCACAGCCGTGAACTACCGCACTGTACACTGGTTGATAAAGAGATAGTAGTATACTCGTAACAACTAGTATGACACTATGACGACGGTATAAAGAATGAAAAAAAAACCACGGTTAGGTGGTATATATTATAATAATAATACAATTATGGATGGACGGACTGCCTGCCGACTGCCGACACAGAGGTAGCCACAGCCGTGAACTACCGCACTGTACACTGGTTGATAAAGAGATAGTAGTATACTCGTAACAATTAGGATGACACTATGACGGTATAAAGAATGAAAAAAAAAACCACGGTTAGGTGGTAGGTATATAATAATAAATAATACAATTCTGGTCGGACGGACTGCCTGCCGTGTGCCGACACAGAGGTAGCCACAGCCGTGAACTACCGCACTGTACACTGGTTGATAAAGAGATAGTAGTATACTCGTAACAATTAGGATGACACTATGACGGTATAAAGAATGAAAAAAAAAACCACGGTTAGGTGGTAGGTATATAATAATAAATAATACAATTCTGGTCGGACGGACTGCCTGCCGTGTGCCGACACAGAGGTAGCCACAGCCGTGAACTACCGCACTGTACACTGGTTGATAAAGAGATAGTAGTATACTCGTAACAATTAGGATGACACTATGACGGTATAAAGAATGAAAAAAAAAACCACGGTTAGGTGGTAGGTATATAATAATAAATAATACAATTCTGGTCGGACGGACTGCCTGCCGTGTGCCGACACAGAGGTAGCCACAGCCGTGAACTACCGCACTGTACACTGGTTGATAAAGAGATAGTAGTATACTCGTAACAATTAGGATGACACTATGACGGTATAAAGAATGAAAAAAAAAACCACGGTTAGGTGGTAGGTATATAATAATAAATAATACAATTCTGGTCGGACGGACTGCCTGCCGTGTGCCGACACAGAGGTAGCCACAGCCGTGAACTACCGCACTGTACACTGGTTGATAAAGAGATAGTAGTATACTCGTAACAATTAGGATGACACTATGACGGTATAAAGAATGAAAAAAAAACCACGGTTAGGTGGTAGGTATATAATAATAAATAATACAATTCTGGTCGGACGGACTGCCTGCCGTGTGCCGACACAGAGGTAGCCACAGCCGTGAACTACCGCACTGTACACTGGTTGATAAAGAGATAGTAGTATACTCGTAACAATTAGGATGACACTATGACGGTATAAAGAATGAAAAAAAAACCACGGTTAGGTGGTAGGTATATAATAATAAATAATACAATTCTGGTCGGACGGACTGCCTGCCGTGTGCCGACACAGAGGTAGCCACAGCCGTGAACTACCGCACTGTACACTGGTTGATAAAGAGATAGTAGTATACTCGTAACAATTAGGATGACACTATGACGGTATAAAGAATGAAAAAAAAAACCACGGTTAGGTGGTAGGTATATAATAATAAATAATACAATTCTGGTCGGACGGACTGCCTGCCGTGTGCCGACACAGAGGTAGCCACAGCCGTGAACTACCGCACTGTACACTGGTTGATAAAGAGATAGTAGTATACTCGTAACAATTAGGATGACACTATGACGGTATAAAGAATGAAAAAAAAAACCACGGTTAGGTGGTAGGTATATAATAATAAATAATACAATTCTGGTCGGACGGACTGCCTGCCGTGTGCCGACACAGAGGTAGCCACAGCCGTGAACTACCGCACTGTACACTGGTTGATAAAGAGATAGTAGTATACTCGTAACAATTAGGATGACACTATGACGGTATAAAGAATGAAAAAAAAAACCACGGTTAGGTGGTAGGTATATAATAATAAATAATACAATTCTGGTCGGACGGACTGCCTGCCGTGTGCCGACACAGAGGTAGCCACAGCCGTGAACTACCGCACTGTACACTGGTTGATAAAGAGATAGTAGTATACTCGTAACAATTAGGATGACACTATGACGGTATAAAGAATGAAAAAAAAACCACGGTTAGGTGGTAGGTATATAATAATAAATAATACAATTCTGGTCGGACGGACTGCCTGCCGTGTGCCGACACAGAGGTAGCCACAGCCGTGAACTACCGCACTGTACTGTGTCTGCTGCTAATATAGACTGGTTGATATTTAAAGAGATATTAGTAGTATACAACAATACTATACTGGTGGTCAGGCACTGGTCACCACTCCTGCAGCAAAAGTGTGCACTGTTAATTAATATAATTGTACTCCTGGCTCCTGCTAACAACCTGCAGTGCTCCCCAGTCTCCCCCACAATTAATTATAAGCTTTTAATTTATACATTGATGACTGTGCAGCACACTGGGCTGAGCTGAGTGCACACAGACTGAGTCACACTGTGTGACTGACTGTGCTGTGTATCGTTTTTTTTTTCAGGCAGAGAACGGATATAGCAGAGAGAAGTGAACGGATATATTATATTAAATAAAAGTTAACTAGCAACTGCACTGGTCACTGACTGTGGTAAACTAACTCTGTCTGCGACTCTGCACAATCTCTCTCTCTCTATCTAATCTATCTCTATTCTAATGGAGAGGACGCCAGACACGTCCTCTCCCTATCAATCTCAATGCACGAGTGAAAATGGCGGCGACGCGCGGCTCCTTATATAGAATCCGAGTCTCGCGATAGAATCCGAGCCTCGCGAGAATCCGACAGCGTCATGATGACGTTCGGGCGCGCTCGGGTTAACCGAGCAAGGCGGGAAGATCCGAGTCGCTCGGACCCGTGAAAAAAAACATGAAGTTCGGGCGGGTTCGGATTCCGAGGAACCGAACCCGCTCATCTCTAGTAATTACAGTATTTTTTTTCTCCAACATTATTTTAAGTCAAACTGATATGACTAACTGTATTTTATCTTTTTACAGTCCGTCGCCAACCAGTGGAGGAGACACCTGGTAATAAAATATAAATACATAATGCACTGTACTGTATTCTAACTTACTGTAACATGTATAACACTGAGCTGATCATCTTCACACCCTCTGACATAACCTTACAGTACATACTGTACTTTCTCTCTTTTTTCACCCTCTTCACTCCACAAATGCATGCTGCCTTTCCTGACTACTGATATAATAGTGTGCAGAGCGTAGCGAGGCACCGTGCCCACCGCGTGGCGAGCGAAGCAAGCATGCAAGGGCCTGCGTTCCGCTCGCCGCCCCTGTCGGGATTGTGTGGTCGGGATTCCGTCGTCTGTATTTTGACCACCGGGATCCCGTCCAGCGGGATTACGTACTGATCTCCAGTCTGAGCCTGCCCTAGGCATAGGCATACTTGCCAAATGCCTAGGGGCACAAGCAGCTTCTGCTGATTAATATGATATGCAGCATGCCTACAGTATATTCTGTGTGTGACTGCGTCTGTATCTGCATACAAAATGCATTACTAATGTGCAGCATTATGTGTATAAGGGGTACTACAGTACTTTGTTGTGTAACATATACTGTAGCAAGGGCACTACTGTGTGGTCTAATGTGAACAAAGAGCAATATGATGTGATGCAATGTGAATAAGTGGGAATACTTTGAGGAGTAATGTGGTATTATCCTATGATGTAACGAGAATAAGAGACACTATTGCATGATATGTTGTGAATAAAGTTGCAGTACTGTGTGGCGTCATTTCAGATTGGGGAATTACTGTGTGGCCATGCCCCTTCCCAGCAAGAACATGCACCGTTTTGGGATGCACACCGAATGTGCACACTGTTGCTATTTTAAACATACAGTAGGTTGGAGGAGCACCAAAACGAGGACTGCTATGGTTGAGGGGTGATGGTGCTGGGAAAGGGGTACAGGCTCAGAGGCGGAAATAGCATCTGTGCAAGGGGGCAGCATCCAAAAACTTGACTAGGGAATCATATTATTTATGGCTGGCTCTGAGTACAGTCCACTATTATTGATAGTACTCCCTACAACACCACCTACAGTACTGTAACCCTCTTTTTTCTGAAGCTGTCATGAAATGTCATGACTGCTAATACATAAATGTCTACAGTATTTGTACTGTGGTGTTTTATTCCTTTGACAACATGTTTATGACCTATTTAGGCTAAACTCTTGTACAGTACTTTCTATTTTGAATACCAGCAATACAGTATAATACTGTACCTACAGTATACAGTAGTAATTGTATAGTATTTGAATGTGACTAATGTTTTTTTTATCCAATATAGAGCCAATGATTTATGGGGGCCCAAGACAGGGCCATGAACGGTGGGCTGGCCCAGAAGCGGGCAGGCAGCAGCCCACTTACACAAGAGGTAAACTAAAGCAATGTTTAAATTACCTCGACAGCATACAGTAGTGTTCGATTTACTGTACTGACAATACAGTACTGTACATTGTAAATAACAAGATTGTCTAATATAGAGTAAAGTACTGTATTGCCATTACTACACTGTAAAGTATTCAGTATTTGTTTTGTAATACTGTCCTTTTTTTCCCACAGAACAGTTGCAGCGTGCCATCCTGCTCCTGCGGGTGGTGGTCCACCTCTTAGTGGACCACTTTTTTAATATATTACTAAGATCGGTTTAATTTTATTTTTGTTTAATAAATATTTTTGTTATTGTACTCCATTGTATAGTATCTTTTTCTACTGTATAAGATAGGCATACTGTACACCATACAATTATCTGGCAGATAATCTGCCAGATCTGGCTGTTTGGAATGAAATTCTGGTAATGGATGAGAGCAAATGACAATCATCCATTACCATAATTTCATTCCAAACAGCCAATGTACAGGCAGCAGTTGATTGATACTGTATGCACACTTCTCCGTCTTCTTACTGTTTCATACTGTACATCTACCCCATGTGTGCTTTACAAGGAATGCAGAACGATGCATCAAGGGACATGGCAGCAGTACAGTACAGTACAATGCAAGGGACTAGGACACTATCTCACAGTACATTGAGCATACTGTACATTGTAGCAATAGCATACAGTAAGTGTGACATGTACAGTATAATACAGTGGGTGGCATGTACTGTATCACTGGGAAACTGATTAGGATCAACTGGTAATGTACAGTACCAATGGTAACCTACTGTACTGTATATACAAAGTTGTATGTACTACAAAGTGCTAGTACAGTAACAGTATGACCCTGCCTGGATGAAGCCATCAGAAGCCATAGACTCATGCCCAGTAACAGAGGGATAAAATGGGGGACACTTCTACCATGCCCCTGAAATGCCCAAGTATTCTGCCCCTCAGCAAGCTTGTGCATACAGTACAACCCCTTCTCTTGAGTCACAGTGCTCCCCAGGCCGCCACAGACACCAGTGAAACAAGATGCCTAACCAAGTTGTTTTACATACAGTATACCACTCTTAATTGAATTCCCATCATACAGTAGTACTAATTTATACAGTACAGGAAGTTGGGAATACAAACATTGGAAACCACGTCATGTTTATTTTAAGAAACACTTTATTTACGGACAAAATTTAACATTTTTATAATTTGTTTTTTTGTGGTGGGGGGTGCGGGGTAATGGTTTTTGTACTTAATTTTTTTATTTTTAGGTTTTGTTTTTTTGAATTATTTTTCGTTTTTGTCTTTTGCTTTTTAACACTGTCGCATACGGACACCAGAATAGAGGACTGACAACAGCAGCCCCTGGATGGAAACGCAGCCCAAGGCCCCAGATGGACACAGCACAATGGACTCGGCTGCTACTGGATAGATACAGCAGCGCCCAAAAAATCAACTGGTGACAGTGAAATAAAAGGGGCAACTTGAACCAGGCCCTTACATTACCAGGAATGTGGTGAGCCAAGTTCATGCACTCCCCTTTGAGTAACCGTGCTGCTCCAAATGGATTCAGCACAGTGAATGCAGCCCCAGAAAATGTACAGGTCATACAGGTACATTGACACAATTTTTTAGCTTCAGCTGTGTGAAGCTGATGGGCTGAAGCTAGGAGGTAGGTAATGATCTGGTTTCATCATAGTGGAGCTTCCAAGTCATTTTCCTCCTCATTCTCAGCGCAGCGTTTATGGTATCCCTTATCTTCCTCTTTTCTGGAGCACCAATCCTCACGCGGCGTTCACACCTAGCCATGATGTCATGTACCAGATTTTTGGGCAGCGGAAGTTTGCCCTTGGAACCATCAAAGTTCACACGATTGGCCCACGTCAAGTATTTGTCGTATTTTACATGGTACTGGAACAGAGAAAGAATATGCATATTTCTGAATATGTCCATTTGAAGCTCTGTACAGATGGTCGTCCAGGGAAGTTGAGATGACAGCCAGGGCAATATTGTTCAGAGATCCTCCGAATGTATTGAGAAGTGGCCTGTGAGCAGGTGTGCTGGTCATCATTGGTGTTCCTGGCAACAGCACACTTGAATCCAGGCCTATTCTGCGGTCGTCCAGGCCTCCTCTGCGGTCGTCCAGGCCTCCTCTGCGGTCGTCCAGTCTGCTGCGGTCGTCCAGTCTGCTGCGGTCGTCCAAGCCTCCTCTGCGGTCGTCCAGGCCTCCTCTGCGGTCGTCCAGGCCTCCTCTGCGGTCGTCCAGTCTGCTGCGGTCGTCCAGGCCTCCTCTGCGGTCGTCCAGTCTGCTGCGGTCGTCCAGGCCTCCTCTGCGGTTGTCCAGGCCTCCTCTGCGGTCGTCCAGGCCTCCTCTGCGGTCGTCCAGTCTGCTGCGGTCGTCCAGGCCTCCTCTGCGGTCGTCCAGTCTGCTGCGGTCATCCAGGCCTCCTCTGCGGTCGTCCAGTCTGCTGCGGTCGTCCAGGCCTCCTCTGCGGTCGTCCAGGCCTCCTCTGCGGTCGTCCAGGCCTCCTCTGACGTCGTCCAGGCCTCCTCTGACGTCGTCCAGGCCTCCTCTGCGGTCGTCCAGGCCTCCTCTGCGGTCGTCCAGGCCTCCTCTGCGGTCGTCCAGGCCTCCTCTGCGGTCGTCCAGGCCTCCTCTGCGGTCGTCCAGGCCGCTGACTTGAACCGCTTGGTGGTGTGTTGCAATTATGGTGCGGCAAACTCCAACTTGCCATTCTTTCCTTGTTTGTTCAATGACTTTCTTCATGGCTTCTACCATCTGTTCCTTTATGCCTTCTTTAAGGCCAGCCACATCGGTCTGCAGCTGATTGACCTGTCCACCAAGTTCTGCCTCCATATTGGTCACCTTACTGAGTAGCTCCTTTAGTAAAACAGGACAGGTACACTGGCAGTCCTGCACTTTGGTGTTCACATCTGTGAAATGCAACCTTCCTCGTGGTGAATGTGTCATGTCTTCTTGTCCAGGGGTGGCTACATGGTCCAAAAAAGAAGCTTCCTGATGCTGCGTGTTTGTCACGTCCTCTAGCACCGGTATTTCCAGATTCATTGGCTGAACACTGTGATCTGCAAGAGATGGAACAATGACATCATTTGCCACACGACATATCAGCCCCAACTTATTATTCTTTGCCTTGGCATTTTTTCGTGGTTTCACCACATTTTCTTTCTGAGCCGCCTTGGCAGTTTTCTTCTTCTTTTGTGGGACTAATGCAGCAAGTTTCTGTGCCACTGATGGGTGGGTTTTGGCCACAATAAGAAAACATGTAAAGCACAGCATGCTAAAAATAGCAAACCACTGTACATTTTCAAATAAAGTGCACAACAGTAAAGTGCAAATACTGTACAGTATTATACTTTTTTCCCTGTGCCTCCCAACATGAACCTCTGCAGGAGGGACAGAATGCTCTGTTACGGACTTCAGTTTAAATATACAGTATGATTACCATCACCTGTGCGAACAACTACAGGTATACTGTACAGTAGTTACTGCATTTGATAAGATACTGTGGGAGCAATGTATCTCTGGCACAGTGGGGGCAATGTATCTCTGGCACAGTGGGGGCAATGTATCTCTGGCACAGTGGGGGCAATGTATCTCTGGCACAGTGGGGGCATTGTATCTCTGGCACTGTGGGGACATTGTATATTTGGCACAGTGGGGGCAATGTATCTCTGGCACAGTGGGGGCATTGTATATTTGGCACTGAGGGGGCGATGTTACTTCATCATTGGGCATTGTGTGTGTATATTATACACACAATGTCCAGTGATAAAGTAATATGTTGCTCAGAGTCTGGCCCTGCCCCCGATCCCAATTCCCACATTGCAAACGAAAATGCAGGCTTTTGTGCATGCACTAGACATATAAATAGTTTTCACCATCGAATACTTTTGATGTGATGGTTAGTAACCATTGCATCGAAAGTTTCAATGGTGGAGCATTGCCATCATATGATGGTTTGCTTTCGATGTCCATCCCTAAGATACATGCACATTACGGTATACCGAGCTGGATCGCTTAGCAACCTGACAAAATGGCCGCCGACCGTGAACCCCCAGCACGTGGCAGCGCTCGGATATGGAGTGAGATACAGTATGGTATACATTGTAGAGGCCAGGGGGCAATGCTGAAGGAGCGTCACAATCCCCTAGCTCAATTACACCGGGATAAGCGAGGTCTATGCACATTACGGTATACCGAGCTGGATCGCTTAGCAACCTGACAAAATGGCCGCCGACCGTGAACCCCCAGCACGTGGCAGCGCTCGGATATGGAGTGAGATACAGTATGGTATACATTGTAGAGGCCAGGGGGCAATGCTGAAGGAGCGTCACAATCCCCTAGCTCAATTACACCGGGATAAGCGAGGTCTATGCACATTACGGTATACCGAGCTGGATCGCTTAGCAACCTGACAAAATGGCCGCCGACCGTGAACCCCCAGCACGTGGCAGCGCTCGGATATGGAGTGAGATACAGTATGGTATACATTGTAGAGGCCAGGGGGCAATGCTGAAGGAGCGTCACAATCCCCTAGCTCATTTACACCGGGATAAGCGAGGTCTATGCACATTACGGTATACCGAGCTGGATCGCTTAGCAACCTGACAAAATGGCCGCCGACCGTGAACCCCCAGCACGTGGCAGCGCTCGGATATGGAGTGAGATACAGTATGGTATACATTGTAGAGGCCAGGGGGCAATGCTGAAGGAGCGTCACAATCCCCTAGCTCAATTACACCGGGATAAGCGAGGTCTATGCACATTACGGTATACCGAGCTGGATCGCTTAGCAACCTGACAAAATGGCCGCCGACCGTGAACCCCCAGCACGTGGCAGCGCTCGGATATGGAGTGAGAGATGGTATACATTTTAAAAGACACTGGGATAAATTGTACACGCCAGGGAGCAATGCACAGGGACATTCATCATTTACGTATATAAATAATTGTAAACCGTAAATGAAAGAATTACCGGTCAAATACTGTATGAAGAAACTGTGTGAATGAGCTGGAACACGTGAGCCTAGCAGAAGTTTTAAAATGCAGAAACCGTGAGCAAATTATCAGGAGATTTCGCAAAGGTCGGAGACGATCCACACAGCAAGTCTGCTTACGAGGAAATAGCTTTGCAAAGTGGGTAGCGGGCGGTGACTGAGACGCTCTTTTATTCACATTCAAAGTACAGTACAGTATGCTCTGTGATTGGTGTAGGGATGAATGCGCCTATATTGGCACCAATCACAGCGGTAGGAATTCCTTTTGTGTGAATGTGAATAAAAGAGCGTCTCAGTCACGGCCCGCTACCCACTTTGCAAAGCTATTTCCTCGTAAGCAGACTTGCTGTGTGGATCGTCTCCGACCTTTGCGAAATCTCCTGATAATTTGCTCTCGGTTTCTGCATTTTAAAACTTCTGCTAGGCTCACGTGTTCCAGCTCATTCACACAGTTTCGTCATACAGTATTTGACCGGTAATTCTTTCATTTACGGTTTACAATTATTTATATACGTAAATGATGAATGTCCCTGTGCATTGCTCCCTGGCGTGTACAATTTATCCCGGTGTCTTTTAAAATGTATACCATCTCTCACTCCATATCCGAGCGCTGCCACGTGCTGGGGGTTCACGGTCGGCGGCCATTTTGTCAGGTTGCTAAGCGATCCAGCTCGTTATACCGTAATGTGCATAGACCTCGCTTATCCCGGTGTAATTGAGCTAGGGGATTGTGACGCTCCTTCAGCATTGCCCCCTGGCCTCTACAATGTATACCATACTGTATCTCACTCCATATCCGAGCGCTGCCACGTGCTGGGGGTTCACGGTCGGCGGCCATTTTGTCAGGTTGCTAAGCGATCCAGCTCGGTATACCGTAATGTGCATAGACCTCGCTTATCCCGGTGTAATTGAGCTAGGGGATTGTGACGCTCCTTCAGCATTGCCCCCTGGCCTCTACAATATACAGTATACCATACTGTATCTCACTCCATATCCGAGCGCTGCCACGTGCTGGGGGTTCACGGTCGGCGGCCATTTTTAGTGTGCATAGAACTCGCTTATCCACATAGGCCCCTGTGTTTTTAACTACTATATTGAGATGCACATTTCTAGGCCTACAGTATTTAATATACAGTAAGCAGCATTGTTGTTAGGCAATAACTGAAGAATTTACATACAGTACTGACATGTACTGTATGTAATGCTTGTACATCATGTCAGTCGCCCCTTATGCTGTACACTACTGTAAGTCTCACAGGGCCCATGCACTTCCAAGGAGGGTTATTTACTGTACTGCATCTGTTTCATACAGGAAACTAATTGCAGTCCATAACACTGAAGTGGTATTTTCAGTACTGTACAGTATACAATACTTAAATTTGAACATCAGGTACTGGATAGTAAACATGTACAGTATTAACTTCTATCATAAAACTCCTATGCATTTTCAGATGTGTACATTTTAGACTACAGTATTCACAAATGTTTTTTCTCCATACAGGAATTATAGTTGGACAACATGCCAGTAACTATCAACAAAACGATGAGCAAGATAATCGCCAACATGAAAAAAGAAAATAAAACCATCAAAGAGATCCATGCATGGCTCAAGGAAAGTGGCATTATAGTCACTTTAGAAACGGTGCGCTATCATGCATTCGAAAGAACAACGCCCAGATTAGTATTTCCTACAAAATGCACATGGTATGTACTGTACACTACTGTAATGTTTAAATGACTTGCTTTGTACCATAACAATTTTTTGGAAATAAAAAAAAAAATTAATCTATTGTAACTGTGATTGTGCTGTTCATGAATTCATATTTTTCATACTGTATTGTACTGTAGGAGAGTGCAACAAATTGTGGAGGAACTAACTCGTGAGGATGATGAGCGTACTGCTTTGCAAATAAAACAAATTCTCCATTCCAAGTATGACCTGGACATATCGGCCACCAGCATCAGAAGGATACGACGGAAAATGGGATGGACCTTTGGCGCAACAAGGTAAAATACTGAAAGCAGTATAAACCATACAGTAAATGCACTGTTAATAATCCCTTGATACGTGATATAACAATGCCATAAATCATTATACAGAGTGTGTACTTTATACTACAGTATATACAGTGTGTGTGTATATACTGTATATATTCTATCCCAAAAGAGATACCTACTGTATAGGCACTCAGAGACAGCAATGAAGCATTGCCGGCTTATTGTGATGATTACATACTGTATACTGTGTGTGTGTGTGTGTGTGTGTGTATATGTACAGTATGTATATATATATATATTACTCTGTATGTACCTTAATGTATGTACAGTTTAATGTATACAGTAGGTATATAATACAGTATACTGCACATACAGTCTACTGTATATACAGTAATCTGTAATTTCATAACTGTATCTGATTTCATTATTTTTGGATCTTCACAGGATATCTCCAATGATAAGAGATGTGAATAAAGAAAAGAGAGTGGAACAGGCACGGCGATGGATTGAGAGTGGTGAAACATTTGATGATGTCATTTTCACAGATGAATCGTCTATTGCCCTTGAGCGGTTCTCCAGAATGTCATTCAGGAAACGTAACCATATCTCATTAAAACCACGCCCAAAGCATCCATTGAAAGTCCATGTATGGGGAGGCATATCACGATTAGGAGCTGGTCCCCTATTATTTTTCGAAGGTACAGTACTATACTTTATTCTGTGCCTGTGTTCTGTAAAAATACATGCTGTACTGTAGAGTACATGTAACTGCACAATAAAAGGAGAAGCTTATTAATGAACAACATTTTTTGATTTCTGTAGGGATCATGGATAAGAAATTTTTCCAAGAAACAATAGTAGAGGAATGTATGGTGCCATTTGTGAATAAATATTACCCAACTCACCATAGGATATTCCAAGACAATGATCCTAAACACTCCGCCTCAGCCAAATTTATGGAAGAGAAAGGTATGAATTGGGAACGCACACCACCAGAGTGAGTATTCTTTCAACAGTGTACAAGTAAAATTTTAGATAGCACTCTAGTACTGTAAATTTATTTTTTGTTTAATAAACAGTACAATATTGTATGTTTAATTTTCTCTATTTACTGTAATGTCATTAATTTTTTCTATACGCTTTTTTTTTAGTTTTATATAGATCACCAGACATGAACCCAATCGAATTAGTGTGGGCTCAATTGAAGAGGTACATTAGGAGTGTTGCAAAGCCAACAACAAAACAGCAACTGTTGGATGGGATAAGGACATTTTGGCTAGAAGTACTCACACCTGAACATTGTAATAATTACATAAATCACCTGTATAAAGTATTACCTGTTGTAGTCGAAAGAAATGGTCAAGCCACAAATATGTAGTTCTGTACTGTATTTTCTGTTTAAAATTTTAAATTGGTGCATTATTAAAAACATTATAAAATTGCCTTTGTCTGATTATTGCATAAACTAATGTAGAATATTATACAGTAGTAATGTTTATTGTTGTGTATGAACAGTTATTTTCAGTTTTATAAGTCCTGAATAAGAGTACTGTACATTTTGATCAGTGCAGTACATGGAATCGGATGTTGTAATATGTACTTTTTTTTACATTAATATTGATGCTTTTCCAATAAATATTCAATTTTACACTATGGTACGGTACAGTACATCAGGGTACCTGTACAATATGATACGTCATTATGGGGGAGAAATACTGTATCCACTAAATGTACAGTAAAATGTTTTTTTATTATTACAAACACACAAAGGCATCTCAGATGGAAATACAGTATGCTATACACAGCAGATAGCTTATGGTGACATAACTTCCCTACTGTATCCCCACCCATAGTCGTGGTATATTTTAGATTGCCTAATGAGACACTCCTGCAGCATTGCCAATGATTCATGTAAAACCTGTGTGCAAACAGTATCTGTATTGAATGCAAAGTACAGTAAGAGTACAGTATTATCAGAGCCATACCTGACCAACATGATGCCCTAGGCTAGATTTTGGCTGATGCCCTCTTGCACAGATGCTACGTACTGTAGTTCCGCCTCTAACCCTGCACCCCTTTCCCAGCACCATCACCTTTTTTGGCGCTCCTACCCCCTATAATCTAATTAAGAACAATGTGCACATTTAGTGCCAGCCCAAAACAGTGTACAGTATGTTCTTGCTGGGAAGGGGCATGGTAACACAATAATACCCGAAGATGAAATTACACAACACAGTACTGCAACTTTATTCACATTATATCATGCAGTAGTGTCTCTCTTATTCTCATTACATCATATCATAGTACCACATTACTCCTAACAGTATTGCCCCTTATTCACATTACACCCCACCACATTCATCTTTATTTACATTAGACCACAGGTTCTCAAACTCAGTCCTCAGGACCCCACACAGTGCAGGTTTTTTTCTCACAGAATCACAAGTGAAAAAATTAGCTCCACCTACTGTATGGACCTTCTAAAATGTGTCAGTTAGTAATTAATACACCTGTGCACTTGCTGGTTTACCTGCAAAACATGCACTGTGTGGGGTCCCGAGGACCGAGTTTGAGAACCACTGCATTAGACCATGCAGTAGTGCCCTTTCCTTATGTTACACCAGAAAATATTGTAGTACACCTTATACACATACTGTACAGTACAGTAATGCCACACATTAGTAATGCATTTCATATTTACATTTTCTGATTTAATTTCATAGAGCCGCAGTCACTCACAGAATATAGGCATGTACTGTAGCATCTCATTTTATTCAGCAGAAGCTGATTATTCCCGTTTGGCTAGTTTGCCGTCTCTGTACAGTACAAAAAAGTTATAGTGTCAGTGAAAAAAGCACCTTATGACAGATACTGTACACAAGCGCATGTCTAAATACTGTATACTGTAAGCAGTGACATTAAGGGGTACAGTATATGCAATTGCGGTCGAATTCCGTCAGGAATACGAAAAAATGGACACGGGATCCCCCATCTTTTTAGAACCAGCACAGGGCTCTGCGCCTGGTCCTGGTGCAAAAACTAAGGGGGACAAAAAAGCGTAGGGGTTCCCCGTATTTTTGACCGGTCCCTGCGGCCATGGCATTAAATACCCAACTAGTCACCCCCTGGCCGGGGTACCCTGGAGGAGTGGGGACCCCTTAAATCAAGGGGACCCCCCTCCAGCCACTCGATTATCTCTATCGCCCCTGTGTATTGTAGCTAGGGGATTGTGACGCTCCTTCGGCATTGCCCCGTAGCTTGCAAAATCTGTGCTGTTATTTGCTCCATACTGTAGCTGAGTGCCTCCTAGGAGCTACAGTACAGTAGGAGTCACAGGCGGTAACCATTTAAATTGAGTCTGCCCTGCTATAGAATTGTATGTGTACCGTACGGTGCATAGAACCTTTACAGTAGAAACTCTCCTGCAGCTTGGGGGACAAAAAGCATAGGGGTTCCACCTATTTTTTTAACCAGCACCGGGCTCCACTAGCTGGACAGATAATGCACAGCCGGGGGACACTTTTATACCGGTCCCTGCGGCCATGGAATTAAATACCCAACTAGTCACACCTGACCGGGGTACCCTGGAGGAGTGGGGACCCCTTAAATCAAGGGGACCCCCCTCCAGCCACTCGATTATCTCTATCGCCCCTGTGTATTGTAGCTAGGGGATTGTGACGCTCCTTCAGCATTGCCCCGTAGCTTGCAAAATCTGTGCTGTTATTTGCTCCATACTGTAGCTGAGTGCCTCCTAGGAGCTACAGTACAGTAGGAGTCACAGGCGGTAACCATTTCAATTGAGTCTGCCCTGCTATAGAATTGTATGTGTACCGTACGGTGCATAGAACCTTTACAGTAGAAACTCTCCTGCAGCTTGGGGGACAAAAAGCATATGGGGTTCCACCTATTTTTTTAACCAGCACCGGGCTCCACTAGCTGGACAGATAATGCACAGCCGGGGGACACTTTTATACCGGTCCCTGCGGCCAAGGAATTAAATACCCAACTAGTCACACCTGACCGGGGTACCCTGGAGGAGTGGGGACCCCTTAAATCAAGGGGACCCCCCCCTCCAGCCACTCGAATATCCCTATCGCCCCTGTGTATTGTAGCTAGGGGATTGTGACGCTCCTTCAGCATTGCCCCATAGCCTGCAAAATCTGTGCTGTTATTTGCTCCATACTGTAGCTGAGTGCTTCCTAGGAGCTACAGTACAGTAGGAGTCACAGGCGGTAGCCATTTTAATTGAGTCTGCCCTGCTATAGAATTGTATGTGTACCGTACGGTGCATAGAACTTTTACAGTAGAAACTCTCCTGCAACTTTGGCCTGCTTTATGTAAAACTTGTGGTTTGTCAGCTTGCTATGCGATCGAGTCCGGTGTAACGTACTGTAATGTGCATAGACCTTGCTTACAGTATCTCTGTTTGCTAGGGGATTGTGACGCTCCTTCAGCATCGCCCCGTAGCCTGCACAACTTATGCCATTTCTCATTCCATACCCGACTGCTGCCTGCCACGAGGTGGGGGTTCAGGGGTAGTGGTCACTTTGACAGTGTGCTACAGTATGCGATTGAGTCCGGTGTACCGTAATATGCAATCCTACAGTATAGTAACTTATCCCCATCGCCCCTGTGTATTTTGGCTAGGGGATTGTGACGTTACTTCAGCATTGCCCCATAGCCTGCAAAAGGGTTCAGGGGCGGCGGCCATTTTGCCAGTGTGCTATGCGATCGAGTCCGGTTACCATAATGTGCATACTGCTGTATGTATTTTAGCTAGGGGATTGTGACGCTCCTTCAGCATTGCCCCATAGTCTGTACAATTTGGACTATTACTTGCTCCGTAGCCTAGGGCCTCTGTGGGGCAAGGAGTCATACTGTAGGTGGTAGCCATTTCTATTGAGTCTGCCCAGCTACAGAATTGTATGTGTACTGTACGGAGCATAGAACCTTAACATTAGAACCACTCATGCAGCTTTGCCCTGGTTTACTGTATGTGAATAAAAAAAATAATAAAGTGTATGAAAAAAAACTAACATGCATTCGTACTGTACTGTACATGGAATCGAACCCGGGACTCTGAGTATAGGAAGCGAAACACTTCACCACTTCGCCGCAGACAAATGTATAAATCCATTGGTTTTGATTATGCTGTAATGGCTACGGGATTAGGACGATAACATACAGTACTGTACAAAATTCCGAATCTTGAGAGGCAATAGTGAACTTCTAACACACATCCATTTGCGACAGTGTACACTACTGGTTTTATGTTTTGCCTGCGGGACTTGGACGCTCACATACAGTATTCATAAAGTATTGTAGATGGATCATATACTGTATGCTGTACTATTTGCGTCTGTGTCGTATATACAGTACTGTATTAAATAATGCAGCGTAATGAGTATTTACTGTATGCAGCGTAATGAGACGCCTTAGTAAAGTAGTCCTTATTATGTATTCCAGTATTGTATTTTACGGGAGACCACACGCATGCGCAGTGGTGATTGTAAAAAGCGACATCTGGTGGCTGATCGCAGGTATTACACGTAAAGGTAACGCCAAACGTCATGTCTGCCTCCGTGCGATTAGGTACGCCTCTCTGTGACTAGGCGCGCCTCCCTACGCTGCATACGCTCTATCGGGACAAACGCCTCAGCCAGTCAAGATAAAGGCGGCTACATCTGTACCTACTGAAAAGGTCAGTATTAAAGAGGGGTGGTCTTCTGTATGCCGAATGTCGGGATCCCGACGCACAGTATACCAGCGCCGGAATCCCGACACCCGGCATACCGACAACTATTCTCCCTCGTGGGGGTCCACTACCCCCCTGGAGGGAGAATAAAATAGTGTGGCGAGCCCGCAATGGGTTCCTTTGCGCTCGCCACGCTGTCGGTATGCCGGCAGTCGGGCTCCCGGCGCCGGTATGCTGGGCCCCGGGAGCCCGAGCGCCGGCATACCGTACAACACCCTTAAAGAGATATGGAGCACTGGTCAGAATAGTCTGAAATACTGTGGTGTTCTTATAAAGGATTTATTAAATCATTAAATTTTGATATTGCCAAACAATAATGACAATTAAAAAAAAAAACATACACAAACAACAAATTACGCATCAGAAATAAATAAGTAAAAAAAAAATATAAGTATAACACCCACAGAATACTGTAAGAGGAACCTGTAAAAGTAGGACTGTCCAGAGTTAATTCCAGAACTGATGTCCCATCGGCTGATTGCCGTCTCATACCACTTGACATGCCGGCTGCCTGCAAGTTAGCAGTGGCACAGCAGACATCTATCAGCTGGTAAACATAACAGGAAACCTCTGTAGGTACTAGGGGGAATTAGGACTTTCCACAGTTAATTCCAGAATTAATGTTCCACCTCTCCGCAATTTCATTATTAACTATTTGGGTTTTCTGAGGTTAACCCAGGTATTTCTATAGGCTTGCTTATGACTAGAGATGTGCAGCGGACACTTTTCGGGTTTTGTGTTTTGGTTTTGGATCTGGATCCCAGCTCATGTTTTGGATCTGGATTGATTTTGCCAAAACCACCCTTTCGGGTTTTAGTTTTGGTTTTGGTTTTGGATCTGGATGACTTTTGAAAAAAATATAAAAATAACTAAAATCACAGAATTTGGGGGTAATTTTGATCCTATGCTATTATTAACCTCAATAACATTAATTTCCACTCATTTCGAGTCTATTCTGAACACCTCACACCTCACAGTATTGTTTTTAGGCCAAAAGGTTACACAGAGGTAGCTGGATGACTAAGCTAAGCGACACAAGTGGGCGGCACAAACACCTGACCCATCTAGGAGTGGCACAGCACTAGGCCCCAAAGAGCACTTAATGCAAAGAAAAAAAGAGGTGCAAGATTGGAATTGTCCTTGGGCCATCCTATCCACTCTTATGTTGTATAAATAGGACATGCACACTTTAACAAACCAATCATTTCAGCGACAGGGTCTGCCACAAGACTGTTGCTGAAATGATCGGTTTGTTTGGGCCCCTACCAAAAAGAACCAATTAATCTCTCCTTCCACAAACTGGCTCTACATTGGCAATAGGTCGTCCTCAGCCCCTCCCCCTTCAGTGTTTACATCCTCATCCTTACAGAGAAATAATATTCAAACAAAACCACATCATTTAGGTGTCAGTGGACTGCTTACACTATTACCCAAAGTTTCTGAACTTGACAATGACTTATGATGAATGCACTGCAGGTGACGTATAAGGAAGGATGTTCCTAGGTGGTTAACGCCCTTACCCCTACTTAGTATGGATTGACAAAAACAACAGTTAGCTTGAAATAATTGCACACTGAAGAGGTGGCATTTTGGTATTTTGCCCAGGCATGACAATGGGCTTTTTCATCGTATGGTCAACAAATGTCTCCACAATGCTTTATTCAAATAAACCACATCACCTTCAGAATCCTCAGCAACTGGACTAGCGGTGCTCCTACCAGCGCTTGCAGGGGGCATGCAAATGGTGGTAGGAGCCTCCTCTTCCCAAACTGTGTTGTGAAGGTCAGGCCTAGACATTACAAATGCGGACAGTGCCAGCACCCCTGTATTTTCACAACACCCCTATAATTTTACAGCATACATGACAAGGCCAGTGTACATTGATTTTCACTGCACCCTAGAATAATTACAGCATACAAGACAGGGCCAGTGTACTTTGATTTTCACTGTACCCTAGAATAATTACAGCATACAAGACAGAGCCAGTGTACATTGATTTTCACTGCACCCTAGAATAATTACAGCATACAAGACAGGGCCAGTGTACATTGATTTTCACTGCACCCTAGAATAATTACAACATACAAGACAGGGCCAGTGTACATTGATTTTCACTGTACCCTAGAATAATTACAGCATACAAGACAGGGCCAGTGTACATTGATTTTCACTGCACCCTAGAATAATTACAACATACAAGACAGGGCCAGTGTACATTGATTTTCACTGTACCCTAGAATAATTACAGCATACAAGACAAGGCTAGTGTACATTGATTTTCACTGCACCCTAGAATAATTACAGCATACAAGACAGGGCCAGTGTACATTGATTTTCACTGTACCCTAGAATAATTACAGCATACAAGACAGGGCCAGTGTACATTGATTTTCACTGCACCCTAGAATAATTACAACATACAAGACAGGGCCAGTGTACATTGATTTTCACTGCACCCTAGAATAATTACAACATACAAGACAAGGCCAGTGTACATTGATTTTCACTGCGCCCTAGAATAATTAAAGCATACAAGACAGGGCCAGTGTACATTGATTTTCACTGCACCCTAGAATTATTACAGCATACAAGACAGGGCCAGTGTACATTGATTTTCACTGCACCCCTGAATATTTACAACATGCAGGGTCAGTGTAATGTTATTTGAACAACAACATCCCTTTATTTTACAGCAAACAAGAGCAGTGTGCTTTTAATTTTTAACAACTGCACCTCTGAATTTTTACAACATACAGGACCAGCAGCACCCCTATATTTTATAGCCTACAGCAGTGTGCTTTTAATTTTTAACAACTGCACCAATGATTTTTTACAACATACAGGGCCAGTGTAATGTTATTTGAACAGCAACACCCCTATATTTTACAGCATACAGCCGTATGCTTTTAACGTTTAACAACTGCACCTCTGAATTTTTACAACATACAGGGCCAGCAGCACCCCTATATTTTAAAGCATACAGGAGCAGTGTGCTTATAATTTTAAACATCTGCACCATAGAATTTTTAAAACATACAGGGACAGTGTAATGTTATTTGAACAGCAACACCCCTATATTTTACAGCATACAGGAGCAGTGTGCTTTTAATTTTTGACAACTGCACCCCTGACTTTTTACAACATACAGGATCAGTGTAATGTTATTTGAACAGCAACATTCCTATATTTGACAGCATACAGTAGTATGGTTTTCATTTTTAACAACTGCACCCCTGAATTTTTACAACATTCAGGGCTAGCAGCACCCCTATATTTTACAGCATACAGCAGTGTGCTTTTAATTTTTAACAACTGCTCCCCTGAATTTTTACAACATACAGGGCCAGTGTAATGTTATTTGAACAGCAACACCCCTATATTTTACAGCATACAAGAGCAGTGTGCTTTTAATTTTTAACAACTGCACCTCTGAATTTTTACAACATACGGATCCAGCAGCACCCCAATATTTTACAGCATACAGCAGTGTGCTTTTAATTTTTAACTGCACCCCTGTATTTTTAAAACCTACAGGGCTAGCAGCACCCCTATATTTTAAAGCATACAGGAGCAGTGTGCTTTTAATTTTTAACAACTGCCCTCCTAAATGTTTATAGCATACAGGGCCAGTGTAATTTTATTTGAACAGCAGCACCCCTATATTTTACAGCATATAGGAGGACAGTGCTCCTGCACCCTGTACAACACAGTGACAGCCAGGACAGCAACACCCATGCACAGCTCCTGCACATGAAACACCACTGACAGCAAGTGACAGACAGGACAGCACCCTTAACACAGCACAAGTACACCACAGTGACTGCAGCAGCACTCCTACAGAGCACACACTAACCCCACCCAACGCCACCACCCACAGAGAGAGACAGAGGTCTGTCTCCCTCACTCTCCAAGTCCGGAGTGAAAAAGGTGGTGACGCGTGGCTGTTTATATTGAATCCAAAAACCGTGAGATTCCAGCAGCGGGATGATGACGTTTTGCCTCATTCTGGTTTCTGAGTCTGGCAGGAAGTCCTGAGTCAGACTTGGATCCGGGCTCGGAGCATGAAGTTTTGGGGGGGGGGCTTGGTTCTCAGGTAAATCAACCCGCTCATCTCTACTTATGACCACAACCAATTCCTCCCTATTCCTTTTTTAAAATTGAAAGTGTATTATCCTAAATGAAAAAAAGGTGTTAGCAATATCCAAAGTGAATGAACACCTGCAATGTCTTAACAACACTAACGAACAGGAGAGTCCAGTGCCGGATTAAGAGCGACATGGGCCTGGAGCTGAAAATGTTCAAGGGCCTATTGTGAGATGCAGAGGAGCTGTGATCAGTGTGGGTGGGGCCAGAGCCACATGGGTGTCTACACCTCCTATACTTTCAGTCCCACTATTTCCTTAAGTACATAAAGACACAAAAAAATCATATATTTCTGAGAAAACTAGAAAAACTATTTTAATACTTATGACTGATAGTGTGACCAGCTGGGTGGCTGGTCATCATCATGCTGCCATAATGATGGGCCTATTTTTATGGGAAGGCATGGCACTGGAGCTCCATCCGCCCCATTGTTAATCTGGCCCTGGGAGAGTCTAAGCACACTCAGACACAATAATTTAATTCATATGTGGCAAAGAAGACACTCATAAAACATACAGGAACTGTGAAAGTGGGAACTGAGTAAGGATTTTATACTCTCAGTTTGCCCAGAAATTGTGTTGTGCAATTGTTGCATAAAGGCTAAGGCTACAGGTGCAACAATTCCTAAGATAAAGAAAAAAACAGCATCAATACCTCTTGGTGTCATACACAGTGACCAGTGTTGTCCTATGAAATTACAGAAAAAGTACATTTACAGAAGATTATTCAATATATACAGTCAATGGTCTATTGAAAAATAATGTTTCAGCGAAATACACTCACATTTTGAATTGGCAAGGGAGGTAAGTTTACAGTACTTAAAATAGAGATTTGTTTTTATAAAACCAAGATATAGAGCATCAAAGGGCAGCTCCATACTCACCATAGCAAAATGTGGTAACTAAAAGGAAGAGATACCTCTGATGAAGCTGTAGGTACTATAGGAAAATACATTAGGTGCCATCCAGAACACCTGAATTGGGATTCCTATTTGACTAGGAATTTGACTATTCCTATTTGTACTAGTATACAACATCTACACTAGATCATTTGGGACCAAAGCCAGCTAGGAAATCAAGGACATAAGGAGACCTTTTTTCAATGTGAATGATTTATTTGCTCGTGGGACACCTCCTTGTTAAAGGCTGGTAATATACTTCTTGTCATTCTGCTGTAATGTCATTGTTCATACAAGTGTTTGTTCCATTCTATGCAACTAGTCAATCAATAATAACTTTAGTTTCGCTTTGTTCACTATGATAATATAATAGCGTCTCATTGGACAATTCCATCCAAGGGGACACACATTTCTATTTGGGAAGTTCTAATATATCCCAGAATAATTATCTTTACTGTGTTCATTGAAGCTGCTTGATGAATTAAAGATTTTTATTATGTGTGATGTTTACATAATGTACAGTATAATTAAAATACTGTATATTTTTTTATAAATCTTTTCTGCAGCTTTATACCATACTTTTAAATATTTGCCCTTTGTTGGTAATAATCCTTATTTAATCCATTCACACACATCTCAATGTTATTTTTCTTAGTATTCATTCAGATGTCTGAAAGGAAGAGACCTGGCTGAAATGATCAGGTGTATTCTAACAGAAATTGATTTATCTGAAAAATACTGTGGTGATGCAGCAAGAACAGCTAATAATTTGCTAAACAGATTATCTTTTAGAACAATGGGAAAAAAACTCCATATAATCCTCAGCATGGTGAGAAATCTAGTGTCAAATACATCAGACTTTTTAGAGGAGATGTACTAAGCAGTGAAAAGAGTGGAGAAGTGAGCCAGTAGAAATGTTGTCCATGGCAACCAATCAGCAATGAAGATGATGATTTGCATATTATAATATTATACAGAGCAGCTAAATGGTTGCCATGGACAACTTCTCCACTTGCTCACTTCTCCACTCTTTTCACTGCTTAGTACATCTCCCCCATAGTGTGCAAAGCATTTGTTTACACATCGGAAAAAAGCAGCAAGCCATAACTTCGAGCAGTGGAGGGAATTTTTGTTGGATGCAGAAAGAGCTGCAAAAGATATACAATTCTATAATCAAGAACAGACTATAAAACAGTATTTGTTTTAAACCTCAGAGATATTGTAAAGAACTCACTAGACTATGGTACAAAGGAAATATCCAACACTAAACAAACCACCAATACAATGATGAATTGATTGAGTGCAATGTAGGATCGGTCACCATGGATCAGTCACCATGCACAATCAAGAACAGAGGACAAATTAAGGCATTCAACAAAGTAAAGGCCTCCACATCCTGGAAAGATATACTGTATCTCATATTTCAGAAACTGAAGCCAACAGGTCGACAAAAACAGCAGAAGAGGAAATAAAGTTCACGACAACCAAACTTGGATTCTCGATGAACTACCAACAGGAAAAAGTAATTACCTGTAAATTCAAAGTTAAGTGTAACACACATGGCAAAGTTGAATGCAAAGTACAGAAGATTTATGACAAAGAAGGCCTTTACTCTCATTGGCAGGAACACTGCAATCGGACTATAGTGAAAGCCACAAAAATAATGAAAGTGGAACACTAAGATGTTAAAATATTCCTACATAATTGTTACGCACACCACTGCTAACAGGAGTATACCGGTGTATGAACAGAGAGGGAAGCGAAGCAAATGAACTCACAGACAGTATAACATAACATACACAGGAGGTGATGGAGTAACTAATAATCACAAAGTGAACGGAGAAGCCCAAAGGCTCAGGAATTGGGTGTCTCCCTAGTGTCAGGAATGCTCAGATGGAATAGAGCGGACAATGAAGCGATGTGTAGTGATTTAACATGTGGAGCACCTGAAATGATGTTGCTAAGAGCAACAGTAAAAACCCCAAAGGGTTACCAACGGGTGTGGGAATAAACTCCTTGGTCAGAGATAGAAATATAGACACAAGGAGAGTATCCACAATCCTAACCCCCACTTGCAGGGCACAGGTTCAGCTTACTGCCACTAAACTGACACCTGGACGCCCTGCACAGTGAGGGAGGATTCAGAAAGCTGGTCTGAGAGTACAGCCGCAAACCTGCTGGGTTCACAGAATAACAAAAGAACCCCAGCAGGTCAAACAACTGACTCCAGTTTTACTGCTAGGTCCGGATTGGCAGAATGAAGTACCGAATCCCAAGGCCTATTCGCAGTAAGCAACAAGTAAATACAAAGTCACACAGTACCAGCTAACTCTCTGGAACTGACTAACAAACAAAGATTCAGCAGCATTTGCCTAGCCTGAGAGGATGATTTATATAGCAGGTGCTGTCCACGCCCCACTCAGACCTCACAGACTGTGAGCACAAAACCAGCGCCGGATTCCCTGCCGTGCACAGAGCCTGTAACCACTACACAGTAAAAACCCGGACCGGAGTATCAGCTGCGCTCAGGTTACTTCGCTAACACTTGCCTCCCGGTTGCCATGGTGACGTGGCAGCACAGAGCAGGAGATCCTAACAGTACCCCCCCTCTGACAAGGGGTCAAAGGACCCCTACCACCGGGTTTATCGGGGAACTGCGAGAAGAAAGAGCGTATCAGTCTGGGGGCATGAAGATCACAACTGCGCACCCACGACCGCTCCTCCAGGTCATACCCCTTCCAGTGCACCAAAAATGACAGCCGACCCCGAACCATCTTGGAGTCAAGAACCCTTTCAAACACAAACTCCCTCTGACCCCGTATCAGAAGAGGAGAAGGTCTTCCACTGGAAGAAGGATTACTAACCGCCAGTTTTAAAAGGGAACAATTAAATGTTTTATTGATACCCAATGAACGGGGCAGATATAACTGAAATGCCACCTGATTAATAACCCTGGTGATCTTATAAGGGCCGATGAACCGGGGGCCAAACTTATGAGATGGCTGTCTCAACTTCAAATTCTTGGTGGACAACCAGACGAAGTCTCCTAATTTGAAGCTGCAGGGTCTTCTCCGCTTATCAAAAACCCTTTTGGTCACTAATGACACAGACACAAGGGCTTTCTTCACTTTCCTCCAAATACCCCTAAGGACCGAAACAACAGAGGAACCACCAGACGTGGAATCCAGGGGGTCAAAAGAATTGGCCTTAGGATGATGCCCATACACACAAAGGAAGGGAGAGATCCCTGTAGCAGAGTGAGCCGCGTTGTTATAGGCAAACTCCGCCATGGACAGATGAGCAACCCAGTCAGTATGACACTTGGAGACATAACACCTGAGGAACTGCTCCAAGGACTGGTTCACCCTCTCAGTATGCCCATTAGACTGTGGATGGTAGCCTGACGACAAGCTCACAGAAATCTGGAGATCAGAACAAAATGCCCTCCAGAATTTGGCCACAAACTGGGATCCACGGTCAGAGACCACATCAAGTGGCAACCCGTGGAGGCGCACAACATGCTGCATAAATAACTCAGACAGGCGTCTGGCCGATGGCAACCCAATCAGTGGAACGAAATGCGCCATCTTCGAAAACCTGTCAACGACAACCCAAATGGCTGTCATCCCCGAGGATTTGGGCAAGTCCACCACAAAATCCATGGAAATGTGGGTCCATGTCTTAGACGGAATAGAGAGTAGATGTAATGGGCCGACAGGAACCCCTCTAGGAGTTTTATTTCGGGCACAAACGTCACATGCCCGTACCCACTGATCCACATCCCTAGCCACCGAGGGCCACAACACCGCCCTAGACAGCAACTCCCGAGTTCTGGCAATACCCGGATGCCCTGCCGACCTCTTGGCATGGAATTCCAGGGACACTCGCTGTCTTAACCTAGGAGGCACAAACAAGAGACCTACCGGAAGGTCTGGAGGAGCCTGCTCCTGTGCTCTAAGGACTAATGACAAGAGGTCCTGGGTAATGCCCACTTTAATACATGATGGGGACACAATGGGCAATGGCTCCTCGATGGTCTCTTGAACTGGAGCAAAACTCTGCGAGAGCGCATCAGCCTTGATGTTTTTTGACCCAGGGCGATATGTTATCAAAAAATTAAAGCGAGCAAAAAACAAAGCCCATCGTGCCTGCCTGGCATTGAGACGCTTCGCTGACTCTAAATATGCCAGATTCTTATGGTCAGTGAGAATTGAGACCACAAACTTAGCCCCCTCAAGCCAGTGTCTCCACTCCCCGAGTGCATCCTTTATAGCCAACAATTCCCGGTTACCCACATCATAATTCATCTCGGCAGACGAAAATTTACGGGAAAAGTAAGCACAGGGATGAAGGCGATTATCAGACACCCCCATCTGAGAGAGCACTGCCCCAATACCTATCTCAGAGGCATCCACTTCTACCACAAAAGGACGCTCTGGATCTGGGTGTCGCAGCACCTTGGCCAAGACAAATGCCCTTTTGAGACGGGCAAAGGCCGCTTTGGCCTCACAAGACCAGTGAGCAACATCCGTCCCTTTCTTAGTAAGTGCCACCAAGGAGGCCACTATAGACGAAAATCCAGCGATAAACCGTCTATAAAAATTTGCAAAGCCCAGAAAACGCTGAAGCGCCTTCAAACTAGTGGGCTGCAGCCAATCCAGGACTGCCTGTACCTTAGAACCCTCCATTGGAAACCTTCTGAGGAGATAATATACCCTAGAAATGCGATTTGCTGGACTTCAAACTCGCACTTCTCCAGCTTCGCCCCAAGCTGGTGGTCTCTGAGTTTCTGGAGGACTAAGCGTACATGCTTCCGATGTTCCTCCAGGGAATGAGAGAAGATTAGGATGTCATCTAGATAAACAACTAAGAATCTATCCAAATATTCCCTGAGCACATCGTTCATGAATTTCTGGAAGACTGCCGGGGCATTAGAGAGCCCAAAAGGCATCACCAAATATTCATAATGCCCTGAGTGGGTATTAAAGGCAGTCTTCCATTCATCCCCCTCTCTTATTCGGATTAGATTGTAAGCACCGCGTAGGTCAATCTTAGAAAAAATGGTGGCAGTACGAAGCTGGTCAAACAAAACCGAAATGAGAAGCAGTGGGTACGAGTTTTTAATCGTGATACGGTTTAATTCCCTGAAGTCGATGCAGGGTCGCAACGAACCGTCCTTTTTACCCACGAAAAAGATCCCCGACCCAACTGGGGACTGTGAGGGTCTGATAAATCCCTTAGCCAAGTTCTCCTGAATGTACTCTGCCATAGCCTGAGTCTCAGGACGTGACAGGGAGTACAACCTGCTCTTGGGAAGCTTAGCATCCAGCAACAAATCAATGGCACAGTCATAGGGGCGATGGGGAGGTAGTACCTCCGCAACTTTTTTGGAGAACACATCTGCAAAATCTGCATAACATCCTGGCAATCCTGGCAAATTTAGCTGCGAGAGCCTGACTGGAAGGCTCAAGCAACTCCTGAAACAATCACTACCCCAACTAAGAATCTCCCCAGAGACCCAGTCAAATTGAGGGTTATGGGCCCTTAACCAGGGTAACCCCAAAACCAATGGGGCAAAAGAACAGACAGTCACATAAAAAGACAATTTTTCAGAGTGTGTGGCTCCAATAAACAAAGGAATTTGGCTGGTGCAGGAGGTAATTTTACCCTGGGACAATGGTTCCCCGTTTAACCCACAGATCTCAATCTCTGATGCCAAAGGTACTGAGGGAACAGAGTGTTCCAGGGCGAATTGACGGTCCATGAAAACCCCATCGGCCCCACTGTCAACAAAGGCCTCAGTCTTGACAGTTTGACCGAGGATCTCCAAAGTCACCGGAATGAAAAAAGTATTTTTAGGAAATTCTGACTTCTGGCCTGACAGGATATTTCCCATCACCCTCAGGCCCTGAAGTTTTCCGGTTTTTCTGGGCATGATACTACAACATGACCTTTATTCCCACAGTACAAACACAAACCCTGCTGTCTCCTCCGTGTCTTCTCACGCGAGGAGAGGCGGGTAGCCCCAATCTGCATAGGCTCCTCGGAATATTCCTCAGAGTCTGAGGTTCCCTTGGGAAAAAAGGAAACTGCGGTCTCCCTTTCAAGCCTACGCTCTCTCAGCCATCTATCCACCCGGATGGATAACTGCATGAGCTGATCTAAGCTATCAGGCGAGGGATATTGTACCAGTTGGTCCTTTATCTGGTCAGAAAGGCCCCTTCGGTACTGGTTTCTCAGGGCTGGGTCATTCCACTGGGTATCATGAGCCAACCTCCGAAACTCCGTACTATAAACCTCAGCTGGCCGTCGCCCTTGCTTAAGAACCGTAATCTGAGCCTCGGCTGAAGCCATCTTGTCAGGGTCATCATACAAAATGCCCAGTGCCGTAAAAAAAGCATCAACACTTTTAAGCGACGGACAGTCAGGCTGTAACCCATATGCCCAGACCTGTGGGTCTCCTTGTAGCAAGGAAATCACCATGCCCACCCGCTGAATCTCCGACCCAGAAGACTGGGGCCTAAGCCTGAAATATAGCTTACAGCTCTCCTTGAAACAAAAGAACTGCGAGCGATCCAGAAAAACGATCCGGGAGATTTACTTTCGGCTCCTTAACCCCTGAACTTGCTGATGCTGCTGCGGGAGCTCCGCTAGCGGCCTGCGGGGTGTTCATTTTAATGGACATCTCATTAAATTGTCGAGTCAGGACCTGCACCTGATCGACCACCTGTTGCAAAGTATTTTGAGGGGTATGCTCCATATTCCCACAAAATTTCAACAGGTGTAAGGCTGCTGAATATGTTACGCACACCAGTGCTAACAGGAGTATACCGGTGTATGAACAGAGAGGGAAGCGAAGCAAATGAACTCACAGACAGTATAACATAACATACACAGGAGGTGATGGAATAACTAATAAACACAAAGTGAACGGAGAAGCCCAAAGGCTCAGGAATTGGGTGTCTCCCTAGTGTCAGGAATGCTCAGATGGAATAGAGTGGACAATGAAGCGATGTGTAGTGATTTAACATGTGGAGCACCTGAAATGATGTTGCTAAGAGCAACAGAAAAAACCCCAAAGGGTTACCAACGGGTGTGGGAATAAACTCCTTGGTCAGAGATAGAAATATAGACACAAGGAGAGTATCCACAATCCTAACCCCCACTTGCAGGGCACAGGTTCAGCTTACTGCCACTAAACTGACACCTGGACGCCCTGCACAGTGAGGGAGGATTCAGCAAGCAGGTCTGAGAGTACAGCCGCAAACCTGCTGGGTTCACAGAATAACAAAAGAACCCCAGCAGGTCAAACAACTGACTCCAGTCTTACTGCTAGGTCCGGATTGGCAGAATGAAGTACCGAATCCCAAGGCCTATTCGCAGTAAGCAACAAGTAAATACAAAGTCACACAGTACTAGCTAACTCTCTGGAACTGACTAATAAACAAAGATTCAGCAGCATTTGCCTAGCCTGAGAGGATGATTTATATAGCAGGTGCTGTCCATGCCCCACTCAGACCTCACAGACTGTGAGCACAAAACCAACGCCGGATTCCCTGCCGTGCACAGAGCCTGTAACCACTACACAGTAAAAACCCGGACCGGAGTATCAGCTGCGCTCAGGTTACTTCGCTAACACTTGCCTCCCGGTTGCCATGGCGACGTGGCAGCACAGAGCAGGAGATCCTAACAATAATAAGCTAAAGGTGTATATTCACATTAGCATTCAATGACTGTCAAAGTCCAGACCTAAAATGCAAACGCCTGAAATGTGTGTGGTCAAAAGTGGACCCTGGAAAATCAAAATAAATAAAGTGCGGTGGTTTAAGACCCCTGTTGATGTACAAAGAGACTGCTTGACGGATTAGTATACTCATTTATGTGGACAATCTTGTAGTCTGTTTTGAGCAAGAAAATTATGAAATTGAATTACTACAAACATTATCCTGGATATGAGAAAAATGACCTTAGATACAACTAGAGATGAGCGGGTTCGGTTTCTTTGAATCCGAACCCGCACGAACTTCACTTTTTTTTCCACGGGTCCGAGCGACTCGGATCTTCCCGCCTTGCTCGGTTAACCCGAGCGCGCCCGAACGTCATCATGACGCTGTCGGATTCTCGCGAGGCTCGGATTCTATCGCGAGACTCGGATTCTATATAAGGAGCCGCGCGTCGCCGCCATTTTCACTCGTGCATTGAGATTGATAGGGAGAGGACGTGTCTGGCGTCCTCTCCATTAGAATAGAGATAGATAGATTAGATAGAGAGAGATTGTGCAGAGTCGCAGACAGAGTTAGTTTACCACAGTCAGTGACCAGTGCAGTTGCTAGTTAACTTTTATTTAATATAATATATCCGTTCACTTCTCTCTGCTATATCCGTTCTCTGCCTGAAAAAAAAAACGATACACAGCACAGTCAGTCACACAGTGTGACTCAGTCTGTGTGCACTCAGCTCAGCCCAGTGTGCTGCACAGTCATCAATGTATAAATTAAAAGCTTATAATTAATTGTGGGGGAGACTGGGGAGCACTGCAGGTTGTTAGCAGGAGCCAGGAGTACAATTATATTAATTAACAGTGCACACTTTTGCTGCAGGAGTGGTGACCAGTGCCTGACCACCAGTATAGTATTGTTGTATACTACTAATATCTCTTTAAATATCAACCAGTCTATATTAGCAGCAGACACAGTACAGTGCGGTAGTTCACGGCTGTGGCTACCTCTGTGTCGGCACACGGCAGGCAGTCCGTCCGACCAGAATTGTATTATTTATTATTATATACCTACCACCTAACCGTGGTTTTTTTTTCATTCTTTATACCGTCATAGTGTCATCCTAATTGTTACGAGTATACTACTATCTCTTTATCAACCAGTGTACAGTGCGGTAGTTCACGGCTGTGGCTACCTCTGTGTCGGCACACGGCAGGCAGTCCGTCCGACCAGAATTGTATTATTTATTATTATATACCTACCACCTAACCGTGGTTTTTTTTTCATTCTTTATACCGTCATAGTGTCATCCTAATTGTTACGAGTATACTACTATCTCTTTATCAACCAGTGTACAGTGCGGTAGTTCACGGCTGTGGCTACCTCTGTGTCGGCACACGGCAGGCAGTCCGTCCGACCAGAATTGTATTATTTATTATTATATACCTACCACCTAACCGTGGTTTTTTTTTCATTCTTTATACCGTCATAGTGTCATCCTAATTGTTACGAGTATACTACTATCTCTTTATCAACCAGTGTACAGTGCGGTAGTTCACGGCTGTGGCTACCTCTGTGTCGGCACACGGCAGGCAGTCCGTCCGACCAGAATTGTATTATTTATTATTATATACCTACCACCTAACCGTGGTTTTTTTTTCATTCTTTATACCGTCATAGTGTCATCCTAATTGTTACGAGTATACTACTATCTCTTTATCAACCAGTGTACAGTGCGGTAGTTCACGGCTGTGGCTACCTCTGTGTCGGCACACGGCAGGCAGTCCGTCCGACCAGAATTGTATTATTTATTATTATATACCTACCACCTAACCGTGGTTTTTTTTTCATTCTTTATACCGTCATAGTGTCATCCTAATTGTTACGAGTATACTACTATCTCTTTATCAACCAGTGTACAGTGCGGTAGTTCACGGCTGTGGCTACCTCTGTGTCGGCACACGGCAGGCAGTCCGTCCGACCAGAATTGTATTATTTATTATTATATACCTACCACCTAACCGTGGTTTTTTTTTCATTCTTTATACCGTCATAGTGTCATCCTAATTGTTACGAGTATACTACTATCTCTTTATCAACCAGTGTACAGTGCGGTAGTTCACGGCTGTGGCTACCTCTGTGTCGGCACACGGCAGGCAGTCCGTCCGACCAGAATTGTATTATTTATTATTATATACCTACCACCTAACCGTGGTTTTTTTTTCATTCTTTATACCGTCATAGTGTCATCCTAATTGTTACGAGTATACTACTATCTCTTTATCAACCAGTGTACAGTGCGGTAGTTCACGGCTGTGGCTACCTCTGTGTCGGCACACGGCAGGCAGTCCGTCCGACCAGAATTGTATTATTTATTATTATATACCTACCACCTAACCGTGGTTTTTTTTTCATTCTTTATACCGTCATAGTGTCATCCTAATTGTTACGAGTATACTACTATCTCTTTATCAACCAGTGTACAGTGCGGTAGTTCACGGCTGTGGCTACCTCTGTGTCGGCACACGGCAGGCAGTCCGTCCGACCAGAATTGTATTATTTATTATTATATACCTACCACCTAACCGTGGTTTTTTTTTCATTCTTTATACCGTCATAGTGTCATCCTAATTGTTACGAGTATACTACTATCTCTTTATCAACCAGTGTACAGTGCGGTAGTTCACGGCTGTGGCTACCTCTGTGTCGGCACACGGCAGGCAGTCCGTCCGACCAGAATTGTATTATTTATTATTATATACCTACCACCTAACCGTGGTTTTTTTTTCATTCTTTATACCGTCATAGTGTCATCCTAATTGTTACGAGTATACTACTATCTCTTTATCAACCAGTGTACAGTGCGGTAGTTCACGGCTGTGGCTACCTCTGTGTCGGCACACGGCAGGCAGTCCGTCCGACCAGAATTGTATTATTTATTATTATATACCTACCACCTAACCGTGGTTTTTTTTTCATTCTTTATACCGTCGTCATAGTGTCATACTAGTTGTTACGAGTATACTACTATCTCTTTATCAACCAGTGTACAGTGCGGTAGTTCACGGCTGTGGCTACCTCTGTGTCGGCACTCGGCAGGCAGTCCGTCCATCCATAATTGTATTATTATTATAATATATACCACCTAACCGTGGTTTTTTTATACCACCTAACCGTGGCAGTCCGTCCATAATTGTATACTAGTATCCAATCCATCCATCTCCATTGTTTACCTGAGGTGCCTTTTAGTTCTGCCTATAAAATATGGAGAACAAAAAAGTTGAGGTTCCAAAATTAGGGAAAGATCAAGATCCACTTCCACCTCGTGCTGAAGCTGCTGCCACTAGTCATGGCCGAGACGATGAAATGCCAGCAACGTCGTCTGCCAAGGCCGATGCCCAATGTCATAGTACAGAGCATGTCAAATCCAAAACACCAAATATCAGTAAAAAGCCTCTTTTTTTCTTTGCGTCATGTGCTGTTTGGGGAGGGTTTTTTGGAAGGGACATCCTGCGTGACACTGCAGTGCCACTCCTAGATGGGCCCGGTGTTTGTGTCGGCCACTAGGGTCGCTAATCTTACTCACACAGCTACCTCATTGCGCCTCTTTTTTTCTTTGCGTCATGTGCTGTTTGGGGAGGGTTTTTTGGAAGGGACATCCTGCGTGACACTGCAGTGCCACTCCTAGATGGGCCCGGTGTTTGTGTCGGCCACTAGGGTCGCTTATCTTACTCACACAGCGACCTCGGTGCAAATTTTAGGACTAAAAATAATATTGTGAGGTGTGAGGTATTCAGAATAGACTGAAAATGAGTGTAAATTATGGTTTTTGAGGTTAATAATACTTTGGGATCAAAATGACCCCAAAATTCTATGATTTAAGCTGTTTTTTAGTGTTTTTGGAAAAAAACACCCGAATCCAAAACACACCCGAATCCGACAAAAATAATTCGGTGAGGTTTTGCCAAAACGCGTTCGAACCCAAAACACGGCCGCGGAACCGAACCCAAAACCAAAACACAAAACCCGAAAAATTTCAGGCGCTCATCTCTAGATACAACACATTTCTTGGGTATTCCGTTTTAGAAAGTAGAAGATGGCAATTTTAGTTTAAATCAAAGACACATACTGTAGTACAACAAAAATGTGTAATGTTTTCTTCAACAGATGCAGAATATGAAAGTTTAAAGATGATATGGGTGAGATAGCTGTTAGCCGACATGGGATAACAACAGGCAGAACAAATACAAATCTGGCTTCAATGTAAGCCTGTGGATGTTTTTGGCTGTCCTAGGTTAAGAGGGGCCACATTTTTTGGTTGGTTCACCACTTCTATAGGGATTCCAGCCTTGGGCTGACCAGTTTGGGGCTGGTTGCTGTTTTGGCAGGGGGGCCCCATGCTCTGTGACCCCCTGCTAAAGAATAAGCTCCTAGAGGAGGTTGATGATGAAGCTGTTAATTACGTTATAATTTTGTAAAATACATTTCTTGAACTCACCTCAAATGATGTAACCTTATTATTATTATTACTACCAGTTATTTATATAATACACACATATTCCGCAGCACTTTACAGAAAATATTTGCCCATTCACATCAGTCCCTGCCCCAGTGGAACTTACAATATATATTCCCTATCATATGCACACGCACACACATTCATGCTAGGGTTAATTTTGTTGCGAGCCAATTAACCTGCCAGTATATTTTTGGGATTGTGGGACGAAACCCGAGTACCCGGAGGAAACCCACGCAAGTACGGGAAGAATATACAAACTCTCCACAGTTAGAGCCATGGTGGGAATCGAACCCATGACCTCAGTGCTGTGAGGCAGTAATGCTAACCATTACACCATCCATACTGCCCCCATCCATACTGCCCTACATGGAGGAGGGCAGTACATAACATGGAGGCGGTGCCTAGATGGTTGATGTCCCAACTGCTGCTAATTTTGGCCTCACAAATGAAGCAGATGCCTTCACAAACACAGAGGTGGCTTTTTTGGTCTTATGCCCAGACATTACAATGGCTTTCTTTTTATCAAGATCCTCATCCTCCTCATTAGTGTCAGATAGTAGAAGTACACAAAAATCCCTCTCATCCTGTTCCCCTTCCACACTAGCATCCTCAATTTCTATTATGTCCTCATTACCATATTTACTTGTACTGCTCCCCACATGTGCAGATGGTGCAGAAATAATAGAAAGAGGGGTGTCAAAGTTGAAAAATGTTGCAGTACATACATCACGTACAGACTACACACAGATGGCCTCTGTGTGCGCGTACATGTTCTGCCGTGCGTGCGCATATTCGCAATTTGCGTATGGTCGCTCCCATGGTCCTATGTATTAGTGCGTGGTATGAGTACTTACGGTGGTGTTTGTAGTTGCATGGAAAAGCCATAAAAACACATTACATATTTAATCCAAATATTGCACAATGTACACATAGTCTCCATGCACCATACCAGCAAGTTACAACAGTTTAAATGGTATCAGAACAAAGGGATTCACCTTTACAGGATAGGAGGGGACAGAACTAGGTTATAAGGTGGTATTTGGTATCCAGCTGTAGGGTATATTAATGGCAATATTCCGGTGTTGGTTTGCAGAAGATCGCACACTCCCGCGAATAGTTATGCACAGGAGCAGAATATAAACATTAAGTGTATGTACTGTGCTCTTGATATGAGGCGGGAACCCAGAGGAGAATATCTGCAACTGCACCTGGAACAGACATCGCCCACCTATTCAAACTGACTTATGACCTCTCCTGTACTGTAAATGACCATCCCTGTGTCCAGTGGAAAAAGAGATTACAGTCTCCATTGTGTTAGGTTTTGGACAAATGTATAAAAAGCCAGCTGCAGGCCAGGTCACTATCACAGACACTGAAGGTCATCTACCTTGATGACTGAGGACCAGACTGGGAAGCGCAGGCGAAACTAAAACGTATGTACCATTGACTGTAGCCATTTTACTATTGTATTGTATTGTATTGTTATTGTAACCCCCTTTCAGTAATTATATGTTGGTGTGTCGGAACCCGGCATTTTAAATACAATCTGGTGTCGTGTCTCCTTTCCCTGCTAAGGTTATAAGTGTATTTCAGTCACACATGTAGCTGCTAAGTGCTCACGGAGTATCTTTGGGTGTGTACGCACTGTGTGTACTTTGTACGGCCAGCGCGGCGTTAGTATGCAAAGTATGTACACGGTACGGGGCTTTGTACGCTAATGGTGTAAAAAGTACGTAGGCTAAGGATTGATTACAGCGTCCGCAGCGGCTCCATTTAAAGTGTATTGAATGTCTTTTTTGAAGTGTTGCTTTTAGTCCTGTATGTAAATCAACATTTACAGGGGACAAAGCCTTCTCTAAGAGGACAGTGTGAGAAATGTCAGACTCACAGATAGCTAATGTGGACACCCCCAGACTCTCTTCAGGGATTTGTGAACACACAGTTTGAGCCTTAGTGTTCTTTTCTGGGGGCACTGATTTGTTGCTTTTAAGGTGACACCTCTACCACTTTTTTAACATTGTAAAACATTTTGATTTCAGGTGCCCTTTCCTAAACTTTCTTTTTATGACAACAAAGGCGCTTATATTTATTTTGTCAAAAGAGGGGCTTAGATATATTTTATGACAAAAAAGATGCAGTGGCATAGCGTGTACGCTGCTTAAATAAAAAAGAGCCATTTAAAAAAAAAAGTGGTGAATCATACCACTTATAATATTATATATTATGTAAACAAAGGCGCAGTGGTGTACAGTA
Organism: Pseudophryne corroboree; assembly: GCF_028390025.1. Lineage (NCBI taxonomy): Eukaryota > Metazoa > Chordata > Amphibia > Anura > Myobatrachidae > Pseudophryne > Pseudophryne corroboree. The sequence continues at coordinate 365,112,378 of NC_086451.1, read as the reverse complement.
CACAGCTTGTTTAAAAAGAGACCAATTTGTTTTCTTAAATATAAACAAAAGCGTTGAGTCACACCACTTTTATTATTATGTCAACAAAGGCACTTATATATTTAATGTCAACAAAGGCGCAATGGCGTACAGCGCAAACAACTTGTATAAACTTATATTATGTCAACAAAGTCACCTATATTTATTATGTCAACCAAGGCACTTATATATATTATGTCAACAAAGGTGCTTATATATATTATGTAAACAAAGTTGCAGTCGGGTATGACCTGCAAAGTCACAGTACAACATCAGTGTGACACACTTACGGGGGTACCCACTTTGCCGTAGCCACAAAAAAAACAGTTATTTTTTAAATATTTTGTCACCAATTTTTTATCACTGGTATCCAATTACATTGTGAGTATAAAAAAAAACCTCTTGCCACAATATTTAGGGTCTGCAAAAAGCAGCGGACCTACCTGTATGTATTTTTTTTTTACTGCACTTATCACAGAAAAAATAGTCACTTATCTTGACTAATAGGATAGCCCCTGGTGAACCAATTAGCCACAGTAAATTAGCCTGCCACTAATTGAATACCTCCCTTAGATAAATTCCTTCAACTAAAAATAATAATAAACAATGACTTGCTAACTGCCTGTACTGTAATCTAGCCAATATTAACACTAAGCAGCACTGGAGTGTATTATGAACATAGTGGACACCGATAGGTCAGGTCAGCTCAGCCACTGGAGTGAATGGACAGTGTGCAATGGACACAGATAGGTCAGGTCCGCCACTGAAGTGAAAGCACTCAGTGGACACAGTTACAGTATGTCAACTGAGCCACTGAAGAATATGGACATGGTGGACACACAGATACAGTACTGTAGGTCAGCTCAGCTCAGCCACTGGAGTCTATGGACACAGTGAACACAGATAGGTCAGCTCAGCTCAGCCACTGGAGAATATGAATGCAGTGGACACACAGATACAGATGAAGTCCGGGCATGCCTAACGCCTACAGCGTCCCCATCCACCTGGGTGTGCATGCCCGCGACGGAGACACACTCCATTCACTTGAATAGAGAGCACCTCGGTCCACTCGCCCAGACAGAGTCGCTCTGAATGGGAGTGTCTCTGTGTACTCCCGGCGCAACTAAATGGATGGATCCACTAGTCACGCCTTTAGTGCTGGTTTGCGATGGAGCCGCCTCAGATGTCCCCCATCCCATGCACTCAGCACTGGGACTCCTAAATCTAAGTGGATCAAGCAGGAGGACACATAGGAGGATACACGGGACTGTGCACTTCAAAGGAGTGCTCCCATACACTGGATGGGTGAAGTATTATCAACACCACCTCACATTGCATGTGAAAAATATTAGACTCATCTCTCTCCAGTGGCAATACTTTCATACCATCTAGTTTGGTGAGTGAGCTTCTCAGTAAAACAAACAGTTAGTTTGTGTGGAGCCATTAATGCTTGATTATATGCATGTGCATGCGATTCAGCTTTTGATTGAAGTACTACTATACTAACCAAAGTGTCAGTCTGTGTGGAGCCATTAACAACTCATGTGGAGTTACTAACAAATTCATGTTTATTTTAAGATAACTTTTTAAAATTGTTCTAAATAAAAGTGCTTATGCATTTATATCAAAACAGCAGCTGACAAATTATTTTTGTGCGCCTTCATTTATTTTATTTGTTATTCACTCATTCTAGTGGATTTCCAGGTCCACATTGTGAAGGCAGCCAAATAATTGTTTTCTAATGATTTTATTTTTTCACTAATACATCTATATCCATTTTAGCACCTGACACATTGCATGTTGTTATTTCCTATAGAAAATGGCCACCGCATCCCCCCCCCCCAAATGGGCAGAGCTCACTAACCGTCCTTGGAAAGGGTAGGTGCCCCTCAAAGACCACTTATGCCCCATGTGGCCGCTGGTCAAACTGCCAGGTTCTGATCCCATTGATAAATGGCCTACAGAACCGCAGCCGCCATCCATCACCGAGAAAAACTACAGACTGGAACCAGTCAAAACAGAAAAAATAGAAAACCTCTAAACCTGCCTCAGACAAATGGACCCCGTCCTGCCTAAAATACAAAGGATTCTCAGTCAAGAGCAACGGGTGCTGCACAGCAAAACCACCGTTAGCCCTAACAAATGTAGAAACTACAAAATTAACCTTCTTCCGGGCCTTATCAACTGCAATCAGGCTGATGGAATCCCTTCACTGCAACTTAGGAACTATGTCATTCCACACGTCACAAACATCAGGCCATCGTGCGCATAAGCGTCATAAATCCTCCTTGACCTGAAGCATCAACTCAATACCTTTCCGCTGGCCTATACCGTTACCCCCTAGGTGAAGTATAAGAACGTCTGGATGACCCCAGCACCGCTCTTTGTCAAAAAGCAACGACAACAAACCAGACCACCATAAACCCCAAACTTCCAGCCACCTAACACTCTGAACGCCTAACAACTCAGCGGCCCAAGCTGCTAAGGGGTGACGCTCTGCCCAAAATATGTAGGAATGGCCCACTACCCAAACCTGGGAAGATGAAAAGTTAGGGGCTGTAAAAGAAATAACCTAATGGTTAGCATGCATGACCAGCAAAGTATACACAACTACTGTAAATAGTAACTGCAGAAAAAACGTACCCAAGTGAAGGCGAAAACTTTTAAAAAACCTCCGGTGTACTTGTAGGACAGCCAATTGTAATTAGCCCACTAATGGAGGATTTTTTTTATTTTTTATTCCTTCATGCCCCCACATGAAGGAACGCTAACCGTTCCAAAACTGGTGGGCAAACAACGTTTTTGGGTCAACGCCAACGGGCACATATCACAACTTATCAACATGAACATACAACTTATAAGCAGTGGACTTCCACCGACCCATTTCTTGAATGGCAGAAAGTAGCCGCCCCTATCCAAAACGAATGTGTTCCGTAGTCTGCGACATTAAGCCCTACATTTTTCAAACAACTTTTAAAAACAGCAGTGAACTGGAAACGAGTAAGAGGCAAAGAGTTAGAGTGCAGCAAAAATTGAACACCCGCCACTGGCCTGGTGGACAAATAAGCCTCTGGTAAACTAACGGGGCTCAAGGCAGCCTTGGGGTATGCTTTCAGCGACACCCATTTGCCCCTTACACATGATCAGCCTGTCCTGGCAGACCACATTCTTAAAGAGAAGCCCAATGTCAGAGGAAAACTTGTTAACGGCCACCAGCTCGCTAATATTAAAAGCGCCAAAAAAGGCAAAAGAAAATGCCACTCAAAACAAAGACGCCTCCAACTAATTTCCCACCACCGCAGAAATCTCAACCAACAACTTGTGCAACAAACGCAGGTCAACGGGTCTGCACGTCTCAGTAACTAAAGGGATCTCCCTGGCCCACCCTCTCAACGTCTTTACCAGGATGAATGACTTTGTGTCATCAACTGTCCCTAGTAACCTAGTGTGAAGGAGGTACCAGCGATGGATTTGGACATAGCCGCCCTGGATCTGCCACGCGAGTTATGGCCCCACATGTACCCAAGGAAGCAATCCTCCACAGACTTACCAGCAACTAAGTGAGAAGTCTGGCAGGATTCCTAATCCTTCAAAGCTGCGGAATAGGCACGCGGGTTAGAAGATGCCAACAATCTCACCGCCAACACCCTCAGGCCGGTTATATAATCTGCCAGACAGAAATCGGACAAGTTAGACTGAGATCCGAGGCTCCCAGGGCTAACTACCGAAAACCTCTGGAAATTGAAATGCGATTAAGCATCTGCAATACCATTGTCAACATCGGGAACGTGCCTGGCCATGAAGTGATGTTAAATCGCAAACAGGTCAGGACCAAGTGGCATAGCAAATGTAAAGCCTGAGGGGAGGAGGACCTTTCATTATTTACTGCATAAACAACCCCCAAATTGTTGCACCAAAAAAATGATCGTCTGATCAGCCAATCGAGGTGACCACAATTCGACAGCCACAATGATTGGGAACAATTCGAGCAAAAGCAAATTAGCAGTGAAACCCCTCGCCCCCCAAGACAGGGGTCAAGGAGCAACACACCACTCACCCTGTAAAAAGGCACCAAAACCCAATGAACCCGCAGCATCAGTAAAGAGCTGCTGGTGGGGGCTGGATACTGGGGGAAGGGGCCAAAACAAGTCCCTATTAAAATGCTCCAAAAATGACGCCCAAATTCTAAAGTCGTCCTTAATCTTGCGAGACAGGCAAATGGGATGATGCAGCTTGGTCACCCCAGCGGTGGCCCTCACCAATTTGAGGCAAAAAACCCTGCCCATCGGTATGACCCTACAGGCAAAATTAAGGGAACCTAAGAGGGACTGAACCTGACGAAGCGTGACTCTGGGCCTGCCCAAACAATCCCCAATCAAAAGGCTCAGCTTATCGATCTTGTCCCCAGGAATACGACAACAACCCCTGGCCGTGTCAACTTCAACACCAAGATAGGAAAGGGAACACACAGGGCCCTCAGTTTTGTCCCCAGCGATGGGAACTCCCAAACTCTTAAACAAAATAGACACGGACAGCAATACATCCCAGCAAATTTCACTATCTCTGGGGACTATAAAGAGAAAATCGTCTAAATGCTGAGCAATACCTGCGTTGCCCATGCTCTCCTGGACACACCATTGTAAAAAACTACTGAATTTCTCAAAATAGGCACAAGAGATACCGTAGAACACCCCATGGGCAGGCACTTTTCAATGTAAAAGGCCCCATCCAACTGAAAACCCATAAAACTAAAAGAACCAGGGCGCAAAGGGAGGAGCCAGAAAGCTGACTCGATATCCAGCTTAGCCAGCAAGGCGCACTCACCAAATCCCTGAACTAGCTCTAGAGCTTAATCAAAGAGTTGATAACACATCCTGCAGCACTCATCCGGAATAGCGTCATTAGCATAATTAAGGATCCACCGCGCCGGTAAGACAAATGCTGGATCAGACGGAACTTGCCCGGGACTTTCTTGGGCACAACCCCCAACGGTGAGATGCACAAGTCGGGCAAAGGTACAAATGAAAAAGGGCCATACATACGGCCTGATTCCTCCTCTGCATCCACGTTCTGCCTAACCACTTGCGGCAAATCCAGAGCAGACTTTAAATTCCTGCGGGAATGGGCAACCTGAAACCGTAAAAGAAACCATCAAATAAAAACCCAGCATCAGCAGAATGAGGGTAACGCACCAGCCACTTAGACAATTCTGGCACTAGTATGAGTGAAGGGGCTTTACTTAACACTATTGGTGGGGTCTCCCTGATCGGCGTGGTGGCCATCGGGATTGGAGTTACAGTCCTTGGCAGGGTGGCCTGCTCCACAAAATCTACAAAAGTGGCAAAAACGCCATTTCGCTTCCCTGTGGCACTTGGACTCATTAAATGCGGAACATTTACCCTTAGCGGACTAGCCCATACCCCTCCTGCCACCAGCAAAAACCTTTTTGACGGGGGCCTCAACCTGTTGCCTGTCCTGGATGGTGATCTCCAACCAAACCTCCCATCCTTACAACCTAAAGGCAGGACCTTGGTCCCGTCATGTTTTTCCCTGAACTTGGTATCATAATCACTCCACACGTGACCTTTATATTTTATGAGGGTTTCGTTGACCCAAAACAAATACTTGAGGACATTCTTGTATTCTCCCGGCCTGCTGTCTAAGTAGCAGGCCAAAAAAATCAAAAACGCATAACCAGTGTTGATGGTTATGAAAGGAATTTTTGCTGGCAGCCCCTGCCTTCTTAGCCTCAGCATAACCCTGTTTCATCTCTGCTGTGATGGTAAAGACATCTACAAATTTGTCATTTTTAATCCTATCCTTCAAACTTTTTCTCAAACCCCTGGTAACTGCTGTGTTAGCGGAGTGTACCATGTCAGAAAAACCAGGCATCTCGGACGGGGTCTTGATTCTCCGTGGATGCTTGGACCCACCTAGCTCTTTCGCAACCGCCGGAGTCACCAGCCTAGCCATCTTGCATAGGCGCTTAGGGAAACCAGACTGGTCACTGATAGCAGAGGACCCAAAAGAAGAAATAACAGAGGAGTTAGAAACGTCATGCTCACCCTCAGCGGAAGGGCCAGCCAGCGGATCTGGAGCCGGCATTATCACCCAACCACTCGCCATGTCTCCCTGTCCAGAAATGGTAGCATCCGACACCGCAACCGGAACCGAGACCTCAGCAGACGATGGAGCTGATGCCTGGCCTGTCAAACGATCTTCACCGTGGACCTGCCGCAACTTAGTAGACCCAAGACCATAAGTGCACACAACCTCAGGAGAGAAAGAAGAGTTAAGTACCTGGTGTTCCGCAAAAACTGGAGATCCTGCAAGCAAAATAGGCCAGGTTGGCATTGCCAAGGCAGGGGCAGGGAGAGGGGGACCAGATACATCGACAAACGGGAGCATGTGAAATGCCAGTAGCCATATTGTAGGCTGGTGCCCATGGGCTGAGCCTAAAACCAGCAGGCGGCCACCCCACCGGATAGGGACCCCCTTGCAATGGTAGGGGGTACAGGGTTGCTGATAAAAGGGGGAGGGCGAACGGGGAACCGCTTCATTGTGGTGAACCTGCATAATACCCGGGCTGCCTTAAAGCCTGTGACGCATTAAAGGGGTACTGTTCTGTGTGCTGTAATAATAAAAGGGTGCTGTCCTATGAAATGGAGGACATAAATTTGGAGGAAAAATAGTGAAAGATCAGGAACCACTTCCAGTTCCTAGTACTAGTGCTGAAGCTGCCGCTGCCACAAGTCATATTTCGTGGAGGGCATGTAAAATCCAATAAGCAAAAATTAGTAACCAATAAAAAAAAGAAATTATCTGATAAGAAACGTAGAATTGACAATATGCCATTCACGACACAAAGTGGCAAGGAAAGGCTAAGGCCTTGGCCTATGTTCATGACTGGCGGTTCAGCTTGAAGATGGAAGCCTTCCTGCCTCTCAAAAAACATAAAGCTTGTTAAATCACAGGAAAAAACAACTATGCATTCAGATATATCACAAATCCCCAAGGAGAGTCCAAGTGTGTCCGCAGTTGTGATGTCTAGGCCTGACCTTCCCAAGACTGTATGGGAAGAGGAGGCTCCTACCACCATGTGCACTCCCCCTGCAAGTGCTGGGAGGAGCACCGCCAGTCCAGTTGCTGATATTGAGATTGAGGATGTCACTGTAGGGGTACACCAGGATGAGGATGACAATTAGGATTCTGATGGTGATGTGATTTGTTTGAATAAAGCACCAGTGGAGACAGTTGTTGGCCATGGATGAAAAAGCCCATTGTCATGCCTCGGCAAAATACAAAAAGTCCACTTCTTCGGTGTGGAATTATTTCTCTGTGAGGACGAGGATGTAAATACTGAAGGGGGGAGAAATTAGAGGAAGGGGACAACATCTTGCCTCTGTAGAGCCAGTTTGTGCAAGGAGAGATTCATTTCTTCTTTTTTGGTGGGGGCCCAAACAAACCAATAATTTCATCCACAGTCATGTGGCAGACACTGACACTGAAATTATTGGTTTGTTAAAGTGTGCATGTCCTGTTTATACAACATAAGAGTGGGTGGGAGAAAAATTCCATCTTGCACGTCTTTTCTTTGTCTGCCACATCATTCCAGGGGTGCTGCCCTATATGGGGTGCTGATCCTCTGCCCTATCAGTCCAGTGGTGTTGCCCCACTGCCATTTAAGTCCAGAAGTGCAGTTGCCTGTCAGATGTGCTGTGTAATTCTCCAGGGGTGCTGCCTATGCTGTATAAATCCAGGGGTGCTGCCTATCTTCTATATAAATCCAGAGGCGCTGCTGCATAATTCCAGGGGTGCTGCTGTTCTTGATCCTAGGTTTAAATTAAAGCCTAGAGCAGAATATAAAACAAACTTCAACATCACAACCAGATTTGTGAAAATATATATAGACGCAAAGGTGGAAATGGAAATTGCAATTTTGACGAAGTGTTTTCCAATGAGACTTATTTGTGGCCAAAGTCAGTCAGACTCAGAAGAGACAGAATCATAATCCAGCGCAACTGCTGGAAAAAACTAGATTTTCCAAACACACCTATGTCTATATGTCTGTCATTTAATTCCAGGAGTGCCCTGTCTGAACCCGCTCATCTACATCTTCTAGTGTGCACTGTGTACCCAGCATTAGAGAGAGGTTCTTCTCAATTATTTCATGTTAGGGACTCAAATTAATGGCTCCAATTAGTCAACCTTAATTTTGATTTATTATTACTGTTCCACATTCTGGGATTATTTACAAGATCCGCATTTGTTGTACAGGGTTCTTTTCCTTTATTTTGTAAATGTTTTCTCCTTAATAATTGTACAATGTAAGGGCTGCATAGGGTTATCGCAAGACCTTGCGGTGTTAGAAGAACAGAGTTTCAGTGATCTTGCATTGCATCAGCTTTCCATTACACTGCAGCACTAGATGGGCCAGGAGCTCCTGTGAGGCACAAACAGTTACTGAATAAGGCCCCAGTATGGAATCTCATGGTGGCTTACAGCCAGGAAGATGTCTGGCTTGCCAGGTTGAGGCATGCTGGTGGAACAGAGGTTAGGATTGCTTCCTCCCACAGTCCTACTTATAGTATGAAATGAGTTTCGACTGTAGAGTGGTAGGCTCCACTAGGACAGGGGCTGAATAACAAAAAATTCACTGCACAGTCCTGCTTAGTACTGTACTCAACCCACCCACTGTTTTTATGTTGTTATTTTTTCAAAAAAATCCAGATCCAAAGCTAAAATCCGAAAGAGTGGATTTGGTAAAACCAATCCAGATCCAAAACATGAACAGAGATCCAGATCAAAAACCAAAACACAAAACCCGAAAAGTGTCCGCTGCACATCTCTAGTATCTAGCTAACCTGTAAGGTTAAAGATGCAACCCAAAAGGGGGTACACACGGAACAATGTTCAGCTCATTTTTAAGCAATCTGACTAAATTGTTTAGAACATCGCTCCATGTGTAGGGGTGCTGGCGACAGCAATGCGCGGTCCCGTGCGTCGCTAACGCCAGTGCTAGCAAGTCACTCATTTCACCACTGGGTGAAATGAGCACCCCCCGTGTCCACCCCCCCTCGCTCAGCACTTCGCACTGTGCCGAGCGGGGAGGGGGGGGAGAGAGATGTGTGGTGACAGCTCAGCACACATCTCTAGGGAAATCTCCCCATCAGTGCGGCCCTTTACACTTAAACTGGGGTACTGGGACAGTGGCCTATAGTATGACAGTATGTCATTGTATAGAGATTATCATTTCATACAAAGAGTTCCTTTTCAACTCAAATAATTTTGCCAATGTACTGCCAGCAAGCAGCAAGCAGTCATTTTTTTTAATCAATTTTATAAAATGGCCTCTGTTGGAGTAAAGTAATGCAATGTGATATCATACTTCATCTATGAACAAAGAAAATAAATTGACTTCTATTAGAAAATTGAATGCAATAAACCTGAAATATCCTGACTTAATACTGATGTGAGTTTGATTAGGAGACACTGGAGATAGCTGAAAATATACCACGTTTCATACATACACTAGAAGAATTCCAACCTAGAAATTACGTTATAAATGTTTCAAAAAAATCTGAAAATGACTGTAATTTAATTGCCTTATTTCCAAAACACTTCTAGATAGAATTCTGTGTCTCTACAAAGGCGAAACTAAGGAGAGGGGGTGGGGGGAATGTGGCAGCGTTTACATCGGGGGTATTGAGGGTAGGGGTCACCAGCCAGAGAAGCAGGCACCGCTGATGAGCTGATTAATTAGTGACAGCTGGTTCCTACTCTGAGTAGGGAAGATAATCATTTGATAGCCCTGCTTCAAGTTACAGGAAGCCTAGCTTCACCCTGTCACTTCAGTGCTTATTTTCCCTATTAAAAATGGTACCTTTACTCCAGTGGCGGAACTAGCGAGCGGCCCAGGTGCAACAAAATGCTTTGCCCCTCTCATCCCGTCCAATGTCATCCTCCTCCCGCCCTACTCCAAATTAGAGATTCTTTTCATGCTCCCATATTATATATATATAGTGGTGCAAGTAGAGAAAAACTGTTAGTTGTGCTGTGTGGCCACATGGAGCATGGCCATTGAAAATGGGGGCATAATACACATATGACCCGAATAGTGCAGTGCCAGATACACATATGCCCCCACGGTGCCAGATATGCCCGCACAGTGCCAGATACACACATGCCCCCACAGTGCAAGATACACATATACCCCCACAGTGCAAGATATGCCCCCACGGTGCTAGATATGTGCCCACAGTGCCAGATACGCATATGCCCCTGCAGTGCAAGATATGCCCCCACATTGCCAAATACACATGCCCCCACAGTGCTAGATATGCTCCCACTTTGCCAGATATACATATTTCACCATGTTACAGATATGCCCCCACATTGCCAAATACACATGCCCCCACAGTGATAGATATGCCCAGAGCCGTCTTTTCGTATGGGCTCAATGGGCTCTTGCCCAAGGGCCCCATGATAATAAGGGCCCTACGCTGATAGCTGAGGGTCCCCTCTTTCCAGGGGTACCAGATTTTTTAAAATCGGACCTGGGGAACCGGAGATATCCGACTTGAAAGCAGTGGTCCCCATCCAAGCCTGTTAATTGCTCTTCCCAGCCAGATATCTTGGGTTCTGTCTGACTTAGAGCTTTTTTGAGGGTATAATACAGAAGCTGGGACTCTCCCCTTTTTGTGAACACTGACAGCATGTCTCTACTATGCCCAGAACCAGAGATATAAGCCTTCCAGCAGCTGGACCCTGCTCCAGCTCCACAAACCTAATATGCAGTTTTAGATTTTCGTTGGTGGATTGCTCTGGCTCCTGCACTCTGATCCCCAGGTCCCCAGTACCTCCTAAAAGGTGGGAACATAGGCGGATTGGCCATAGGGTTTACAGGGAAGATTCCCAGTGGGCCAACACAACTGTGGGGCCTGTTTTGTTTGAGGACATGTGGTCCTATTTATAGACATAATGAATAAGATGCCAAACAATTTGCATATATGAAAATGACTTTGCCACTTAGCCTGTGATTGCAGATGATCTAGTGTATGCTCTGTCTGCCTGCTTGGCTGACATATAAGATTGAGTGAATAGTGATTGGGATACGGTTGGTGTAATAAGCAAGAAAATATATCTTTCTAAAGAATGATATAGTTTCCTAAATTCTAAAGGTGTATCATATAATATGCTCATAACATTTAATTTTATTTCCTTTTAACTTCCCCTTGATGCTGGACATCCCCACTATCTGGAAAGTCTTGGGGGGAGAGTGCTGCTGCCATGGCCCATGGCTAGACCTTACACCTCTGGTGCTGCCCAAGTGGGGCCACTAGTACAAATCTTTCCAGGGCCGCTTTTTGTTCCCAATCCGCCCCTGGGTGGGACTCTCTAGTTTTTTTTTTTATCCCATTCAAAGCCTTGAGATATCTGCAGTCAAGCAAGCTGTCCTCCCACTGGAAAATGATAAATATTAAACCCACTCCACTATCCACCCCTTCCCTACATATTAAACACCCCCTATCACCCTGGAAGTCATGTACCAGGGCTTCTTCATTCAACCCAATGCCCCTCTACAGTTTAGCTCCATCTGTGCAGTAAAGGAGTAATGAGCAGAAATTACTGCTCCAGGTCCTACATGCTGAGGGGAAGATAGAACACCCCCCTACCGTCCACGGGACATCAAAGCTGCCACTGATAGCACCCCCCACCCCTACCGCTGGAGGATGGGTAGGGGCCCCAGTGCATTGCTGTGCCCAGGGGCCTACACTGCTGTTAAGATGGCCCTGGATATGCCCCCACAGTGCCAGAAAGACATGCCTGCACGGTGCCAGGTATGCCCTCATAGGGCCAGCTATGCCCCCACAGTGCCAGTTTAGATATTTTTACCTCCGCGTTGCCAGGGGTTTCATGCACATTGCCAGGTGTCTCCAGCACATTGCTATGGGTTTCCTGTTCGTTGCCAGGGATCTCCTCCACGTTGCCAGGGGTTTCCTGCATGTTGCCAGGGTGGAACCCTGTGAGTTGCCAGGGGGGTCCCCTGCAAGTTGCCAGGGGTCTCCTGGCCGCTGTTCCAGTAAAGTGTGGGAGGGTGTGTGTGGGCTTCAGTATGTATAATTCTAGCCCCCATAGCCCCTGCAGTGGATTGAGATGCGCTGGGGGTTGCGGAAGCGCTTCCATATATGACAGTGTGAAAAAAAACCTTAAAATGCCCACCGCCGGGGAGACAGGCGCTAGAGGTCAAATGTGACTTCTAGTGTCTGTCTCTGCCTTGGCTGTGGCCATTTTTGGTGGGGGTTTTTACATTGCAATGTACAGAAGCGCTGCTGCAGCCCCCAGCGCATCTCAATTCTCTCACTGCGGGGGCTACGGTGGCTAGAGTAACTGTACTAGGGCAAACTGAGTTTGGGCCCCTTGACAGCGGTGGGACCAAGTGCAAGGCACTGCTTGCACTGGCGGAAGTTCCACCACTGCTTTACTCACCAAAACTCTAGATGGAATTGTAGACAGGTGTCTCCCTGGTCTATAACGTTGCTGGAACTAAATGGTCTAGTGACAAAAATTTCTGATAGAAGTATGAAACTATATCAATGATGATGATACTGTAAAAGAACTTTCTTTTTTGAAAAATTACGTGCCAGTGGATACGATCAAATAAAAATACTAGGTGTACCCATAGTGAAGTACAGTAGTTGATGTTTAGTCATCATTTTCCCTTAGAGTATAACATGGAAAGTGTTTCTTTGAAAATGACAACAGTTCTGCTTCACTGTGTGGAATAATAGAATATCATTGGTCAACTGAAGAAAATATTTTAAGTTTTCATTGTGATAGCCATCTGTTGTCAAACTTAATGTCTCTTGAACGTTCTCACTGGTGATAACAAAATGCTGCAAGCACAATGTTGTCCTAAGGCTCATAAATGCCAAAGTTGGGATACTGTAGTTGGGATTTTGTATTTGGTAAAGAAGGAGTTAAATGTTATTGTATCTGTTTTGGGGATGGTCGTCGAAGGGTCCACTAATGATGGTCTCCATCAATGCTGCCATCAGTGTTTTACATTGTTAGCAGGATAACATCATTAGTGATCAAGTGATTGCTTTACACCATCAGTGCCATCATCATCATCACAGTGCAGGCAGTAGCCCAGATGCGGGACACAAGGGCAGCGGGCCAATCAGGAAAGGGGGATGGGGCTATGCAAAATGCATTGTGGTGTGTGCTTAAGCTCACTAGCCTATCTCCCGCACAAAGGGATAAATAAAACATTGGTGCTCTGTCTGCCATCGATGGCGGCAAATCATCAGATATTTAACATCAATGGCAAAAATGTTCACCATAAGATGCAAGGCATTAATAGTACTAACACTCAATGGCTGACAGCTATCCCTAGGCTGTTTAGGTTGGTAGCTTGTACCCAAAACAATTAATTGAGGCAGCTATTTCATAGGATGAATAGTTGAGGATGTCTATATTTCTCTCCCTCTTGGTTCCCTCCCACCCATTTATTTTTCTTTTTTTTCTTTTATGCCTCCCTATTAGTTAATGTGTAGCTTGGAGTATTGTATGAAAAAAGCATTATCACTAGTTATGCATGGTGTGCCGGAGGTATTGCAGAGCACTGACGAGCCTAGTAGGTTAGTTATCACAATCCCTAAAGGGGGGGCCTAGCCAAGTGGGTGATGTACTGGAGCAACTCTGGCAGCGCCATGTGTCTTGTGCCGCTGATGGATGAATGCTTTTGTTGCCTCCCTATCAAGGTTCCAGATATCTTATTTGTTTTACTTCATTGTTGACTTTATATTGCCAAATCAAGTCTGTGGGCGGGTATAATTTCACCGTGATAAAGTACCACCCAATCACCTCCTAACTGTCATTTTTCAAACCCAGTCTGTGACATGGCAGTTAGGAACTGGTTGGCTGGTACTTTGTCACAGTGAAATTATCACTTTTCTAAGCTTAGTACATCCCGTCCTGTGTGTTTAGTGCTCAGTCTAAGAGGTTTTAGTTATTATTTGTTAAACTGTTAGGACACGGGAATTCATCAACTGATAGGCGGCTTATAGACTACATGTAAAACAATTAGTGATGTTCTGTGTGTATTGCCTGCACGGAAATACATTATCCAGCTGATGTAACATAAACTTGAAAGATTAAATTTGCAATATATTCTCGCTTGAAAACCAGGTTACAGATCTCAAACATCCCTTTATCCTTCCAGCATGTCATTTATACTGAAAAATCGCCTCAGGTCACTGATGAGATAATAATTAGTCTAGCACTTGTTTTTTAATAGATTGCTCAATAAAGGACAGTCATTAGCTGTTGCTAAGCAGTCTTCTCTGTTTCCCTTAAATGTGCAATGTAAAATACTGCACATTTTTGCAGGTTGCAAAAACCGGCAAATTTGCACTAATGCATAAATATTTGTATTCACTCCCAGTATGTGAACAAGAAATGACAGCAGCAGAACTGCAGCACATGGCAGCCAGACAGAACACAGGGCCTAATTCATGCTTGCATACAGGGCCGATTCTAGACCTTGTGGCGCCCAGGGCGAAAGTTTCCTTTGGTGCCCCCCCCCCCACAATAGGTAAAAAACGGTTAGTGCACGCCGCAGTGCGTGGCAAAAATAGGGGCGTGGCCTCATAGGGAAAGGGCGTGGTCACAGTTATGCCCCCTGTAGCTGTGCCTGTGCCCCCTGCAGAGTTGTGCCCCCTGTAGCTGTGCCGCCAGTAGTTGTGCCCCCAGTAGTTTTGTCCCCTGTAGCTGTGCCCCTAGTAGTTTTGCCCCCTGTTGCTGTGCCCACAGTAGTTTTGCCCCCTGTAGCTGTGCCCTTAGTGCATGTGCCCCCTGTAGCTGTGCTCTCAATACATGTGCCCCCAGTAGTTTTTCCTCCCGTAGCTGTGCCCTCAGTACATGTGCCCCCAGTAGTTTTGCCCCTTGTAGATGTGCCCCTAGTAGAAGCTTACTTTAAAAAAAATAAGGAAAAAAAATACTCACCGGCCCCACTCCTGCTTCCCAACCGCTACTGCTGCTGTCCTCCGTCTCCGCCCGCCGCTCCTCGGATCTATTGGAGAGACGTTGTGACGTCTTTCCCATACCGCCGCACACTGCACAGACACTAGAGGTCAATTATGACCTCTATCATCTGCGGCACCTACCACAATGGCGTGTGGTGTGCGATGACGTCAGGCGCACCACACGGCACCACTAGCGGCTCTTGCCACGGCAGTGGCGGTGGCGCCCTCAGGACAGCAGTGTCCCGGGCAAAAAGCCTGCTTGCCGTGGCAAGAGCCGCTACTGTTTGTATGCAATGGCCAAAGGGCCTAATTCAGACCTGATCGCAGCAGCAAATTTGTTAGCTAATGGGCAAAACCATGTGCACTGCAGGAAGGGGGCAGATATAATATGTGCAGAGAGAGTTAGATCTGGGTGGGGTGTGTTCAAACTTAAATCTAAATTGCGGGGTAAAAATAAAGCTGCCAGTATTTACCCTGCACAGAAACAATATAACCCACCCAAATCTAACTCTCTCTGCACATGTTATATATGCCCCACCTGCAGTGCACATGGGCCCTCATTCCGAGTTGTTCGCTCGGTATTTTTCATCGCATCGCAGTGAAAATCCGCTTAGTACGCATGCGCAATGTTCGCACTGCGACTGCGCCAAGTAACTTTACTATGAAGAAAGTAATTTTACTCACGGCTTTTTCATCGCTCCGGCGATCGTAATGTGATTGACAGGAAATGGGTGTTACTGGGCGGAAACACGGCGTTTCAGGGGCGTGTGGCTGAAAACGCTACCGTTTCCGGAAAAAACGCAGGAGTGGCCGGGGAAACAGTGGGAGTGCCTGGGCGAACGCTGGGTGTGTTTGTGACGTCAACCAGGAACGACAAGCACTGAAATGATCGCACAGGCAGAGTAAGTCTGAAGCTACTCTGAAACTGCTAAGTAGTTAGTAATCGCAATATTGCGAATACATCGGTCGCAATTTTAAGAAGCTAAGATTCACTCCCAGTAGGCGGCGGCTTAGCGTGTGTAACTCTGCTAAATTCGCCTTGCGACCGATCAACTCGGAATGAGGGCCATGGTTTTGCCCATTAGCTAACAAATTTGCTGCTGCGATCAGGTCTGAATTAGGCCCAATGTTCACACAATGGAGCGATAACTGTATTAGAAGACTGCGCATTTGCTGCAACTGCAATGCGCACTCACCAAACTGCCGCTGCAATTTTGCTTGCAATGAGGATTTCATGTAGAAGTGATTGACAGGAAGTGACCATTTGAAGGTGTTAATGAGGAGTGGATGGAGAAATGCAGGTGTGTCATGGCCATGTTTAGTGTGTGTATCTGTTATCAGCTGTGAGCTGGTACGTACAAAAACAAGGTGCCTGCGTCTGTACTGCTGTGTTCAATCTGCACAGCCATAGGGCTACCCTTAACCTCAAAGTTCCTCTTTTTTGCATATAGGCTGGGAATGTGTCTGCAATTGTGAATGAGTTTTTGATACCTCCAGTAGCCATCTGTTTTCATTTTCTGGGTGGCAGCAGCAGGGCTGTTTCTAGCCAATTTGGCTCCCAGTGCAAGATTTCAAAATGCGCCCCCCCCCCCCCCATTGACATAAAAAATATATATATGCGCCCCCCCATAGATAGAAAAAGCAAGTGCGCGCCTAAGGCGCGCGCGCTCCTGGCAAGGGTGTGTGGCCTCATTAAAATGGGCGTGGCCTCATCTGATCTCATCATCACGGCCACCACAGGAAAAAAAAAGTCTCCATTTTACTAGAGATGAGCGCCTGAAATTTTTCGGGTTTTGTGTTTTGGTTTTGGGTTCGGTTCCGCGGCCGTGTTTTGGGTTCGAACGCGTTTTGGCAAAACCTCACCGAATTTTTTTTGTCGGATTCGGGTGTGTTTTGGATTCGGGTGTTTTTTTCAAAAAACACTAAAAAACAGCTTAAATCATAGAATTTGGGGGTCATTTTGATCCCAAAGTATTATTAACCTCAAAAACCATAATTTACACTCATTTTCAGTCTATTCTGAATACCTCACACCTCACAATATTATTTTTAGTCCTAAAATTTGCACCGAGGTCGCTGTGTGAGTAAGATAAGCGACCCTAGTGGCCGACACAAACACCGGGCCCATCTAGGAGTGGCACTGCAGTGTCACGCAGGATGTCCCTTCCAAAAAACCCTCCCCAAACAGCACATGACGCAAAGAAAAAAAGAGGCGCAATGAGGTAGCTGTGTGAGTAAGATTAGCGACCCTAGTGGCCGACACAAACACCGGGCCCATCTAGGAGTGGCACTGCAGTGTCACGCAGGATGGCCCTTCCAAAAAACCCTCCCCAAACAGCACATGACGCAAAGAAAAAAAGAGGCGCAATGAGGTAGCTGTGTGAGTAAGATTAGCGACCCTAGTGGCCGACACAAACACCGGGCCCATCTAGGAGTGGCACTGCAGTGTCACGCAGGATGTCCCTTCCAAAAAACCCTCCCCAAACAGCACATGACGCAAAGAAAAAAAGAGGCGCAATGAGGTAGCTGTGTGAGTAAGATTAGCGACCCTAGTGGCCGACACAAACACCGGGCCCATCTAGGAGTGGCACTGCAGTGTCACGCAGGATGTCCCTTCCAAAAAACCCTCCCCAAACAGCACATGACGCAAAGAAAAAAAGAGGCGCAATGAGGTAGCTGACTGTGTGAGTAAGATTAGCGACCCTAGTGGCCGACACAAACACCGGGCCCATTTAGGAGTGGCACTGCAGTGTCACGCAGGATGTCCCTTCCAAAAAACCCTCCCCAATCAGCACATGATGCAAAGAAAAAGAAAAGACAAAAGAGGTGCAAGATGGAATTGTCCTTGGGCCTCCCACCCACCCTTATGTTGTATAAACAAAACAGGACATGCACACTTTAACCAACCCATCATTTCAGTGACAGGGTCTGCCACACGACTGTGACTGATATGACGGGTTGGTTTGGACCCCCCCCCAAAAAAGAAGCAATTAATCTCTCCTTGCACAAACTGGCTCTACAGAGGCAAGATGTCCACCTCATCATCACCCTCCGATATATCACCGTGTACATCCCCCTCCTCACAGATTATCAATTCGTCCCCACTGGAATCCACCATCTCAGCTCCCTGTGTACTTTGTGGAGGCAATTGCTGCTGGTCAATGTCTCCGCGGAGGAATTGATTATAATTCATTTTAATGAACATCATCTTCTCCACATTTTCTGGATGTAACCTCGTACGCCGATTGCTGACAAGGTGAGCGGCGGCACTAAACACTCTTTCGGAGTACACACTTGTGGGAGGGCAACTTAGGTAGAATAAAGCCAGTTTGTGCAAGGGCCTCCAAATTGCCTCTTTTTCCTGCCAGTATAAGTACGGACTGTGTGACGTGCCTACTTGGATGCGGTCACTCATATAATCCTCCACCATTCTATCAATGTTGAGAGAATCATATGCAGTGACAGTAGACGACATGTCCGTAATCGTTGTCAGGTCCTTCAGTCCGGACCAGATGTCAGCATCAGCAGTCGCTCCAGACTGCCCTGCATCACCGCCAGCGGGTGGGCTCGGAATTCTGAGCCTTTTCCTCGCACCCCCAGTTGCGGGAGAATGTGAAGGAGGAGATGTTGACAGGTCGCGTTCCGCTTGACTTGACAATTTTGTCACCAGCAGGTCTTTCAACCCCAGCAGACTTGTGTCTGCCGGAAAGAGAGATCCAAGGTAGGCTTTAAATCTAGGATCGAGCACGGTGGCCAAAATGTAGTGCTCTGATTTCAACAGATTGACCACCCGTGAATCCTTGTTAAGCGAATTAAGGGCTCCATCCACAAGTCCCACATGCCTAGCGGAATCGCTCCGTGTTAGCTCCTCCTTCAATGTCTCCAGCTTCTTCTGCAAAAGCCTGATGAGGGGAATGACCTGACTCAGGCTGGCAGTGTCTGAACTGACTTCACGTGTGGCAAGTTCAAAGGGCATCAGAACCTTGCACAACGTTGAAATCATTCTCCACTGCGCTTGAGACAGGTGCATTCCACCTACTATATCGTGCTCAATTGTATAGGCTTGAATGGCCTTTTGCTGCTCCTCCAACCTCTGAAGCATATAGAGGGTTGAATTCCACCTCGTTACCACTTCTTGCTTCAGATGATGGCAGGGCAGGTTCAGTAGTTTTTGGTGGTGCTCCAGTCTTCTGTACGTGGTGCCTGTACGCCGAAAGTGTCCCGCAATTCTTCTGGCCACCGACAGCATCTCTTGCACGCCCCTGTCGTTTTTTAAAAAATTCTGCACCACCAAATTCAAGGTATGTGCAAAACATGGGACGTGCTGGAATTTGCCCATATTTAATGCACACACAATATTGCTGGCGTTGTCCGATGCCACAAATCCACAGGAGAGTCCAATTGGGGTAAGCCATTCCGCGATGATCTTCCTCAGTTGCCGTAAGAGGTTTTCAGCTGTGTGCGTATTCTGGAAAGCGGTGATACAAAGCGTAGCCTGCCTAGGAAAGAGTTGGCGTTTGCGAGATGCTGCTACTGGTGCCGCCGCTGCTGTTCTTGCGGCGGGAGTCCATACATCTACCCAGTGGGCTGTCACAGTCATATAGTCCTGACCCTGCCCTGCTCCACTTGTCCACATGTCCGTGGTTAAGTGGACATTGGGTACAACTGCATTTTTTAGGACACTGGTGAGTCTTTTTCTGACGTCCGTGTACATTCTCGGTATCGCCTGCCTAGAGAAGTGGAACCTAGATGGTATTTGGTAACGGGGGCACACTGCCTCAATAAATTGTCTAGTTCCCTGTGAACTAACGGCGGATACCGGACGCACGTCTAACACCAACATAGTTGTCAAGGCCTCAGTTATCCGCTTTGCAGCAGGATGACTGCTGTGATATTTCATCTTCCTCGCAAAGGACTGTTGAACAGTCAATTGATTACTGGAAGTAGTACAAGTGGGCTTACGACTTCCCCTCTGGGATGACCATCGACTCCCAGCAGCAACAACAGCAGCGCCAGCAGCAGTAGGCGTTACACGCAAGGATGCATCGGAGGAATCCCAGGCAGGAGAGGAATCGTCAGAATTGCCAGTGACATGGCCTGCAGGACTATTGGCATTCCTTGGGAAGGAGGAAATTGACACTGAGGGAGTTGGTGGGGTGGTTTCCGTGAGCTTGGTTACAAGAGGAAGGGATTTACTGGTCAGTGGACTGCTTCCGCTGTCACCCAAAGTTTTTGAACTTGTCACTGACTTATTATGAATGCGCTGCAGGTGACGTATAAGGGAGGATGTTCCGAGGTGGTTAACGTCCTTACCCCTACTTATTACAGCTTGACAAAGGGAACACACGGCTTGACACCTGTTGTCCGCATTTCTGGTGAAATACCTCCACACCGAAGAGCTGATTTTTTTGGTATTTTCACCTGGCATGTCAACGGCCATATTCCTCCCACGGACAACAGGTGTCTCCCCGGGTGCCTGACTTAAACAAACCACCTCACCATCAGAATCCTCCTGGTCAATTTCCTCCCCAGCGCCAGCAACACCCATATCCTCCTCATCCTGGTGTACTTCAACACTGACATCTTCAATCTGACTATCAGGAACTGGACTGCGGGTGCTCCTTCCAGCACTTGCAGGGGGCGTGCAAATGGTGGAAGGCGCATGCTCTTCACGTCCAGTGTTGGGAAGGTCAGGCATCGCAACCGACACAATTGGACTCTCCTTGTGGATTTGGGATTTCGAAGAATGCACAGTTCTTTGCTGTGCTGCTTTTGCCAGCTTGAGTCTTTTCATTTTTCTAGCGAGAGGCTGAGTGCTTCCATCCTCATGTGAAGCTGAACCACTAGCCATGAACATAGGCCAGGGCCTCAGCCGTTCCTTGCCACTCCGTGTCGTAAATGGCATATTGGCAAGTTTACGCTTCTCCTCCGACAATTTTATTTTAGGTTTTGGAGTCCTTTTTTTTCTGATATTTGGTGTTTTGGATTTGACATGCTCTGTACTATGACATTGGGCATCGGCCTTGGCAGACGACGTTGCTGGCATTTCATCGTCTTGGCCATGACTAGTGGCAGCAGCTTCAGCACGAGGTGGAAGTGGATCTTGATCTTTCCCTAATTTTGGAACCTCAACATTTTTGTTCTCCATATTTTAATAGGCACAACTAAAAGGCACCTCAGGTAAACAATGGAGATGGATACTAGTATACAATTATGGACTGCCTGCCGAGTGCAGACACAGAGGTAGCCACAGCCGTGAACTACCGTACTGTACTGTGTCTGCTGCTAATATAGACTGGTTGATAAAGAGATGTCTATGTAACTATGTATGTATAAAGAAGAAAGAAAAAAAAACCACGGTTAGGTGGTATACAATTATGGATGGACTGCCTGCCGAGTGCAGACACAGAGGTAGCCACAGCCATGAACTACCGTACTGTACTGTGTCTGCTGCTAATATAGACTGGTTGATAAAGAGATGTCTATGTAACTATGTATGTATAAAGAAGAAAGAAAAAAAAACCACGGTTAGGTGGTATACAATTATGGACGGACTGCCTGCCGAGTGCAGACACAGAGGTAGCCACAGCCGTGAACTACCGTACTGTACTGTGTCTGCTGCTAATATAGACTGGTTGATAAAGAGATGTCTATGTAACTATGTATGTATAAAGAAGAAAGAAAAAAAAACCACGGTTAGGTGGTATACAATTATGGACGGACTGCCTGCCGAGTGCAGACACAGAGGTAGCCACAGCCGTGAACTACCGTACTGTACTGTGTCTGCTGCTAATATAGACTGGTTGATAAAGAGATGTCGTAGTAGTATGTATGTATAAAGAAGAAAAAAAAACCACGGTTAGGTGGTATACAATTATGGACGGACTGCCTGCCGAGTGCAGACACAGAGGTAGCCACAGCCGTGAACTACCGTACTGTGTCTGCTGCGACTGGATGATAAATGATATAAAAAATATATATATATCACTACTGCAGCCGGACAGGTATATATTATATATTATATAATGACGGACCTGCTGGACACTGTCTGTCAGCAGAATGAGTTTTATTTTTATAGAATAAAAAAAAAAACAACACACAAGTGAAGTCACACGACGAGTGTTTAACTTTTTCAGGCAATCACAATATAAGTATACTACTAACTATACTGGTGGTCAGTGTGGTCAGGTCACTGGTCAGTCACACTGGCAGTGGCACTCCTGCAGCAAAAGTGTGCACTGTTTAATTTTAATATAATATTATGTACTCCTGGCTCCTGCTATAACCTATAACTGGCACTGCAGTGCTCCCCAGTCTCCCCCACAATTATAAGCTGTGTGAGCTGAGCAGTCAGACAGATATATAATATATATAGATGATGCAGCACACTGGGCTGAGCCTGAGCAGTGCACACAGATATGGTATGTGACTGAGTCACTGTGTGTATCGCTTTTTTCAGGCAGAGAACGGATATATTAAATAAACTGCACTGTCTGGTGGTCACTCACTATATAATATTATGTACTCCTGGCTCCTGCTATAACCTATAACTGGCACTGCAGTGCTCCCCAGTCTCCCCCACAATTATAAGCTGTGTGAGCTGAGCAGTCAGACAGATATATAATATATATAGATGATGCAGCACACTGGGCTGAGCCTGAGCAGTGCACACAGATATGGTATGTGACTGAGTCACTGTGTGTATCGCTTTTTTCAGGCAGAGAACGAATATATTAAATAAACTGCACTGTCTGGTGGTCACTCACTAGTAAACTCTCTGCACTCTCTACACTTCTACAGTACTCCTCCTAGTCCTAAGCTCCAGTAAATCTCTCTCTCTTATAATCTAAATGGAGAGGACGCCAGCCACGTCCTCTCACTATCAATCTCAATGCACGTGTGAAAATGGCGGCGACGCGCGGCTCATTATATAGAATCCGAGTCTCGCGAGAATCCGACAGCGTCATGATGACGTTCGGGCGCGCTCGGGTTAACCGAGCAAGGCGGGAGGATCCGAGTCTGCTCGGACCCGTGAAAAAAACCATGAAGTTCGGGCGGGTTCGGATTCAGAGAAACCGAACCCGCTCATCTCTACATTTTACACATTGCGGCAGGCACGTGTCCCCATTTTACACATTGCGGCAGGCACGTGTCCCCATTTTACACATTGCGGCAGGCACGTGTCCCCATTTTACACAGTATTGCAGGCAAGTGTCCCCATTTTACACAGTATGGCAGGCAAGAGTCCCCATTTTACACAGTACGGCAGGCACGTGTCCCCATTTTACACAGTACGGCAGGCAAGTGTCCCCATTTTACACAGTACGGTTGAAAGAGTCCCCATTTTACACATTACAGCAGGCACGTGTCCCCATTTTATACAGTACAACAGGCAAGAGTCCCCATTTTACACATTACGGCAGGCAAGTGTCCCCATTTTATACAGTACGGCTGGCAAGAGTCCCCATTTTACACAGTACGGCAGGCAAGAGTCCCCATTTTACACAGTACGGCAGGAAAGAGTCCCCATTTTACACAGTACGGCAGGCAAGTGTCCCCATTTTACACAGTACGGCAGGCAAGAGTCCCCATTTTACACAGTACGGCAGGCAAGAGTCCCCATTTTACACAGTATGCAGGCACGAGTCCCCATTTTACACATTGCGGCAGGCAGGTGTCCCCATTTTACACAGTACGGCAGGCAAGAGTCCCCATTTTACACAGTACGGCAGGCAATAGTCCCCATTTTACACAGTATTGCAGGCAAGTGTCACCATTTTTACACAGTATTGCAGGCAAGTGTCCCCATTTTACACAGTATTGCAGGCAAGTGTCCCCATTTTACACAGTAGTGCAGGCAAGTGTCCCCATTTTACACAGTAGTGAAGGCAAGTGTCAAGTGGGGGGAGAGGGAGGGGGGGTAGAGAGAGAGAATACTTACATGCAGTATGAAGAGGCTCTTTCCGCTCTTCGGCCCGCGCCGGCTGCCTCCTCCTTCCAGCTGGCTCCCCTTCCTCTTGTTATCGGTACTCCTGTTCGGGGGGCGGAGTTTCGCGGAATGACGCAATTGCGTCATTGCTCGAAACTCCGCCCCCCGAACAGGAGTACTCGGGAAGGGGGAGGAGGGGGAAAATGACCTGCAAAGTGCCGCGGCGGGCGCCCCGTGCGGTTGCACGGCTCGCCCGCCGCTAGAAACGGCACTGGGCAGCAGCACTTAGCAGCTCCATAGCCTGGAAAATCGCAGTTGCATTTGCGAACAAACATGAATTAGGCCCGCTGTACAGAAGAGATGAAGACGTGCAGTAAGACAGCTTTGCTTGTGAGCACAGGTGCAGAGAGGGGGGCAGGTACTAATTACCCAAGCTTGCTGGAGGGTCTGATGGGGGCCCAGGTCTGCCCCCTCTTGAGTATGCTTACTGTGATCTGGGAAGCAGGTCCCTCCTTCTCTGCAGTGCCAACTTCCCAGTGAAAACTTTAGGAAAATGGTGCTGCACATTGAAAGCAAACACTCTGGCACTGTGCCAGAGTCTGTACCATCTTCCTGAATATCACTGGGAAGATGGCACCTGCAAAGCAGGAGGGACCCGATTCCCTGATTAAGCAAGGTAAGATGCCTCCCCCACCCAAGCCCCTGATTTGAACGTCCGCCTGGAGAGCGTGCAAACAGACCACAATTTTTTCAAGTATTTTTTCTAGGGATGGGGACATGCCCCTTATTAAGGCCATGCCCCCATGCAGTAAAGGAGCCCAGCACTGCTCTCTATGAACCTGCTTGTGAGAACCTACAGTCTAGAGGCAATTAACAATGCTGATGTAATATTTGCTGATAGGACTGTTAGTGGGCATGGAATTCTGGTCATGGAGCTGGTAGTACATGTAAAGGAAGAAGTGTCAGTGAGTGTAGTATAGGTTAAACTTAAAAGATGGGTTTTGATAGAGAGTTTGAAAGATATCATGATTAGGCTGTGTACCCAGGTGGGCTTTTGAGTTCCAGAAGTGGGAAGCAGCACTGGGCAAGTCTTGGAAGTGTGAATGTGAAATTAGCAGAGAAGAAAGGTGTAAGTCAGATAAAGAACAAAGAGGGTGAGAGCGAGTGTATCCCATAATGAGGTTTTAACCTTACTGGTGAGAGTGAGTGTATCCCATGATCAGATCTGAGTTGTAGGAAGAAACATTGCAGGTGAGGGTGAGTGTCTCTAATAATGAGATATGAGTTGTAGAAAGGAGCCTTGCAGGTGAGAGTGAGGGTTCTCATGATGAGATCTGAGTTGTAGGATGGAGCCTTGCAGGTTAGAATGAGGGTATCCCATGATAAGATCTGAGTTGTAGGAAAGGACATTGCAGGTGAGGGTGAGTGTATCTAATAATGAGATATGAGTTGTAGTAAGGAGCCTTGCAGGTGTGAGTGTATCCCATGATGAGGTTGGAGATGTAGGAAGGGGCCTTGCTGGTGAGGGTATGTGTATACAATGATGAGGTTGGAGATGTAGGAAGGGGCCTTGCTGGTGAGGGTATGTGTATACAATGATGAGGTTGGAGATGTAGGAAGGGGCCTTGCTGGTGAGGGTATGTGTATACAATGATGAGGTTGGAGATGTAGGAAGGGGCCTTGCTGGTGAGGGTATGTGTATACAATGATGAGGTTGGAAATGTAGGAAGGGGCCTTGCTGGTAAGGGTGTGTTGATGAGGTCGAGATGTAGAAAAGGGCTTTGCAGGTAAGCTGTCTATTACATTTACACCATAGAATAGAGTGAAATTTAAAACATCAAATTAGACATTCCAAATATGAACACTGGCAATGAAACAGGACAATTTGCTGGACTAGTCATACGTGGCACGATAAACTGGCAAACAACCAGAATTTGCAGGTTGTAAATGCTGGTATGCATTTACTGTACATTCTAAAATGATAATAGTGAAATGTGTTTACATGCTACAATGCTCATAGAAATTTTTTTGCATTGCCTTAAATGGATGCAACACATCTCAAAACTGTTATGAGTTCTTTTGATAATAGGTATTAGCTTGAAAATCCATAAAGTCAAAGGAGACATGTGTCCTGTGGATTTACAGTCAAATTAACATACAGTACTTATATAAATATCTAGCTTACAGATTTACAAGAATGAATTAATTTCTATGTACTTCTCTATGGTAAGCTTTCTCTTTACATACATAATAAATATAAATACATTTGACAATTTAATGATGTAGCCCTTCAAAAAATAAATTTCATAGTAAAAACTCTGCTATTCAAGACACTGAAAGACATAATGAAGTATATTTATGTGCAACTTGGCTTTCAATATAAAGCAGAGCTCCGTCGCCATCCCATAATTAAGTATTCAATTATTTAGATTAAATATAATAATCAAATCTGCAAAGTATTGTCTTATTTTCAATATTAGTTACCATGGTAAAATAATATTAATAACAGGGCTTGCAGTATAACAAACTCCCCCATTGTGTGATTTCTATGATTTTTAATGAACATAGGGGCTAATTTAGACCTGATCGCTAGCAAGCGGTTTTTGCACTGCTGCGATCAGATAGTCGCTGCCTACAGGGGGAGTGTATTTTAGCTGTGCAAGTGTGTGAACGCATGTGTAGCAGAGCGGTACAAACTGATTTTGTGCAGTCTCTGCACAGCCCAGGACTTACTCAGCCGCTGCGATCACATCAGCCTGTCCGGGACCGGAATTGACGTCAGGAACCTTCCCTGCAAACGCTTGGGCACGCCTGCGTTTTTCCAACCACTCTCTGAAAACGGTCAGTTGACACCCTCCAACGCCCTCTTCCTACCAATCTTCTTGCATTCGCCAGTGTGAATGGATTCTTCGCACAAACCCATCGCTGAGCGGCGATCTGCTTTGTACCCGTGCAATGCGCCTGTGCATTGCGGTGCATATGAATGTGCAGTTTAGACCTGATCGCCAGCTGTGCGAAAGCGCAGCCTATCGATCAGGTCTGAATTACCCCCATAGAGTATTATGAAGGAGTATAAGACTATTAATTGGATAAGGCTAATAATAAAAACTTTACTTATTTTTATGCAGGGCAAGCTTTACACTGACATTTTGAGAACAGAAATTGGACCAAATTCAGGTTGGATCGCAAAACGCGATCCAACCGCAAAAATTACAAAAAAAAAGATGCGGGCGCATGCACAGCACCCATCCTGCGCATGCGCCCGCATTTTCTGTGGGGGGGCGCTGAAAATGCGATCGCCTCTGCCTGTCAATCAGGCAAAGGCGGTCATGGATAATCTAAAAACAAGTGCTGTTAAAACTATGTGTCAATAATGCAAAGAGTAATACATGAACATGAGACGTATACAATAGTAAACAATCTACAATATGTTTACAGCTCTTTTCAGCTTTTTTTGTGTGGGTAGAACTTGGTTGAGGCAATGAACAAGTTGTTAAACAACGGGGAGCGTTGGTAGCACAGTGGATACTGTGTTTCCTGCTAACCCTAGTCTTACCCTAGCCGGTGGTCTGCTTCACAGGCGATCGCATGAAGCAGCAGGGGAAGAAAGATCGCCTGTGAAGCAGACCGCCGGCTCCCTGATTGGCTGGCGGGACCTTCACTGACAGAAGTCACGGGGGGTCCTGCCAGTCGGGGAAAGGGATTCTATGTGTAAACATGGATCCCCTTTCAGTACGAGGATCGGATTTTTGTTTTTTTTATTTTTTACAAGTCCGTGGGTTACAAAGTTAAAGAAGAGGACAGAACGACGCCGGATTGTTTGTAAGTATAATTTTTATTTACAGGTAGCCCGTGGATTCTACGTGGGGACCGAGGTGCTCCATGTCAACATAGGTAAGTAGGTGTGTGTGTAAGTGTGCATGTATTCAATTAAAGTTATACTATCACGGTGTGTCTGTTGTGTATTTTTGTTTTTTTTGTAGTAGAACTACAGGTACCAGCGGGCCCGTTATTTTTCCGCATGCTGGTACTTGTGGTTCTCCAAGTACCAGCTTGGGGGAGGCTTGCTGGGACTTGTAGTTCTACTACAAAAAAAAAACAATATTCTTTATGTTTACACAAAGGCTATCAGCCTCCCATCCACCGCCCACAGATGGGGGGACAGCCTCGGGCTTCACCCCTGGTCCTTGGGTGCCTGGAGGGGGGGAACCCTTGATTTAAGGGGTCCCCTCTCCTCCAAGGTACCCCGGCCAGGGGTGATTAGTTGGGGGGGGTAATGCCACGGCCGCAGGGACCAGTATAACAGTGTCCCCCGGCTGTGGCATTATCTCTCTGGCTAGTGGAGCCCGGTGCTGGTTTAAAAAATACAGGGGACCCCTACGTCTTTTGTCCTCCATATTTTTTGAACCAGGACCGGACGCAGAGCCCGGTGCTGGTTTTTTAAATATCGGGGGGACCCTATGCATTTTTTCTCCTGTATTTTTACAACCAGGACCAGCTCAAAGTGCCCGAGGCTGGTTACGCATAGGAGGGGGGACCCCACGCAATTTTTTTTTAACCATTTTTAACCCTTTCATCACTCAGTAGAATATACACAATGAAGCCCTGCACGGATCTCACTGATCCGGCCGGACTTCATTGTGTTATGTCCGGCAGTGTTTTACTAATCACTCCCGTAAAAAACACTGCCCGACAATACGAATCACATCGACATCAAAAAACAGAAAATAGAAAACTCGGCAGCTTAGTAAATTACCGTAGATGGATTCAAAAAGTTGCAGTAAAATACGACCAATAAAATTTGAGATCAAACTCCATAAAAATCGGCACAAACATGAATATTAGTAAATAAACCCCAAGGTGTGCACTCCAAGGCCCCACTTCCCATATTTTCCATAAGTGCCAGATGGCCAGTCCGTCCCTGATACAGATCATTCATAATACTATATTTCTCAATTAATGCAAAACTCATACTTACATTTTTTACTGTTGTATTAGTGACTGTCTCAGATGAAACTATGTGAATTTACAGCAAATAATATCATTTAATTATACAGCTCCACCATACAGTATTAGCTGTTGGAAATTATGTGTGTGCAGGTGTTGATATTGCAGAGTTATGCCAAGATACCTAACCAGTGGTGTTGGTTTATTGATAGATTCAGTAGCAGGCACAGCCGTACTCACTGTTACATGTACACTGGTGATGAAGCAGAGATTGAGCAGATTGGGGTTTCCTACAGCTCACCACCTAGTGAATATATAATGCAAACGGGTAATGGTGCAGGATGCTAGAACAGCATTATAAGAGGTAATAATCAGATTTCTCATAGGAGCTAAGCAGAAGACTTCTGTTTTTCACAATGTAATTCTTCACAGTAAAGACAAGATGGCCCCTGCACATGCTCAGTAGTGATTTTGGTGGCCATCTGGATAGGGCATTAAGCCTCCCTGGAGAACAGGAAGACTGGAGTCTGTGCAGTAGTGAACCCCTGTTTTAACATATATTACCTACTGTAGCTCTGTACAAAGAATATTTAATCATTCATATCAGTCCCCATTTGACCTTACAGTATAAATTTGTTCCATTGTAGTCTGCACCTAATTACCCTCTGTGGGAGAAAATCGGAGCACCCTGGTGAAACTCACACAAATACAGTGATCTTTGATCAATGTAATTTGTCAGTTAAAGTTTGCTGGGTAGCCGTTCAGTGATCAACTGTCTGGGAATGCTGTCTGGCACCAGTTACACGATTCTTACACCACAGCCAGCCTTAGGGCCATCTGGACCATGCATGTCCAGTGGTATTGAAAAATAGGACTTCTATGTCTGTGGAAATAAATTAATAAGCAACAAAAAGAATAATAAAAAATGTAAAAATATTTAAAAAAAAAAACAACCTTTTTTAACAGTGGTGGCAAAGCATGCAGAGAGGAGCAGGATCTTTATCCAGAGGCTGGAATGAGATGCCTGCCTTTCCGCTGTCTAGCTCAACCCCCAATCCAACTATGCAGTCCATGGGTAGGATAGTTCTCATGATTATATCCAGAGAATATTTAAAGCCACTGCCAGCTGGGATTTTAAATGGACAGAGCTGCTCATAGTGATTGTGTTCCATTAAGTGCTACCTGCACTATTACCAATATCATCGTCTTGTGGGATTATTTATCATACTTTCTGTCCAGAGACTTCTTCCCCAATAAGCAGCTGTCACAGACGAAACCTAACATTATTTATTTTATTGCTAAAAGTAGCGCAGAAAGTTTATACTGCTGTGTTCCATTCCAGCAGTTTTACTGCTAGGTATGACCTTACGGTAGAGGAATCCAAATGGGCCCTCTTTACATAGATTGGAGAGACCTAACACCATCGGAAAACGGCTTTTGTTCTTGTAGTTAAGTTCCAAAAACATTCTGTTTTCAAAGCTAGATAAATAATACAACCCACATTTCCCCATACATTATTTTTGAGATATCTCTTTCATTAGAGACTTAGGGCCTGATTCTGATTTGAGAATCAAGTAAAAAAGAGCAAGTAACCGCGTACCTGGATAAACCATGCTGAAACACAAGGGGTATAAATACATAAATATTTTTTAGAGATGAGCTGGTGCGGTTCTCAGAGAACCGAACCCCCCCGAACTTCACGATCTGAGCCGGGAACCGGGTCCGGCTCGGGACTTCCCGCCAGACTTGGATCCCAGAACAAGGCAAAATGTCATCATACCGATGTCGGATTCTCACGGGTTTTGGATTCCATATAGAGAGCCTCGCATCGCCACCATTTTCACTCCAGATTTGGAGAGTGAGGGAGACAGACCTCTGCATCTCTCTGTGGGTGGTGGCTTAGGGTGTGGTCAGTGTGTGCTCTCTAGGGGTGCTGTCCTGTCACTGTGGTGTCCCTGTGACAATAGGGGTGCTGTCCTGGCTGTCACTGGTGTTTCATGTGCTGTTAGGGGTGCTGCAGCTGTGCATGGGTATTGCTGTCCTGGCTGACACTGTGCTATACAGGGGCACTGTCCTCCTGTGTGCTGTGAAAGTACAGGGGTGCTGGTCCTGTCATGTATGCTGTATAAATTCAGTGGTGCAGTGAAAATAAATGTACACTGGCCCTGTCTTGTATGCTGTAAAAATTCAGGGATGCTGTTGTTAAAATAAAAGTACACTGGCCCTGTCCTGTATGCTCAAAAATAATGGGGTGCTGTTGTTAAAATATAAGTACACTGGCCTTGTACTGTATGCTGTAATAATTCAGGGGTGCTGTTGTTAAAATAAAAATACACTGGCCCTGTATGCAGTAAAAATAAAGGGGTGCTGTGAATATAAAGGGGTGCTAGCCCTGTTTTGTATGCTGTAAAATTACAGGGGTGTTGTGAAAATACAGGGGTGCTGGCACTGTCCTGTATGATGTAAAAATAAAGGGGTGCTGTGAAAATAAAAGTACACTGGCCCTGTCCTGTATGCTGTAAAAATACAGGAGTGCTGTGAATATAAAGAGGTGCTGGCCCTCCCTTGTATGCTGTAAAATTACAGGGGTGTTGTAAAAATACAGAGGTGCTGGCACTATCCTGTATGCTGTAAACATACAGGTGTGCTGTGAAAATAAATGTACATTGGCCCTGTCCTGTATGCTGTAAAAATTCAGGGGTGCTGTGAAAATAGAGGGGCGCTGTTCTGTGTGCTGTAATAATAAAGGGGTGCTGTCCTATGAAATAGAGAATAAAAATTTGGAGGAAAAAATAGTGAAAATTTAGGAACCACTTCCAATTCCTAGTACTAGTGCTGAAGTTGCTACTGCCAACAATCATGACATTTACAAAGCAATTCCATCAACGTCATCTGCTAAGGCCAATGCCGAATGTCATAGAGGGCATGTAAAATCCAAGAAGCAAAAATTAAGAACCAAAGAAAAAAAAGAAATTATCTGATAAAAAACGTAAAATTGACAATATGCCATTCACGACACAAAGTAGCAAGGAAAGGCTAAGGCCTTGGCCTATGTTCATAACTGGTGGTTTAGCTTCTCATGAAGATGGAAGCCCTCCCCCCTCTCGAAAAATGTAAAAAATAAAGCTTGTTAAAGCACAGGAAAAAATAACTGTGCATTCAGAGATATCAAAAAATCTCCAAGGAGAGTCCAAGTATGTCCGCAGTTGCTGATATTAAGATTGAGGATGTCACTGTAGAAGTACACCAGGATAAGGAGAAATGTTGGTGTAGCTGGCGCTGAGGAGGAAGTTAACGATGAGGATTCTGATGGTGATGTGGTTTGTTTGAATAAGGCACCAATGGATACAGTTGTTCCATGGGATGAAAAAGCCCATTGCCGTGCCTGGGAAAAATACCCAAAAAAGCCACCTCTTTGGTGTGGAATTATTTATCCACAAATCTGGATAACAGGTGACAAGCCATCTGTGCCTTTGTCAATCCATAATAAGTAGGGGTAAGGACGTTAACCACCTAGGAATATCCTCCCTTATACGTCACCTGTAGCGCATTCATCATAAGTCATTGGCCCTCATTCCGAGTTGATCGCTCGCAAGCTGCTTTTAGAAGCATTGCACACGCTAAGCCGCCGCCTACTGGGAGTTAATCTTAGCTTAGCAAAATTGCGAACGAAAGATTCTCTAAATTGCGAATAGAAATTTCTTTGCAGTTTCTGAGTAGCTCGATACTTACTCTGCCACTGCGATCAGTTCAGTCAGTTTCGTTCCTGGTTTGACGTCACAAACACACCCAGCGTTCGCCCAGCCACTCCCCCGTTTCTCCAGCCACTCCCGCGTTTTTCCCAGAAACGGCAGCGTTTCTTCACACACACCCATAAAACGGCCAGTTTCCGCCCAGAAACACCCACTTCCTGTCAATCACACTACGATCACCAGAACGAAGAAAAAACCTCGTAATGCCGTGAGTAAAATACCAAACTTCTTAGCAAATTTACTTGGCGCAGTGCGAACATTGCACATGCGCAATTAGCGGAAAATCGCTGCGATGCGAAGAAAATTACAGAGCGAACAACTGGAATGAGGGCCATTGTCAAGTCCAGAAACTTTGGGTAATAGCGTAAGCAGTCCACTGACACCTAAATGATGTGATTTGTTTGAATATTATTTCTCTGTGAGGATGAGGATGTAAACACTGAAGGGGGGATCTGAGGATAAGGACGACATCTTGCCTCTGTACAGTCAGTTTGTGCAAGGTGAGATTAATTGCTTCTTTTTGGTGGGGGTCCAAACAAACCTATCATTTCAGCCACAATCGTGTGGCAGACACTGATGCTGAAATGACTGGTTTGTTAAAGTGTGCATGTCCTGTTTATACAACATAAGGGAGGGTGGGAGAAAAATTCCATCTTTCACGTCTTTTCTTTGTCTGCCACATCATTCCAGGGGTGCTGCCCTATATGGGGTGCTGATCCTCTGCCCTATCAGTCCAGTGGTGCTGCCCCCACAGCCGTTTAAGTCCAGGGGTGCTGTTGCCTGTCTGCTGTGCTGTGTAATTCTCCAGGGGTGCTGCCTATGCTGTATAAGTCCAGGGGTGCTGCCTATCTGCTATATAAGTCCAGAGGCACTGCTGCATAATTCCAGGGGTGCTGCTATACTTGATCCTAGGTTTAAATTAAAGCCTAGAGCAGAATATGAAACAAACTTCAATATCACAACCAGATTTGTGA
The DNA here is from genome assembly GCF_028390025.1 of Pseudophryne corroboree. NCBI lineage: Eukaryota > Metazoa > Chordata > Amphibia > Anura > Myobatrachidae > Pseudophryne > Pseudophryne corroboree. The sequence continues at coordinate 365,078,729 of NC_086451.1, read as the reverse complement.
AAACATATATAGATGCTGAGATTTTTGGTTTGTTAAAGTGTGCATGTCCTGTTTATACAACATAAGGGTGGGTGGGAGGGGGACGACTCCATTTTGCAAGTTTTTTCTTTGCCACATCATTCCAGGGGTGCTGCCCCTATATGGGATGCTGCCCCTCTGCTCTATCAGTCAAGGGGTGCTGCCCCACTGCTGTTTAAGTCCAGGGGTACTGTTGCCTGTCTGCTGTGCTGTGTAATTTTCCAGGGGTGCTGCCTATGCTGTATAAGTCCAGGGGTGCTGCTGTACTTGATCCTAGGTTTAAATTAAAGCCTAGAGCAGAATATGAAGCAAGCTTCAACATCACAAACAGATTTGTGAAAACATATAGCTGCAAAGGTGGAAATAGAAATTGCAATTTTGACAAAGTGTTTTCCAATGAGACCATATTTGTGGCCAAAGTCAGTCAGACTCAAAAGAGACAGAATCCTAATCCAGCGCTACTGCCAGAGAGGTAAAAGACAGATTTTCTGCTGGAGTATTAGAGAGAGGTTCTTCTCAGTTATTTCATGTTAGTGACTCACTCAAATGAATGGTTCCAATTAGTCAACCTTAATTTTGATTTAATATTAATGTTCCACATTTTGGGATTATTTATTTACAAGTTGAGCATTTGTTGTACAGAGTTCTTTATCTAAGGGCTGCATAGGGTTATCGCAAGATTTTGCGGTGTCAGAAGAACAGAGTTTCAGTGATCTTGCATTGCATCAGCTTTCCATTGCACTGCACCACTGGATGGGCCAGGAGCTCCTATGAGGCACAAACAATTACTGAGTAAGTATGGAGTCCATGAGAGTCCATGAGTCCAGTATGGAGTCTCATGGTGTCTTACAGCCAGGAAGATGTCTGGCTTGCTAGGCTGAGGCATACTGTGGCCATGGAGGTTAGCATTGTTTCTTCTCACAGTCCTGCTTATAGTATGAAATGATTTTTGACTGTAGAGTGGTAAGCTCCACTAGGGCAGGGGCTCAATAACTGTACTGAACCCACCTGAACTCAGCTTGCTCTATCCGGTTCTGCTGTGGGTGCTGATAAAACATCTAAGGGCTGCTTTATTCAAAAATAAAATATGAATAAAATAAACAAGACATACAGGTATGCACACATGCTTGTAACTGGAAGCTGTGAAAAACAAAACATGTAAATAAAAAGGCAATAAAAAAATGGAAAAAAAAAACACATGAGATTTTCACAAAATAAGACTGCAGACTCCGTGGAGGGGAAAATATCCAATCCTGATCCTGTGGTATACACCAGTTTATTTGCATCCAAGCATTAAATCCAATATTATCGTAATCCCTGAAAATGGAGAAGGGAGTACAAAGTCGGAGGCTTCGGCCCTAGTTTTTCAGTTTGTGTGGTAATGTGGTAATTATTTATTTGCTTGGTTGAAGATGTTTCCGTTCCACACCAAGGTAGGAGTGGAGGTGAAAGCCTGTGTGATGTTCCTGATTGTGTGTGCCTCTCTAATTTTTAATCACCTTCTTGACACTGTCCTCTTCCTCTTGCCTCTTCTCATAATGTGAAAAGTCATCAAAGAAGGAGGTGGTATGTTTGTAGCTGGCTATGACTCAGAGAACATGGCAAACTTTTTTCCAGGGGGACCACCTGTCGCTGAAATGATGGATTTATTAAACTGTGCATGTCCTGTTTAAACAACATAAGGGTGGGTGGGAGGGCCCAAGGACAATTCCATCTTGCACCTCTTTTTTTTCTTTGCATTATGTGCTCTTTGGGGCCTAGTTTTTAAGACTGCCATCCTGTCTGCCATTGTGCCACTCCTAGATGGGTCTGGTGTTTGTGCCACCCACTTGTGTCGCTTAGCTGAGTCATCCAGCTACCTCGTGCAACCTTTTGGCCTAAAAACAATATTGTGAGGTGTTAGTTGTTCAGAATAGACTGGAAATGAGTGGAAATGAACGTTATTGAGGATCCGTAGGATCACAAATACCCCCAAATCCTGTGATTTTAGCTGTTTTTATAATTTAAAAAAAAAATTCAGATCCAACACCAAAACCTGAAAGGGTGGTTTTGACACAGCCAATCCAGATCCAAGACATGAATGGAGATCCAGAGCCAAAACCAAAACACAAAACACTAAACGTGTCCACCGTACATCTCTAACATTTTTGCATGCAGGGTAGATACTGGCTGCTTTTGCATGTAGCCAACAAATACTGGGCACTTTTATTTTTATACTGCAATTCAGATTTCAGTTGGGACATGCCTCTCTTACATCTACATCTCTCTACACAGAAGTGCACCATATTCACGTTACGTCACAATAGTGCCTCTTCTTCATGTTACGACACAGTAATGTCCATTATTCAAGTTATGTCACACATCCTATTAGTTATACTTAAGTTGTACTGCACAGTAATACTGTACTTACTACGCATGGGGTGAGCCCTGAGCATCTGGAGACACAAGGCCTACCTCCTAACAAGGTCACTCCTGCATCACTAAAGCGAATGAATGCTCCGATCCTGGCCAACCCTGGATAAGGTGTGGTGTTGGGCATTGAGATTTGCTTGATTCTTCTTGCTGTTATTAGTGAGAGGCATATCCCACGATGTGAATAGGAGAAGCCGCTCCTTCTTTGAGTATGTCTTGCTGCCATTACTGTATACTGTGCTTAGGACACAGGATGCCGGATGTTAACACAGCAGAGCATGCGTATTTGCAGGCCACTTTTTGAGGTTACCCAGATAAATTGGTGTCCCAACGCTGCAAAACTATTCAATTACTGTGTGTGTGTGCAACTTTCAGTGTTTACGGTTAGACAGTTATTACCATTTTCTGTAGTGATCTTGTAGTTGAGTGGTGATTTCATAGAGTGTCCCTCACTGAGGGCCCCTCAATCCCACCACACCCACCGTTGTGTGAGTGCTACACATCACTGCCTAAATTGCAGAAACGTGCACTGCACAATTCGTTACAAAGTTGCATGGACAAGCAGTGTATAATAAAATGAGGTGTTATTGTGCTGAAACTAGCAGATGTAAAAATATATCCAGCATAATATAATATTGATAACAGAATGGAATTATTATTAATTGTTTTTTCAAACCAGTACACCTCTCTCCATAATGGGAATTGAACCCCAGTTGAAAGCTATGTTAAGCAATGAACATACCACTAGCCCGAGATAGCTACCTAGTCAGGTACTGCACACCTGCACTGACAAAAAGCGACGTCACAGATTGTAGTTAATATCTTTTTTATTTTTGGTTTGTTCCCAATCCTGCATTTACTGTATGTACTTTTCAGCATCAATTACTGGGTGTGTGCACTTTCAGTGTGTGCATTTAGACAAAGTTATCGTTGCTAGTTTACTGAAGTAGATACACAGTCAGTGTCTTATCTAAACAGACCTGTTTCTGTGCTGATACTTGCAGTTGAGTAGTGATTTCATAAACTGATGTTCATTTGTAAGGCATTGTGTGAGTGCCACACATTACTGCAGAAATTGAGGTATTATTATGCTGAGAATTGGAGTTGACTGCTACTCTGGTGACTTCCTAGCCCACCATAAAAAGATTATTTACACTGTATAGCTTTATCTGATTGGCCCACCTGTCAGGGCTTGCTATTGTATTCCATAGTGCCATATCCATCCACTGCTATTGTATTCAGCATTATAGTTTTCATAAGTGGGGCAATCACCACACAGCGGTGAAACTGTGCTTTGCATACTGTGGATCTCCTTGCGCCTTAACATGGCTTACCATGCCTTACCCATACTTGCCGACATCCTGGCTGCTCTCTCTGGGAGAGAGCAGCCAGACCGGCTCAGCAGATAGGCGGGGTTATGATGCTTGAAGGGGGCATGGCAAAGCCAGAATGGGGTGTGGTTTCCATGATTGCGTCATTGGAGCCACACCCCTCACTCAACTGCCAGGACCACCCACTTTACTCACTAAGTGAGCGGCCAGGCAGAGAGGGGACCTTCAGAATCAGGAGACTTGCCTGTTATGATGGGAGGGCCACCCCAATTTTTGGGAGCCTCCCGGCCCTTCTGGGAGAGTAGGCAAGTATGGCTTTACCATGCTAACCCACACTATTTTCATGCTGTGACTAAGACACTTGTATGGTGTAACTACAGCATAGATGAGAGTGACTACATCTTCAGCTGCCTCAGGTGGGGTGGGAAAGGAGGGGTGTGGTTTGCGGGAGGGAGTTTACATTCCATTAAAATCTATCTAGGGGACTTCTAAGGTCACAGCAGTCAGAGGATATATAGAGGTCATGATAAAAGAGAAAAAAAAATGGAAACCAAGATCATAAACTATGGTGCCTCTCTGAGTGCTGATGAGGCAAGTGTTCCTTATGTGAATTTGACGGAGTATAGAGGCTAATAGAGAGTCTGCCTTGTTGCCTTTCTCATATAACTTTTTGTTCAGCCACTTTAGGGTCTTAGCTGCTTTATCGTAAATGAATGTGTTGAGCTGACCCTGAACAAAACGCAAGCAGGCAAGGGACTCAACTGTCAGGACAGAGTGATTGGAACTAGGATAGTAGGTAGGCAACAAGAGCCCGGTCACACTTTATTTTGGCAGCAGAGAGGCTGATCAGTTTATTGAATATCGGGCCTGATTCAGACCTGATCGCTGCTGTGCGTTTTTGCACAGTGGGCGATCAGCTATTAACTGCACATGTGTATGCACCGCTCATCGGCAAATAACGTTAATAAATAAATTCTAATTGCACAGCCACTTGCATGCTGATTTACAGAAGGAAGCCATTTGTGGGTGGTAACTGACCATTTTCTGGGAGTGTCAGGGAAAACGCAGGCATGCCCAAGCATTTTCAGGGAGGGTATGTGACGTCAGGTCTGGCCCCGATCATCCCGTTCTGATCGCACTGTAGGAGTAAGTCCTGGGCTGCGCAGGGACTGCATACACAGGGAAAATCATTCACTGGTGAGTGAGGTATAAACGAATTTGCAACTGTCTGCTGACTGAGGTTTTTTTTAGCTGCTCAGCGTACACATGCGCTCAGAATAATCCCACATGCCTCCTAAATTTTAGTACATGACAGGGTGTCGAAGACGAGAGATTCATTATATTGCCAGAAGAGAGAGAATGTCGAAAGTGAAGGGGAAGGGGTTAAAGAAATCCAGAATGACCACATTAGCTGAGTGATCAGACCAAGAGAAGGGGACTACAATAACTTGGTCTACTTTAGAGGGAAGTTGGAAACCTACAAAACTTAGTGTACACAGTATATGGGAGAATCATATTCGGATGGGAGAGAAATGTGTACTCCCCAGTTTCTTTATTAAAGAGGCATCAAGCATCAAGGAAGGAGTAATCCATCAAGAGTGAGGCAAAATGGAGCAAGGAGGCGGGAACCAAATCAGAGATGGAAGCGGATTGGGCAGATTTATCCAGGAGTCAAGTCTGACACCATATTAAAGTCACACGCCAAGACCATATATACTATAGCATGTTGATCAAGATGATGGAAAAGAGAAGAAAGGTGGGGGAGCTGTCCCGTGTTCGGAACATAGCAAGAGGCTAAGGAAAACTGGGTGACCCATAGGATACCCATGACTATGAGAAACCTACTCTTGGATTCAGGGTAAGAGGAGGACATTTTGGAGAGATCCTTACAATGTATTAGGGTAGCAACACCTCTATGCTTTGTGGGGGCAGAAGAAAAGACATAGAGTATTGACAAAATGCCTTAGTCTGGAGCATATTAGTTTGAGGGAGTGTAAGGTGAGTCTCCTGTAGGAAGGTTACTTTATATAAACTTGTTCTAAATGTAGTATCAGCAACAAGACATAATGCTTTTTAGGAGCATTCAAGCAGTTAACATTAACAGAGACAAGTTTCAGAGGCATGAGTCAGGGTCAAGGAGGGGAGCAAACAGACTTACTAGAACATGGACATTCTATGGAGGCTGGAATCCTCAGAAGGCAGGATATTAAAATCCAGATTTATAGTGTTATCTATAAGTGTAAATGGCAAAGACAAAGCAAAGAGGTAGAGAAGGAAAATAGAAAAAAGAGGAAAGAGCAAAACATGGATAAAATAATGCAGACATCACAAACAAAACAGTAAATTTGGTAGGAACAGAGAAACCCATTTAGCAATGGGAGGGATACAAAATGTACTAACAGGTGAGAGAATGGAATGTTATCTAAGTGTAAGGCAGCCATGAGAGGAGGGTCTGGGGGCTAGCATCTAGAAAAAAAAGAGTATAAAACAGGAGTGTGGTAAAGGGTACCACAGGTGGGGGTTAAAGAAAGCCGTAGGTGTCACTCTGTATTGAGAATATAATCATGGAAGGTGGGACCAGGAGTATGGAGGAGCTGTCTAGCTAGAAGGGCAGACACAGGCCCCCTGCAACAGGCAGCAAGAGTACAAATAAAACTTTTTGTCATTTAGTGAGAGGGACCTATAGAGGACTACAGTCACCTGAGGCATCGGATAAAGTTTAGTTCCTTTTCCCAGTTTCTGGAGGAGTATGGTACACTCCTCATGAATCTTCACCAAGAGAGGTCTGAACTCTGCGAAGACCTTTAAAAGTAAATAGGAAGCACCTCAGTAGTTGATATCATGTCGGTGGAGAACTTTGGCGATACCTTGGAGTGCCTTCAGCTTTTGAATCATGGTAAGAGCTACTGTAGGTCAGGGACATAGCCAGAACCTTGTGAGCCTCATAGCAACACTTTGAAGGACCTCCCGTCACATTGCTTCTAGAGAGACACCTCTTTGTGCAGCAGCTGCTCATTTAATGTTCCAAAGTAGTCCCTAGTTCATTTTACGAAGCATAGTAGTAGCCTGGTTAAATTTATAATTCATAGTAGTTCCCTCGTTCACACAACATCATAGTTTTCCCATAGTTTTTTGTGTGCCACAAAATGTCCTTAGTTCAAACCAGGGGTCAGGTGCCATCAAAGGGAGTATGGAGTATAAGATAATGTAAGTAAGAAAAGGAAAGGCACACGAGGAAAGAAGGCCCTGTTCTTGCGAGCTCACAATCTAAAAGGTGAAGGACTGACAGACCGGGGTGACACAGAAGGGGTGGACAGTGAGCATAGACAAGAAGGTTAGGAGAGTTGGCCCCTAGTTCATTTTATGACTCACTAAAGTGCCTCCAGTTCTATTCTGTCACATTACATGCCACAGTTCATATCTGTTTACAAAAATAAATGTAAATATTAAACATACAGTATAAATAACATTGTAGATAGCTGAATACCTGTGCTTCACTACGGGATGAGGATGGTAAATTAGAATGTTAGTTGTTCGTTAATTTACGTTGGTTGGAGATCTAGTATATAGGCATATCTTGCTTCCCTGTCGCACTTTGTGTAGTTGCTGGACCCCTTTTTGTTCCCCCAAGGGACCCTGCTATTCCCACTAGACAACTCTCAGTCTGTGGCTTCCTGCTGCCTCCATTCCCCTCCTCACATCATGTCAGTGCCCTTGTGAAATTATTGATTTATTTAGTTTTTTATATAGCGTAGCACATTATGTATCTCCTGATATACTATGTGCTGCTGGGGTACCGTGCTACTTTCACTATATAACTGTCAGTGTGTGGGTTCATGCTACCTCCATTCCCCTCCTCACATCATGTCACTGGCCCTGTCACATGCAGCTCTGTCATCACTGATATATCATGCATGTGCTCATATAGTCTGTGCTGCTGGCCCACCCCTAGGGATGCTAGTGGTGTGTTACCCTCATAGTGTTTGTTCCCAGAGTGTAAGTCATATGTGTAGCAAGTTTGGTGTAAATTACTCGAGGCATTGCAGAGTTATGCTGTCTGCCGAAAAACTCTGTGCTGCTGCCTCACCCCTAGGGGTGCCAGGGGTGTCTTACCCGCACAGTGTTTGTTCCCAGCTTGTAAGTCATATGTGTAGCAAGTTTGTTGTAAATTGGTCCAGGCATGCGGGAGTTATGTTGTCTTCTGAAATACACTGTGCTGCTAGGGGTGCTATGGGTGTCTAACCCCCACAGAGTTTGTTCCCAGATTGTAAGTTAGATGTGTACCAAGTTTGGTGTAAATGGCTCCAGGCCTTCCACAGTTATGCTGTCTGCTGACATACTCTGTGCTGCTGTCCCACCCCTAGGGGTGCTAGGGTTGTCTGACCCCACAGTGTTTGTTTACAGGGTGTAAGTCATATGTGTACCAAGTTTGTTGTACATTGCTGCAGGCATTCCAGAGTTATGCTGTCTGCTGGAATACTCAGTGCTGCTGCCTCACCCCTAGGGGTGTGCTGGGGGTGTCTTCCCCCCATAGTGTTTGTTCCCAGATTGTAAGGCATATGTGTACCACTTTTTGAGTACATTGTTCCAGCAATTCCGGAGTTATGCTGTCTGCTGATATACTCTGTGCTGCTGTCTCCCCCCCTAGGAGTGCTAGGGATTTCTAATTGTTTTAGTTACCTTGGCCGTGTTTTAATATGCTCATATGTAAAATTTCGTAATCGTAGCTTGTAAACTGTGGATTTTATGTAGAAAGACAGAAGAACAAATTTTCGCTTTTATATAGTAGATTACAATGCTCTTCTGTTCCTATTATTCCACATTACAATGCCCCAGTTATAAAATCCACTATGTCCACCCTCACCAATATAACATTTATTATGTGCACCTCTCTTATCATTAAAACTCACTGAAAATGGGATGTCACCCAGTTAGGCTGCTTTATCCTACATAGAAAATCGTTAAAGATCATATCCCATTAATCTCTTATCTCACATTATTTGCTGATCCTTCATATAATTCATCCCTATTGGCAGCTTTCGAACCTTACATGTCAGCTCCACTTCTACAGGTTCTCCAAATCTAAGATTGCAGTTTACAGCAAGTATAAAGATAGTGGAGCTGGGGACGGAGACCAACTAGCTCCTACCTGTGGGGGACACTTCTTAATAAAGTAGACTCCACTCAGAGTGGAGATCTTAATATTGGCACACTGCCCCTTTCTGGGACAGTCCTATCTTGGCACTCAATCCCCAGCATCTAATCACTTCATAAAGTTGAGAAGCCTACTCTCCAACAGGACTAGGCTCACTGATTAGCCATTCCTCTGAGGCTGAAATGGAAGAGTGGTAGATGGATCATATTAGTGTAGTGCTTTGCTGAGAAGTAGAGACTTAGACAGCCACCTATAGAAGTTCTGACCCTAATTTGCAAGACCCAAAGATTTGAGTCTGGGGTGCCCTAAGCCTCTGTGCCCCATAGCAATGGCACCCCCCTGCACCCACTATAGCTACGTCCATGAGTTAGATCATTGAAGAAACAGACTGCTGGGTTCTCATAATGAAAAGTCAACAAGGCTTGAAAGACTGCCAGGAGTCGATTCTTGATGTGGTAATAGAGCCTGCGGATAACGATGTCACTGGTTGGTTGGTTAGAGAAGGGCTGAGGATGGAGGGCCCTATGAGCACTATAGTTCAGGCTCAAAAACATCAGGTACAGTCAAATCAATAAACTCTGAGATATTTTTAAACCTGAAATTGTTCCTGCACAGTCTGTTCTGCATATCTTATTGCTTTTCAGACAAAGAAGCCTAATGAGAGCACAGGGAAGACAGCTCAGACTTTGTCATAATCAGCATGAAAGACCTGGATAGCATGACATACAGTAGTTTGGTCTTAAAGGTCCCTTTATTATCCTGGATCATGGAGGTCAGTAGTTTATGAACCCCAATGGGAACATCATCAGGGTCATTGTGGTTCAGATCTGAGCAGCCCCTTAGTCTGGGGGAGAGTGTGGAGAGTGAGCAAAGGACTTAATTACCTTTTTAAGGAAATCTAGAGGAGTCCAGAGTACTCTGATTATTTTCTTGGAGGCCCAGTGGGAGGGAGGCAGAGTAGAAGGGATGCTAGGCACAAGCTAGAAAATGGCTTTAAGGGGACATATCAAATTGTGGGATTGGGGGAGAAAGGCAGGGTCAGACTGGCACACAGGGGTACAGGGGGAAAACCCCCAGTGGGCCCCACTGCCTAGGTGCCCACTCTTTCCTCTGGGGATCAAGTTCCAGATTGTGCACTTGAATTCTATATATGTTAAATTATACTGCACAGGACTATGGTGTTTTTTCTACAGTGCATTAAGGTTATTAATCTGGTACATTTTCATGCATGCACTAGCAGTATTTACCATACACTCTCTAACGGTTAGCCAAGCCTCTAAGCATGGTCCCCTATCAGTGGATTCCCCAGGTGGGCCCTCCTTGCCTCTGTCTGACACTGGAGAAAGGTAATGGTGAGTAGCTGGTCAAGGGCAATCTTAAGAGATCAGCATTAAGATAGGTCACCACTGACCTAGTACACCTCATCAGCCTGATGATGTAGAGGTCACAGAGATAGGCAGCAAGACAAGTCCAGTTGGGCAGGTCAGAAGTCACTACCTGGATGTCTTGGCTGAACAGGTCTTGGACCCCCAACAATCACAGCAGTGCAGCACAGGGTTACCAATTCATTCTTGGTAGGCCAGGGAACTAAAGTGAAGAATGGCACGAGTTTTCTTATGTCCAAAAGCAAGGGCAGACAGAACTTCATACCCGAAGGCAAGGTCCAATGGAACCACTGGCCCTGGAATTGATGTTTTAGGATGACCACACCCCAGCCTCTCATCGCACAATGGTGATTTACCTGTACCTTGTGGCTCCAGTGGTGTCTTCTAGGTCCTGGCGGTCATGTGACCATCTCTTCCAGATCAGACCTTAAATCCTTCAGCTTTCTGGTATGTATTTGACAGCTATCCTTAACCCTAATCCCTACTCCTAACCGTAACACTCCCTCTAGTGCCTGCTTTGCATGTGCTGGATGGGCTATGAACATGCTGTATTCTTTCTTGTTTAATGTTGGTAGTCTTGGTTTGAGAGAAGAGTGAGTGGGAATGTGTGAGTGATTGTATGGGACTGAATGGGGATGGATTTGAGGTGGTGGTGGGAGTATAACTAGGTGGTTGTCTGAGGGAGTGTATGGGCTCTGAAGAAGGAGCAGAGAAGGGGTTCTAAAGGTCCTTTAGGGAAATTGGGAGGAAAGTTAGGGTTCTTGAATGAAGAAATTCAAGGTGGGAGACTGGGTTCTATGGATAAGAAATATGGGATATTGGTATGGTTCTATCTTACAATATGTTAAATTCAAAGTGTCGGTATGGTTTTCTCTGTTAAACCCATTTCTTTTGATATGTGTATTTTTTATTTAATTTATTTATTCCCATGTAAATATTTATATATGTGAAAAAATTGTTGAAATTATTTTTTTATAAAAATTCCCTCTAGTGTCTAACTCTAACCTCCCCCCACAGCCTAATTCTAGCCATTCCACCTGCAGTATAATCCTGATGTTGGTATTTCACCTCTCAACATTTTGAGTGCCGAATACATGAATGTCAACATTATTATTGTCAACCTTTCGATTACATCCCATGTAAAGATAGATTTAAACAACACAACCATAAGCTATATTCACATTTCACATGCACTTTATTGACTCCATCAAGATACTGTACATGTATAGCAACGAAAAGGTTTACATTACTTTTGGTGAAAACGTAGCAAGTGCACTAAATCTGCTGTGTGTGGGAGAGGAAATGAGAGCTAAACACAGAGTTTAGCTGCAGCAGAATAATTGGTAACTAAACATACTGAGAGGAAACATCTGAAAGATCTGTAATGATAGAGTAAGACTGCTCTAAACGGCTAAGTGACAAGTAAAACATCTGCACTTAGGTTATTTTAGGGTTAAACTGCATTAGAGATGCAGAACTTCAAGATAGATGGATTTACATTCAAATACTGTATTAGTTTATCATGACATAAAATTGTTATTTGAAATAGTTGACGCAACACTACAATAATTATGCGTAAATTAAAGGATGAAAGTTAATAGATAAATACTCCTTTTAATTTAGTTATATTGCACATAAACAAATTTTGGGCTTTATTCAGCTACAGTTGCAAAATTGCAAATTCATAAATTAATTTGTATATTGTCCAAATACCGGACAACTGTGCGTGTGCTGCGACCATACTGCGTGTGTGCAAAGACTGAAATGCATTTGCAGTGAGATCACAGGCCCAGCAAAGTGCGATCACATAGCGATTATCAGGAAGTGATAATTTGTGGGAGGTTACATGGTGTTTGTGGGGAGTGGTTGAGTAAACGCAGGCGTGTCATGGCCATTTTCGGGGTACATCTGACGTCAGCTGCGATTAAAAACATGGAGCTACTGAGACTGCAGCCGCACATATGCTGCGTATACCTGGGTCAACCGAAATTGTCGATGGTTCTCGAATTATGCATATCGTCGAGCGTCACCTACCTTACTGGGTGGCTCTTCACATGTGTTTTTTTAAAAGAAAAGAAAATTGCAATCTCAATAGCGATCCAACCTGAATAAGGACCTTCATTCGACATGAGACCAATTTGCCAATTTGAATCATGGAATACAGTAATCTCCTCATTCAAAAAGCATTTCCTATTGGAAGTCCCTGTTCAGCATTTTCTTCACACCAAGGGGTATATTTACGAAAGGTCATTTTTAACTATTTTAAATCGATCTAAATCGATGTTGTGTTTTAGGGGCTAAAACACACATTTACTAACAGACAATTTTTAATCAATATTGATTTTAAATGTTAATGCTGTGTTTGTTTTATCCTCTGTAACAGAACATTGATTTAGTTAGATTTAAAATCTTTTAGAATCGATAAACGACCTCTAGTAAGTTAACAGTACAGATTGAGTATTCCATATCCAAATATTCCAAAATACAGAATATTTCAAAATACAGAATTTTTTGAGTGGTTCTGAGAAAGTGAGATCTTTGTTTTTTGTGATGGCTCAATGTACAGTACAAAAACTTTGTTTAATACACAAAGTTATTAAAAATATTGGCTAAAATTACCTTCATGCTGTGTGTATAAGGTGTATATGAAACATAAATGCATTCTGTACTTAGACATGGGACCCATCGCCATGATATCTCATTATGGTATGCAATTATTCCAAAATACGGAAACATCTGATATCCAAAATACTTCTGGTCCCAAGCATTTTGGATATGGGATACTCAACCTGTATCTCCAAATGGTGACTTTCTCTTATTGGTGTGTCTAATGTGAAGGCAAGGAAAGTGGTATGTTTAGCAGTATTGCCTTTACTATAGTTTGAAATAGTTTTTTAAACTTAGAATTTTGTTTTATTAGCTAAAGATCTCATTTTTAAATCAAATTTGATCATATTGTGCTATAAGAAACTTTTATAAGCTGTAGTATACACATTTGGGCACAGGTGGTAATATATTAAACATACTTGAACTAAAATATTTCTGTACTTATTTGAAAAAGAGGCATTTACTAGAAATATAGGGTCCTCATTCAGGGGTCTAATTCATTTTTGTATGCAATGGCCCATGTTCATGCAATGCAATTATCAACCAACTGCAAATGTGCTGCAATCGCAGTGCGCATGTGCAAGGGTGCCAATGCAATCCCGTTAACACTGAGAATGTTGTCGCAGAGTGATTGACAGGAAGTGGCTGTTTGGAGGTGGTAACGGGATGTTTAAGAAGAGTGGTTGTGAAAATATAAGCCTGTCATGGACATTTTCAGGGCATGCATCTTCTGATAAATGTCTTTCTACACACAGCCAGAGAGTCTGGGCTATCAGGAGGTGGATTACCTGTGGGTGATGTCCTCACATATTCTGATGTTGACGCTAATATAATTTTCAATGCTGAAATTTGGATGCTACAGGAGGAAAGGATGCAATATAATGCATTATTTCTCCCTTTTGAAAAAAAAAGCGTGAATTGGATTTTTATCTTCATGGCGTAACGATGTCAGATTATTTTTGTGAAAACTAATCTAACGTGGATTTAGAATGCAAAATATTCCCACCACCTGCTGGCACAATTCAGATTTTTGCCACAAATGTGCGGCAATTCCAAATAAGGTCAACAACGTGAAGGAGATGGGCCCTTATGTGACTTTCTTTTTGGAGTTACTTAATCTTGTATTAATTATAAATTATTTTATCTTTAATGTGGAAGGCTTCATTCAACGTCTTGGCTTTGCAATGGGGTCGTGTATGGCCCCATCCTATGCTAATACATTCATGTTCTCTGTTGAGGATGATTATGCACAAAAATCTTGTTTTTTACATGCTACATTCATCAGTTTAATGGAAGATGTCAACAAAGCTGATGAAAATATAGGAGCATATATAATATGGTCTGAGTTTGCTGGAGGTGCAAGATGCCAGCTGACCTCAGACATTTTTTTAAAGCATTAGTCATTTACAAGGCATGGTTTGCAGCTTTAAAAAAAATGTCAGCAATCGTGCTACAATCTGCACCTCTGGGAAAACTCGGACACCTTTACATATGCCCCACATTATTCACATTTGACATTAGCAAAGAACGTATACACTTTCTGGATCACTTGATCAAATTTACAAATGGAAAATGACCAACATCTGTGTATAACAAACAGATTGTAATTTGTTATTCATGGCATCTAGCAACCATCCAAAAACTTTAAAAGATGGAATACCGTCTTCATAATTCTTACGCATCAGATGTATTTGTGTTAATCAGGAGGTTGAGGTAATTCAGTTGAGCCAGATGACAAACAGATTCCTGTAGAGAGGATATTCACATAAAAACTTGATGACAGCGAAAATGACAGCTTTGGCCATAAAACCCCAAGTAACAAATTAGAGAATTCTATTATTTGGGTGAATAGTTCTTCACTGCAAGTTCTAACATCATAGCAGAATCCAAAAGAAATCAGCCTTTGGTGAAAACCGATCAATATTTACCGCTGTTAAAAAAACACTAAACATATCCTGTTATAAGTGGGCTAAAAATATTAGGGACTGGGTTGTTCGGACTGATATCACTAAACTTGATACCCAGAAGACAACACATTTAAAAAAAAAAAGAAACTTTTGCTATGATGACAAAGAAACAACTATTGCTGCTTAGGCTGCACTACATGCAGCTACAGTACTTAGAACACAGACGTTTCTATAATGGGTGCAGTGTGTGCAGTGCACATGGGCCCCTGGGTCCAGGGGGCCCCAAACTGCATACACTGCACCCATACATTAGACACACTTTCGGAGGCGGCCTTGCAATACGGACAGAAATCACTTGGAAAATGGCTGCTGCGCCATTTCAAAGTGATTTGCGCATGCGCAATGGATATGTCCCCAGGAACAATACATGGGTGCCATGTTCCCAGAGACCTGCACATGCACAGTAGACTCTGGCATTATGCAGGTCTCAGAAGAAGATTAAAATCCGTTATACTATAATATGTACTTACCATTTTGTTATTTAATTATGCTAAATGGACTGCCTTTGTATTATGCCACTGGTGTGACTTTTGTTTTGCACCTGATTCCATTGCACTTTCAGACAGAAATGTCTGAAAATCTTGGCTTTTACCCGGAATTTGAGCGCTGGGTTGTTTTGCCGGTCCCTGCCTCTTTCACACAGACAAGCAAGTTACTGAGTCAAGAATTTCTACCCAGTAATTTGCGTATCAACACAGGTATTTCTTCAGAGTGAAAGGGTCAACCCTGCTAAATTCCTTGGTCGAAGTCCCAGGAATTTCAACCCAGGTTGTCCCTTTCACACTGAAAAAGGACCCGTGTTGATCGTCAAATTACCCGGTAGAACTTCTTCACCTGGTAATATGACTTTCTGTGTGAAAGGGGTATTGAGGGGCTATTTTGGTGCAGTGTCCACAAGTGGATGTGTTAAAGCCAGACATTTGCATTTGTTACAGCTGGAAGCACAGTAACAGACTCCCAGCATTCTTTATTTGTAAATTTATATACTCAGCGCAATTGGACACTAGTATTCATGTTTCCAGTTTTAAAAGTGAAAGACTGATTACTTTCTTTTCTTGTTTGATTGCAGCTGCAGAGTAGTATAGAGCACCATTGTGGAATAGGACCTTTTTTTACATGCTTTGGGAGACTTGCCCACTCTTTTGGGCAGCTAGGAGCAACACCCGATTTTTGGGAGCCTCCCGGCAGTTCCAGGCGAGTAAGGGGGAATATTTCATGATTCTAATTTTAAACATACTGTAGTGTAAAAGAATTTCATTTATAAACTGAAAAGAACAGACTTTTGCTGAAATGAACATAGGACTTGTTTTGTTGCATGCACAAATATATTAGAATAATTCCTTCATGCCTGCAGTGAAATGCATTGCGGAGCTACTGTATAGGGCACAGATGGGTAACTCCTTTAATTTTGCCTTGCATTGTTATTGCTAATGATTGAATTCTCGATGTCATGTAAAATTACATTGCTTCTTGGATTTATCTCTGCTCTCTTAGAGATAGAAGCATGCTAATTAGCCTTTCTGCTGGTAATCACAACTTCAAAGTGGTTGATAAGCTTGTGGTCTGTAGAAGTATGATGCATACAAAAAGAGCTAATCTCTTAGACAAAGAATTGCCTTATTACCAGAAAAGCTTTGAGATGAAAAACGAATGCTGTAAGTGAAGAGGTTACATTATACAAATGGAACTAAATCTTCTTGTTTGGCAGTTCTATATAGATATTTGCTAATAGGCTGTGGTTGCTGGAGCACTGCACTGCTGTGCTGTGTCTGGGGAAAAGAAAAGGAAATGCAGGTAAATTGCTTTATACCTCAAAGGGTTAAAGGGGCCCAAGTAAACATATTGGGGGTAATTCCAAGTTGATCACAGCAGGAAATTTTTTAGCAGTTGGGCAAAACCATGTGCACTGCAGGGGAGGCAGATATAACATGTGCAGAGAGAGTTAGATTTGGGTGTGGTGAGTTCAATCTGCAATCTAAATTGCAGTGTAAAAATAAAGCAGCCAGTATTTATCCTGCACAGAAACAAAATAACCCACCCAAATCTAACTCTCTCTGCAAATGTTATATCTGCCCCCCCTGCAGTGCACATGGTTTTGCCCAACTGCTAAAAAATGTCCTGCTGCGATCAACTTGGAATTACCCCCATTAGTTCTGTAGGTTAAAGCATTATCTTATAGGTTTTTCTCCAACAGTCAACACATTCTGTGTAGTGTACAGCTTGATTCCACCACTGTATATGAAACATTTATCTAAACTATAATTTGAAATACAGAATTATTTATTCTAAAGTCTTTGTAATAATTTTTTTATTAAATATTATTTAGTTCTGATGTGCCAATAATTTTTTACAATATGAATAATATGAAAAAGAGTTTTAAAAATTCCATTGGTATTAACTTTTATCTTATCATGCTGCATCTGTAAAGAACATTTTGGGGCAGATTTACTACAGTATGTCCGTCAGGTTTGCAAAGTTGCTAATTATCTCTGGCTTTGACCAATGTTTTTCAAATGGCAATAGTAAATAGTAGTAACTTAGCGTGGTTTGGCATTAATATTGCCTTTTGAAATCCATTTGTCAAAGCATCCAATCACTGGTAGTTTTGTAATCCTGACAGATTGTAAATCTACCCCTGGGTTTATTGCAGGGCTATTCAACTTGCAGCCCTCCAGCATGCCTTGTAACAGTTTTAGCATGTCCTAATAACAAAACTGTGAAAAGGCATGCTGAGATATGTAGTTCCACAGCAGCTGGAGGGCCACATGTTGAGTACTCTTAGTTTAATGTGTTAAGCCAGCCAAACACTGAATGATTATTGGGGGTCATTCCGAGTTGTTCGCTCTGTATTTTTTTCTCGCAACGGAGCAATTAGTCGCTAATGCGCATGCGCAATGTCCGCAGTGCGACTGCGCCAAGTAAATTTGCTATGCAGTTAGGAATTTTACTCACGGCATTACAAGGTTTTTTCTTCGTTCTGGTGATCGGAGTGTGATTGACAGGAAGTGGGTGTTTCTGGGCGGAAACAGGCCGTTTTATGGGAGTGTGCGAAAAAACGCTACCGTTTCCGGGAAAAACGCGGGAGTGGTTGGAGAAACGGGGGAGTGTCTGGGCGAACACTGGGTGTGTTTGTGACGTCAAACCAGGAACGACAAGCACTGAACTGATCGCAGATGCCGAGTAAGTTTGAAGCTACTCAGAAACTGCTAAGAAGTGTCTATTCGCAATTCTGCTAATCTTTCATACGCAATTTTGATATGCTAAGATTCACTCCCAGTAGGCGGTGGCTTAGCGTGTGCAAAGCAGCTAAAAGCAGCTTGCGAGCGAACAACTCGGAATGACCCCCATTGTTTATATCCAGCCAATGTATGTTTTGTAACGATTATCATTCAATGCTGGTTGAAGCAAAATATGGTCAAGATCATTTGATAATCAAAATTGTTTGATTGTCCTGATCACTTTTTTATTTTATTTTTGAAAAACATCAAATAATGTTTTCCCTATATTGTTTCAATATTCTGGTCAACTGTAAATCATCTGTAAAGAAAAGTGTTTTAAATAATGAGAAAATGGGGGTGACCACTGACCACTGCAGTGAGTCCAACTGATGTTATGCACTATACAGGAAAGTAGTATTGGGACCAGAATCACAATACTAAAATGCTGCCGTCTTCATTCCATTCTCCCGGACAGGTCTACACAGTCTCCAGTGAAAAGGCCACTAATGCTGAACTTTTCAACTTGCCATTTAGACTTGGTAATACCAACCAATTCATATACAGTATAAACCAGATGCTCCATCAACCTTTATTTATTAGTGATAACTGCATCTAACACCTATGGTTTCATATTTACGCATGATCATATTCTATGTATATTTTTTATGTGCTCCTAAGTGGACCTCCTACAAGTTTTTTTAATGATGTATCAATGTATCAATAAACAATTGTTAATAGTTCTACTACAGAGATTTCTGTAGTCAATATACAGTACAGTATACCATTGTTCAATATTGTCTGAGTTATTGCCCCCAGATTCGTCAGTTCACTACACTGCGCTATCTTCATTCTCCTATGGGTTAAATCTCAGATTCTTTGGGATTGTACTATTAGGCAAATACATATATCATTTTATTCCACTGCCCTGTTTCTAATTTTAGTATATTCTCTAGTTCATTATATTGATTGCCAAACATAACAATTTCTTTATCTTTAACAGTCTCTATCAACAGACACTTGTTTTCTCCTTAAACTATCAGTTTAATAATTTAACTTTCTTGTCTTGATAAACACAGCAGCCACGGTACACCAAATTATATAATACAAAAGAAAAACACATACTTGCAGTGCTTACAAGAATAAAAGAAAATCAACTACAAACAACCACTCTGAGAGATTATGTAATCTCAGGACAATTGAAAAGATGAAGTAATTATTATGAGTGCCACTAACCTGTTCTGCTAAAGTTAAAATATTGCTAAGAATTTGAAAGTAAAAAAATATCTGTATAAAAGGTATTTGGAAATACAGGTTGAGTATCCCTTATCCAAAATGCTTGGGACCAGAGGTATTTTGGATATCGGATTTTTCCGTATTTTGGAATAATTGCATACCATAATGAGATATCATGGCGATGGGACCTAAGTCTAAGCACAAAATACATTTATGTTTTATATACACCTTATACACACAGCCTGAAGGTAATTTTAGCCAATATTTTTTATAACTTTGTGCATTAAACAAAGTGTATCTACATTCACACAATTCATTTATGTTTCATATACACCTTATACACACAGCCTGAAGGTAATTTAATACAATATTTTTAATAACTTTGTGTATTAAACAAAGTTTTTGTACATTTGAGCCATCAAAAAACAAAAAAGTTTCTCCATCTCACTCTCACTCAAAAAGTCCGTATTTCGGAATATTCCGTATTTCGGATATTTGGATATGGGATACTCAACCTGTATAGATAACAAATGTACACCATGATGTTACTGATCAGCGGTTCATCCAAGATTGAGATTTTTAACACTAACTTTAAAATACTAGCAGTAGAGATTATGTCTGTGCTTTTTTTGGCAGTACAATTTTTTTATTTAACCTTAAGAACTCAGAGTATACAGTACAGTACTTGTTATTATGTTGGCATATACACAGTATGCATGAAGTGTAATGATTGGGTTGGATACGGGATCCTGACAGTCAGTATGCCGGCAGTAAGAATACCGACATCGGCATCCTGGTGATTAGAATCCCGACACATTTAGGTAAGTATTCTAACCCTCACCATTACCCTCTCCCCAACCCTTTCTACCCACAGCCTAACCCTAACCCTCCCCCTTGTGCCTAACCCTTAACCCCCACTCCCCCATTACAGCCTAACCCTCCTCTTCCCCTAGTGCCTAATCTTTACCCCCCCCCTCCCCCCTTCACAGCCTGACCCTAACCCTCCCTGGCATACTTACATTCGGGATGCTGTCGGGATTCCGGCGTGGAATCCTCAGCTATGTCGGAATTCCAGTGCTAGTCTAATGACCACCAGCATATAGAGCATCAAGATGCCAACTACATCCCATCATGATTATACTATATTAAAAAACAATATATGAACTTGGTCAACTTATAATTTACGAGAAATGCCGTCTTTTTTTTTTGTATGTATACTGTAATAACATTTTATTTTGACTGCACTGCTTATTAAGACTTGATCGTCAGACATAGCCTAGAGCTAACTATATGGATCAACAAATCAGATTCTTGTTAGAAATAAATATTTCCAGGTCACACTAGTTTTGTAAAAATAGAATGTTTTGCAACAGGTATTACACAATAATCACAAAGTCTATGAGATTTTTATTTTTTACATTACATTCATTACAATATTTTTTTTCTATTTGTAATAAAGATTTAAATGTCTTAACCCTTCGCTGCTGATACTGGGTTTGTGAGGAGATAAACTTTTCAGCACCTTCGTATCATGTTGTTTACTATACGTTGACAGATAAAGTATAACGTTGTGCTAGCCGCGATTGCTGCACCAGCCCTTCCATTGTCTGCCGGATCTGAGAGATCTGGCATCAGTACTAAAGTAACACTTTTGAGTGCCTGTAGTCACTACTGTATGGAAAAAAACTGCCACCGCCAGGAAAACGAGGAAGATGCAGCAAGTGCACCAACAAGGATAGAAAAACACAATATTACTATGAAAAATGTAATAATCCTCTTTATATGGAGCATGCAAAATGCATGTGTCTGGAATGCTTTAAAAATACTGGACAGGAAATTTAATAAATAATAATAATAATAATAATAATAATGTTTTCTGGGTGAATTAATAAAACAATTAATACAGTAGTTGGAGATTAACAAGGGTTTTCTATTTCCATTCCAGATGTCATTCATGATCAGTAATATAATAGGGTTCCTAAAACAACGCAGAAATCCAAATGGGTCTCACAGACCCAGCATCAGCGTTCCTGTCACAAAATTTGGCATCTCTACTAAAGGGTTAAATTCCTTTGACTATGACAGCTCATTCTTGTTCTCTACATAACTACTGGAATAAAAGAGAATAACATTGGTATAGCTTCTGTTGTGAACATTTAAATAAAAGTTAGTAATGTTTTCAGTGTCTGCTTTATAATGAAGTAAGTTTTTATGTAATTAGTGCTCCGTTTAAGAAAGAGAAATGGGGGTATATTCAATTAGTGACATTTTTTCGACCTGTCAAAACAAGGCACTTTTCACTCGTTTTTAGGTCGAATTTACAGTTGACTTATTCAATGCCCGTGACGTTTTTCGACTGGTCAAAAAATCCGGCACTGGTAAAAACCACGTGTATCGGTGAATTTGGCGCGGATCCACGTGTTTGGGTGAATTTGCAGGCATTTTTGCCCATTTTAGGCTCAATGTTTGCCCATGCCGATTCGACAAAAAAGAAGTGAAACGGTCTGGGCAAGAATGGATTAAAAACTGGCAAAATTGCTTGCAATTGAATACCCTGTGTTGAATTATTGACGTTTTTTCAACCAGTTGAAAAAACGGCACTTAATTGAATAACCCCCATAACCGCTATAGCACTCGCTAAAGGAGTTATATCTTACTTTCAGTATTCAACAAAAAGTAGTAAAAAAAGTAAATTGAGATTACAGCCATTTGTCACTGTATCGCTTATGCCATCAACAGATGGCAAGAGCAATACAGTCCTCACTGTCGGCAACGCGGATCCAACGCAGTCTTTCCGGCTTCAGCAAAGCTTTCGAGGCACTGACGTGTTAAAGTGTCATGTGCAGGAGGGGGTTGTTACTGTATCTCACCAGAGAAGTAAGTAATATTACATACCACCAACAGCATATTCATTAGTATCACTGAGATAATAAATTAAGTTTAGCATTGGCATTAAGACTCATTTTAATTTTCTATTTATAGATTTATCTGTATTTTTAAGTACATGAGCATGCAGCAATGTAATATGAGTGAATAGCTGATTAATAGATTGATCCTATTGGCTGATGGACCTTTTAAATACTGTACTCATTAGACCAATGAATTAGATGAAAACAAGTTTTAACTGGAGAAATGTGTCAATCTTTGCTTATTGTCTCTTTTGTATACTATACACTGGTTCTTATGCAGATTTATTTAAATCCTACAATAACATTTCCAGATCCTGGCTATCCAAAACTAAGGTGGTCCTGTACTAAATAGGAAGACCACTAATAAAAGGAACATTGTCAGGATCCTGGACTATTTTATGCATGTTCTAAGTGTTTCTTGTACCTTATCTTCTGTTCTGCACAGGTTTCAGGATTTCTCTCAGTCTTGTAAGTTCCATGCAGACTTCAGCTTCCAAGCTGCAGGATGTGTTTGTTCAAACTGCAATCTGTGTTACTCACTCCTGAATAAGCCACATGTGTAGGAATTCCTCTGTGTGAGTAATCAGCAGGATCCTGTATACAGCTTTTGGTCTCTCTGTGCATAATGTCCACATAAAGTTCCAAGCAGCTGCCACTGTCTCAGCATTGTCTTCTATAATGTCTGCTTTCTGGTGTTTGGGCCTAGTCCAGAGTTCCCTCTAAAACTGGATCTGGGCGCTGCCATCTTGGGTGTGTCAGCTGACTGAATTGTCTACCAATGGGATTCCTGGTGTGTCTCAGTTGATTTCCTCCACCAATGGTGAGCTACTGTACCTGAAGGTATATCAGCAGGATTCTGGGAACAGGAAGTTGCCTTAACAACTGCTTTCTCTAGTGAGTGATACAGGGTATGGGGAAAGGGGATATGTTCTGCACAAGCTGTTAAGTATTGAATGTTTACAATTTGAAAGAGAAACCCCGACAAATGTCCGTCAGTTTGATTAGGTACTAATTACCGGACGTTCGGGGGTGTTTTCTTTCCTCGTATAACTCAACTTGTCATGGTAATTATATTATAAAGAAAATTTATTGCACTTCTTTATTTCGTGGTTAGACAATTTTAACGAATTTATTAAAGGTTAATTTTTAATCATCATTTGTGCGCCAGCAAAGAGACATTTTTTCCTCTTCTTCTTTCCTCGTATTTCTCTAGTGAGTGCAGGCTCCTGTTTGCTGTTTCCAGGCTCTGTATTGCATCCTCTGTTGGATCTCCAATGCTTAACAGTATTTCCAGTGTTTTGTGTACTCTCCAGTGATTTGTGTATTCTCCAGTGTTTTCAGTATTCGCCAGTGCTTCTAGTATTCTCCAGTGCTTCAATTATTATCCAGTGCTCTTCAGTATTTTCCAGTACTTTTCAGTATTCTCCAGTGCTTTGAGTATTCTCCAGTGCCAATTACCATCAGATACCTCTTTGTGTTCTCCAGTGGAAATTACCCTTTGGATATCGCTATGTGTTTCCAGTGCCGATTGCCATCGGTTATCTCTGCGTTTTCTCCAGTGCCAATTACTAGCTGTTATCTCTACATGTTCTCCACTGGCCAATTACCATTGTATATCTCTATGTGTTTTCTAATACCGATTACCATCTGATATATCTACATTTTCTACAGTACCAATTACCATCGGTTATCTCTACGTGTTCTCCAGTGCCGATTGCCATCAGTTATCTCCAGTGCTCACCAGCATCAATTACTTCTTCAGTGCTCTTAAGTACCAAGTGCCATCAGTTATTTCCAGCATCGACTAACATCGATTACTTCTTCAGTTTTCTCAAGTACTGAGTGCCATTGATTATTTCCGGCAACCACTAACATCGATTACTTTTTCAGTATTCTCAAGTACTGAGTGCTATCGGTTATTTCCAGTATTGAATAACATTGATTACTTCTTCAGCGTTCTCAAGTTTTGTCTGCCATTGGTTATCTCTAGTATCTTTTCCTTCCAGTTCCACTACTAACTACCAGGTACCTGTACAGAGGGCCACGACCTGCTTGCCAGGTGCTGCAAAGCCCAAATCCTCATAGGAGGGGGTCACTGGTGAAAACCACCGACGGGTTACACCCCGTGCCTCTGGTGAGGTATTGCCAACATCCGGAGTTAGTTACTATATGAGGAAGGTCTACATTTGCCCACCTCATCTGCTGTTACCTTTCCAACCAGTAACCCCCTTACTCAGTTCACCAACTGAGACCATCGGAAACCAAGTTGTGACACAAATATCTCTTTGGAAGTGGTGAAACTCTTCCACCTGCTTTATAATGCAATCCATAGCTTTAACACTGTGGTCGATTTAGAGGACTGGTTGACCTAATAACTTTTAAGGGGGGTACTCACGGAGCGATCGCTGCTTAAAATCTAAGCAATCTGACTAGATTGCTTAGATTTTAAGCACGATCGCTCCGTGTGTAGCCCCCTCAGCGATAGCGATGCGCAGCCCTATCGGTGCTGCTAGATTGGCCTGCATGCAGGCCAATCTAGCGGGTTGCTCACTTCACCCGCTAGGTGAAGTGAGCGGCCCCCCCGTCTCCCCCCGCACGCTCAGCACAGATCGCGCTGTGCTGAGCGCCGGGAGAGATGTGTGCTGAGCGGTTCGCTCAGCACACATCTCTCTGACATCGGCCAGTGAGTACTGGGCCTTAGGATTACAGTATGGTGTAAAGTTCTGTTCTACCATATTAGGAAAAGTTAATTGAAAGTTTATACTACTTAATGCATGGGCGAAATTTGTATTGAATAAATATTTTATATACACATGCTTTTCTGCTTTTACTACATATAAACTTATACTCATTTTATTAATTAAAGGTTACAATTGTATTAGTAATAATTATTTTTAGGACGTGTGATATATTTTTACATATACAGGTTGAGTTTATATCTGAAAATCCTAAAACCGTAATAATCTGAAATCCAATTTTTTTTTTGCTTCGTGATGGTTTAATGTAAACAAACTTTGTTTCATGCACAAAATTATTATACCTATTCCATACAATCACCTTTAGGCTATGTGTATAAGATGTATATTTTATTTATTTATTTACAGTTTATTATATAGCGCAGCATATCCAATTGCATTTTACAATTGGAAACAACAGTGATAACAGTGATAACACAAACTTGGTAATAACCTACAGAGACAGAGGTAGTAAGGCTATGTTCGCAAATTTACAATCTATAGGGAAATAGGAAGGATACACAAGGATAGGCACTATCTGTAGATTAGCAGTCCCACCAGACTGCAAAGACAGTCCTGATGGGATATAATTAGATATAAATGCAAGATAATTAGATATGAAAGAAAGCATGTATATGAAACATAAATATCATGTATGTACACTAAACTTGTTTCATGCACAAAAATATTATAAATATTGCATAAAATTACCTTCAGGCTGATGACTTCCGGTTCCGGCAGCGCATGGAGTAGCAGCGCTCCTCTCAAGCTCCGGTGCCCGCCGCTTCTCTACCCGGCATATTGCCTCCTTAGGCAACCCTACCGCAACCAATTACCCCCTCAAGCCTCTTTGGGGTCCCCCCTCCTCTTTATGGAGAGGTACCTGGCTGGCAGCATGCCTCAGAAGCAGCAAAAATCGGGAAGGGAAGGGGACAGAAATGCCACATCCAAGATGGCCACAGCAGCTGCTTCTAATCCTGGACATCCAGACACTGCTCAGTCCATGGAACTACTGGTACAAAAACAACCCCGCAAGGTTCCTGCTATAGACGCAGCACCAAGTGCAACACTAAACCCTGCCTTATCCTATGCTGATATTATGCAGGCTGTTAAGGAGAGACAGTGCAACCTTTATTGCAGCAGCAAGCTCAATCACAGGCAGCTGCTTTACAGCAAGCAGTGCTAAATATAAAAAGCCAATATAAGCAACTCACTAAGAGGCTGGCACATGTGGAACAAACTGCAGGCTCTAATTTTCAGGATGTAGCTGATTTAAAAGACACTGTGGCCGGTCTGCAGAAATCTGATACGCAGGTTTGGGCGAAGCTAGATGATTTGGAGAATCGCTCGCGCAGATGTAATCTACACCTCATAGGCTTATCAGAGTCCATTCGCGGCCCTGAGTTGTTTAAATTCTTGCGTCACACGTTGCCTGAACTCTTGGATGTACAGGAAGTATGTGCAGACTTAGTCGTAGAACGTGCTCATAGAATCGGCCCTTCCAGGCCCTCGGGCTCCAGTTCTAGGCTGCGTGCGGTCCTGTTTAAGTGCCTTAACTTCCTCCATAAGGAAGCGCTGTGGTCAGGCATCTCGTCGCCTCAGGGATATCTCGTGGGACGGTAATAAACTGCTACTGTTCCAGGACTACTCTCCGGAATTAACACGACTGCGGAAAGCTTTTACACCCATATGTTCATCACTGGTGTCGGCCGGTCGTAAATTTGCGCTGTTGTACCCTGCACGCTTATGAATCTTTGATGGAAACTCCTTTAAAGATTTCTCCACACCTACGGATGCTGAGAGTTTCCTATCGGAGGGAAATGACAGGATGGAAGTAGAAGGGAACTAATCTATATATTCAGCTGTCATGCCCTGAATGCCTGTCGACTTAGGCTTTTGAACTGCGTGTCCGGATTCCTATCCTGATGCTGGACTTGTGGCCCGGAATGTACCTTTTCCAACCCCCCCCCCACCTCCCCTCCCCTCCCCTCCCATCACCCGGTGGATACCAAGCCTGCATTTAATACTAGTTGATGGTGCAACTGATGGTTCTTATAACTGGGCCTCCATTTCTTCTTTTCCCCCCCTCCCTCCCCTCCTGTTGCAGGCTCGAGATCATTTCTATGCCCCCCATGTTTTAGTTTACTGGTTCTTAAATTGGTTGCAGTATTGATTTTATACCTCTTTTTTGATAAGTGGTTGAGGCTAGGAGACCTAATACTCCCTGCTTTATCAACCTACATTGTTCATACTGTGAAGTCCTTATTGGATATTTATGATAGAGACACATGTTTGGTGTTTCTGTTATATTGTTTGTTGTTTTTCTTGTTGTCTTGTGTATTCCCCTCCCTCCCCTCCTAATGTGTCCTTGGGTTTTGACATTGGGTTACTGTTCCTATTGGGTGTACATTACTACTACTACTTGGTTTCCTTCTATGAGCCTGATGGCAGGCCCTCTCTCCATTGGAGGGAAACACATACCATTAGATTTGTAGTTTAATGTCTAGTTTCAAGGTGGCTACGTGGAATGTTGGGGGTATCCACTCCCCTATAAAGAGGAAGAAACTACTCTTGTATCTTAATAAACTGCGTTTAGATCTGGTTTTCTTGCAGGAGACTCACCTCCTCTCCCCAGAAGCTCAGAAATTAGGCACGCCCGGCTGGCGTGTTGTGGCTGATGCTCCCTACTCTTCGAAAGCCAGATGAGTCCTCGTCCTGGCTAAGCACTCCTTGGGACTGGAGGTGGTCTCTTCTGTGGTGGACCCAGCAGGCAGGTATCTTATTTTAGAAGTGACTATTTGGGATGCTAGATATTTGCTGTGTACGGTTAATGCTCCAAATCAGTATTCAAAAGCCTTTTTCCGTTCTCTGCCTAATGCCTTATATCCTTATTACACCTCACCCCTGATTATAGGGGGTGATTTTAATGTTATTGCTTCAAAGTATATGGATGTTCAGTCCTCCACCTCTGCCCGTAATCCCCCTAAATTTGGTATTCCTTATATGGAGCAACAGCTCCAGGTATTAGATATTTGGAGATTTTTACACCCTACGGACAGGGAGTACACCTGCCTCTCCGCTGCCCATCATTCACTACCCAGGATCGATTACTTGATGGTCTCTGACTCCCTGGTTCTACATGCCCTTGATTCTTCTATTGAACCAGTGGCGTTGTCGGACCACTCCGTTGTTTGGGCTTCCATGTCCACTAAGGTAGATGTAGGTTCCTTTAAGCGCTGGCGTTTTCCCTCAGATTTCTCCTCCTCTATAGAATTTCGTAAGGACCTGGAGGCATTTTGGGATGATTATTCCGCCACTAACGCCCAAATGGCGCGAGACGATCCTTTGGTTTTCTGGCAGGCCTCTAAAGCGGTAATTAGGGGACGTCTCATTGAATATGTCTCCCGAAGGAAAGACATTCGCTTCTAATTTTAAGAACTCACAACAGAGACTGACTGAGGCCTATCGGAGATTCAAACAGAACCCCTCCCCCGCTATAAAGAATCAATATCTGGATGCTAAAGTGGCTTTTAACGCAGTTCTGCAGGCGCTGGGGGATAAACACACATTTCATAAGAATCATAGATTTTACCGTTTTGGTAACAAGACGGGCAAATTGTTATCACACTTAACTTCTAATTCTCTCATTCATCCACTTAAACAATCCCAGCCATAATGGAAAAAAATTGAGAATTCGGCCTCTTAGCTGGATATAAGGTGAATTCTTTAAAATCTGAATTTCTCCCTTTAACTCAGACAGCATTTAATATGTCCTCCCTCCCTCTCATCTCCCAATTTACTGTTAACAAAACCAAGTTGAAGTATCTTGGGATTTATTTACCGCCCAATTTATCGGATCTGTATAAGATGAACTTTACACCCATACTACAGGCTATTTCAACCCAGCTCCAATCGTGGTCAGCGCTCCCTCTGTCTTTGCTAGGCCGCGCGGCGGTCCTCAAGAACATTATTTTCCCAAAAATTTCTTATTCGCTCCAGTTATTGCCCCTAAAAATCTCCAGAGCAGATGCTCTTGTTTATGATAAAATGTGCACAAAATTCCTGTGGGCAAATAAAAAACCTAGAATAGCATTAGCTAAACTTAAGTTGCGGAGGGAGGAGGGGGGTCTTGCGATCCCGGATCTGCTAACTTTCTCTAGGGCGGTGGCTTTCAGATATATTAATGACTGGCTTACGGCAAAAACCACATACACAAATTACCACATTGACCAGGCTTTAGTGTCACCCTATGACTTGAAGGCCTTGTTACACACTCCGCTCACCCTGCTCCCCTCACAAGCGAAAACAAATCTTTTATTTTGGGACGCTTATATTGCTTGGAAAGTAATAAATAAAGCACTGCACAGGAATTTTGCCCGTTCTGATTTGATTCCTATTTGTGGGAATCCTTGTTTTACCCCTCCCTTGGAGAATGCAAAATTCGAAGTGTGGCGAACTAAGGGAATCAGTTGCATCAGAGATGTTTTTGATCCTGGAGGTTTGGTGTATTCTTTTACTGGGCTGGTGGAGAGGTATGGTGTGCATAGATCGGAGTTCTTCATGTATCTCCAAGTTAGGCATTATGTACAATCCCTACCCGACGCATTGCTCCACCCCGGTGGTTCTGACTCCCTTACCTCCCTACTCACTCAAACTACTAAGCTACCCTATAAAACAAAATGGCTATATTGGGACCTTCTCCCTAGTGTTGTAGATAAGTTATGGAGTCAGCTGTTCGAAAAATGGAAGGTAGACCTCTCTATGCAAGGGTCCCTAACTGATTTTTTCCGCCCTCTACCCGGTATTTTTAAAGCTCTACACTCTTCGAACCTACAGGAGATTCATGTAAAATTTCTAAACCGAGCATATATATCCCCCTAGTCAGAGGAGTCATATGGTGCCCTTGGATTACGGACAATGTCTTAAATGCAGAGCACCTCATGCAACCCTGATGCATGTATTTTGGGGCTGCCCCAAGATACAAAGATTTTGGAATAAAATTTTATGGTATTTAAACAGTAAATTTGGGTTGCATCTCCCCTTATCACCTAAGGCACTGCTGGGTTTACATCTCTCTTATGGGGATTTACCGGCTGAGACCCTCCCCTTACGTCCCTTCCTCTATGTGTTTCTTACACTGGCAAAGAAGGCTATTCTGACGCAATGGATCCATAGATCCCCCCCCCAGACTAGAACAACTTCTGTGTATGGTGAAGTCGACTATGTATTATGATAGACAATCTGCCCTATACGATGTGGACAAGCATGCTCATTTGTTCTATAAGAAGTGGGGACCGTTTATTGAAGTTCTGAATCCCATGCTTAGGTCTCATATCCTTAAATTTTTTGACTCGCTGAAAAGAACGACCCTGAGAGAGATATGCACCCCCCCCCCCCCCCCACAACCCACTATATAAGACCCTAGCTGGATTGATATATTTTGTGATTTTCGTTAACCTTAACACCACTAGAGCTCCAACTTGATGGAGCTATTGGCCATGGCGCGCTCTGTAATGTAGTCTTCCTGATGGGAAATGTGTAGCCTGATTCAATGTTTGCGTATCCCTTTCCCCCCCCCCCCCCTTGTCTCTGTCTTGTCGTTTGAATGTCTTGTTTATTAAGTATTGGATGTGTATATTGTATTATTTCTCCAATTCTGGGAGTATTATGTGGCTACAAATGATAATGCTATGGAGAATGTACCTTTTCAAAGTGTGTTTATTAATGAAATATTTGAATAAATACATTAAAAAAAAAAATTACCTTCAGGCTGTGTGTATAAGGTATATATGAAATATAAATGCATTCTGTGTTTAGACTTGAGTCCCATCCCCAAGATATTTCATTATGGTATGCAAGTATTCCAAAATACGGATAAATGGTATATACTGGTAAAATGGTATATGATGGTGTTTACATTTGGATTAACATAAATATTTTCACTTAGAAAAACTACTTCACCTTAAAGTTAATAAATACAGGGGCAGATTTATTAAGCTCGGTGAAGTGATAAATTGGAAGGTGATAAAGGACCAGCCAGTCAGCTCCTAACTGTCATTTTTCAAACCCAGCCTGTGACATTGAAGTTAGGATCTGATTGGCTGGTACTTTATCACCTTCCACTTTATCACTTCACCGAGCTTAATACATCTGCCCCACAGTTCCAGAGTTCCAGAGTGGAACTTTTGAGTAGACCTCCCTTTATAAAAGCGTCCTGGCTGAAATTCTGTTTTAACTGGCAGACTGACTAATCAATTTATGGATTTTTAAACTGTTGATCAAATTCACTAATTGGTCACAAACGTAATTTTCAAATTTTTACTCAACCTTTATGATTATTAGTAACAGAATTAGAATCCCTTTCCTCATTAATGTGAGATTAATTTGTGTATTTGTTGTGCTTGATTCTACATTTATTTATATATCCACAGCTTGATAAACTGCAAACTAAATTGCAGTCAAACTGTGAAAAACATTTATAAATGTGGAATAACTCTCTACATAGCCCCAGAGAAAACCTTTTTTTAAACTCTTAACAATTATCATCTCCAAGTGCCTTGCATACCAGCAGCCCAAAATAGATAAAATTAATGAAAGACACATACTGTAAGTCTACAGTAGATCATTAATTGAACAGAATATTTTATATATCCAAGATATTGTCCATTGTTTATGTCATAAAGCAAGGATGAGGACTCAGTTTACTCCCACCAGGGTTTTAAAGGAACCGAACACTGGGGGTAATTCCAAGTTGATCGCAGCAGGATTTTTTTTAGCAATTGGGCAAAACCATGTGCACTGCAGGGGGGGCAGATATAACATGTGCAGAGAGAGTTAGATTTGGGTGGGTTATTTTGTTTCTGTGCAGGGTAAATACTGGCTGCTTTATTTTTACACTGCAAATTAGATTGCAGATTGAACACACCCTACCCAAATCTAACTCTCTCTGCACATGTTATATCTGCCTCCCCTGCAGTGCACATGGGTGGGCATTCCGAGTTGATCGCTCGTTATTTTTTTTCCGCAATGGAGCGATTAGTCGCTAATGCGCATGCGCAATGTCCGCAGTGCGACTGCGCCAAGTAAATTTGCTATTAAGTTAGGTATTTTACTCACGGCATTACGAGGTTTTTTCTTCGTTCTGGTGATCGTAATGTGATTGACAGGAAGTGGGTGTTTCTGGGCGGAAACTGACCGTTTTATGGGTGTGTGCGAAAAAACGCTGCCGTTTCTGGGAAAAACGCGGGAGTGTCTGAAGAAACGGGGGAGTGTCTGAAGAAACGGGGGAGTGTCTGAAGAAACGGGGGAGTGTCTGGGCGAACGCTGGGTGTGTTTGTGACGTCAAACCAGGAACGAAACTGACTGAACTGATCGCAGTGGCAGAGTAAGTCTCGAGCTACTCAGAAACTGCTAAGAACTGTCTATTCGCAAATCTGCTAATCTTTCATTCGCAAATCTACTATGCTAAGATTCACTCCCAGTAGGCTGCGGCTTAGCGTGTGAAAAGCTGCTAAAAGCAGCTTGCGAGCAACAACTCGGAATGAGGGCCCTGGTTTTGCCCAATTGCTAACAAAAATCCTGCTGCGATCAACTTGGAATTAACCCCACTATCCAATAGTGGTTTAAGAAATGGATGTCCATAATTGTATATGCATCTTCTTACTATGTGTGGAAATGTATCAAATCTTGGAGAGAGATAAAGTG
Organism: Pseudophryne corroboree; assembly: GCF_028390025.1. Taxonomy (NCBI): domain Eukaryota; kingdom Metazoa; phylum Chordata; class Amphibia; order Anura; family Myobatrachidae; genus Pseudophryne; species Pseudophryne corroboree. The sequence continues at coordinate 365,046,055 of NC_086451.1, read as the reverse complement.
AAATGAAATATAGTACCAACCAATCAGCTTGTAACTGTCATTTTACAGGCTGAGTTTGAAAAAATAAGTTAGGACCTGATTGGTTCTTTATCTCTCCCTGCTTTATGTCTCTCCAGTGTTTGATACATCTTCCCCTATAAATCTAGTATCAATAAGACATATAAAACTTTTTTGATTGTTTGTTTTTGTAATGTAACCCTATATTTATGCATTCATTGGTTGCTCTGATTTTGCAGCCTTGATTTGCAACAGAACACACCTTCGCTCACGCTTGCGATCAGCTAAATGGAATATGGAACTAGTTATATGGACATGCTGCATAGACAAAGAGTAAATACGGCTATATGTCTATGCATACAGTATGTTATAAAATGAACCAATAAAAGTCCTCAATAATTAATGCTGTACTATATTAAGTTTGTTTATCTTCCACCTTTTAAACTGGAGTGTGAGATTTGAATCAGCCCAATCTTACATGTCATTAATAATTCATTATGCCACTACTTTACTTTAAAGGTCGTTAATGGAAGAGATGTGCATTAAGACTTATTAAAATACAAAAAGACTGTGCAGGGGTAAGAGTGAAGTGAGTGTGCTGATATACTAAGGACAAATTATCAAGGTAATTCTCAGAAATAATGATATCAAGGTAATTCTCAGAAAATGTGTGCTAAAAAAAAACTAAAATAAAACTATCAAAAAATAATGTTCATTAGGTGTCAGTGTGCCACTATTACAATAAGAGCAGTGAGTTGCTGCAGTGTGTAAAAATAAAGAAAAAATGGATATGGAATAGTCAATAAAAGAGCAAGAGCTTCAGATATTTTGCCCCCTCCGGCACTTCAATCTTTCACCCCACTACAGCTGATATTTGGGAAACAGAGCTTATTCCATCATTTACACTTTCAGTATTCACAGTACCCACATGGAAACCAGTGCCCAGTTGAAATAAAGTCTGCTGACCAGTTTTCTCACAGCAGTATTTCTCTTGTGAAATAGCGCTAGTGCATGATTGGTCCCCCTCCTCTCCCTTCCCCCCAGTGTCTTAAAACAAACCTCAGCTTACTACGAGTATGCCTTGCTATAGCCAAGAGTGCAAAAGAACTTTAACTACTGGAGCCCTGGGCTGCAGTTAACAATGCCTCAGCAACATAATAAATGAAGGGCACTATGCAGGGTCCCAAGGCTTCAACCTACTCAGTCCCATGGATAATACGGCCCTTCTCAGGCCGCATACCTTGTTTACGAGTGGTGATCCTGCTACTGCTACTTCTGTTTAATGCACTAGAAGAATGTCTATTGCGGAAGCTGGAGCCAAATGTAGTCAGGCATCTTCTTCTGTAACCTCATATGATGATGATGCAATACCTTCTCCCTCTGAGTCCAGTAGAGGTGTCACCTTTAAAACAGACAAATCAGTGCCTCCCAAAAAAGAAAAACACTAAGGCTGAAGAAGAAACTGTGTGTTCACAAATCCCACTGGAGAGTGTAGGGGTGTCCTCATTAGCTAAATCTGAGTCTCGCATTTGTGTACTCATAGAGAAGCCACCTTCCACCATTTTCACACCCTACACAAATGTTGGGATGAGCAGTACAAGTAAAGATGGTTATATTGGAATTGAGGATGCTGACAGAGTAAGTTGACAGAGCTGGCAGAGTACGTTGAATGTTTATGAGACCTCATAAATGTACAACTTACTCTGTCAGCTCTGTCAACTTACTCTGTACTTGTTCACTTGGCATTGGGCCATCTTGCTTTACATAGAATTTTGGTCTTATACCCGACTCCTACAGCTAAGGTGAAAGTGAATGGCACCCAATCTGATGCTTTCACCATTAGCAATGGCACTCGTCAGGGTTGTCCACTCTCCTCTTGATATTTATACTACAGTATGTATAGAAGTCTTGGCACTCTCAATACGGGCTAATCCTCAAATCTTGGATATTCAGATGAAAGGGGTAGAGCATAAACACACATTATTTACAGATGACCTGCTTGCTACCATTTCCCATCCCATGACCTTGTTTCCCCACCTAATTTGGATTACTTTCTAATTTCAAAATTAGTTTCTCTAAATCCTCAGCTTTTAACATTTCTGCCCCCTCCTCTATGGTAGAGGGTCTGTGATCGGCTTTTCCTTTTTTGGCATCCTTCATATATAACCTATTTAAATGTCAAGATCACTAGTAATTTAACCCATCTATTTTCTGCAAACTTTTTCCCACTTCTTTCCTCTATCTGGTCTGATGGAACTTGAGGCAGCTCTTATGGCTTGGGAGGATTAATGCAGTAAAAATGGCTACGATTTATCTCCTCCAGACCCTCCCGATACAAATTCCTGTGGCATGGTGTCGCTCTCTCGATTTCTTGGTCCGACAATATATCTGGTCCATATGCATCCAAAAGTCAAATGCTCTTCTTTGACTCGTCCCAGAAAGATGGGAGGACTTCAGCTGCAGGACTTTAAACTATATTATCAAGTGATATAGTTAAGCAGGATTCTTGAATGGAACCAGAGATAGAGAATATAAACAATGGATAGCCATAGAAAGCTGCTTCATAAAATTGCCTACTGAGATAACTCCATGGCTCCCAGATATACCTAAACTTTCTTTTACTCACCAAAAAATTACCCCAACCCTAACTATATGGAAATCCCTTCGAAATTTACCAAGTATCTCATCAAGCTTTCGTCCCTTAACCTCCTTTCTCGCTAACCCCCGTTTCCAGCCGCGCTTACATCTTTCTCACTTCTCTGCATGGGTTACTGAAGTGCTTTTCAGGGTAGTCCAGCTGGTGACTTATGTAGGACCCAAACAGTTTGAAGAACGCCGAGGTAAATGGGATATTCCTCAATATGACTTCTGGAAGTTCTTGCAAGTTCGGCACTTATTGACATCAGAAAATAGGTTGATTCCAGCTAAAAGGGATCTTACTCCCTTTTAGAAAATGTGTGTCTCTTCCTCACCCCAATCCCATACAATCTCAACTTTTTATTAACTCTTGTTATCTAAACAGCACTCTCCTGCCCCCCCCCCCCCCCCCCCCCACACCCCCGGGCTAGAGACTCAGAAAAATAATTAGGCGTCTCTTTGTTAGATTTGGAATGGCAAACTGTTTTTCTAAAAGCCCATTCTAATTTTATTTGCATAACAACTCAAGAAACACAATATAAAATACTTATGTGCTGTTATAGACATTTCTCCTTACTCCATGCTATCTTTCCATCTGTCTATAAACTCTACTGGAGATGTTATTCGGCAACAGGGACTCTGAAGCATGTTTAGTGGGATTGCTCTGGTTTAACTACTTACTGGTCTGACTTAATTACCATTTTTTAATGAATCCTGAGTAGCCCGATACCCACAGGCCTTACCTTTTGGTTACTCAATCATTCACATATCTCATTGACTAAGTATAAAACATCTCTTCTTTGACACCTAGGTAATGCAGCATGTTCTGCTATCCCTGTATTATGGAAATCTAATAAATCGTCTTGTCATAAAGACTGGTTTAATAAATGAGACTACTTCATGTCTATGGAAGACTTTTTACACTATGCACCTGATAAACGCCAACGATTTTCAGCTACCCGGTTGCCTTGGTTGGAGTATAAATTCTCTGCAGAGTATAAATCTTATATGTCTCGTCCATAACTCTTTTTATTTTTATATACCCTGGAAATGGGAGATCCCTTTCCTTTTACCTTTCCTTTTTTCCTAATTCTGTTCTTGATTATACGCCTCTTTCCTAAATTTACTCTGTATTATCTTCGTGTTTCTTCCCCCCTCTTACTGTTGTTGGATTGTTTCAGCCTTATCCTTTCTTACCTCTTTTTGTATTGACACAATATATTGAGTTTTATATTATTCTGATTTGCTTAAAGACAAATTTGTACTTAGCTTATTACTATGATTGTGATGTATTATTGTCTTGAAGTCGCATGTTTACTTTGTGTTTTTCATAAAATCAATAAAAAGAGCTTGAACAAAAAATAAATTGAGGATGCTCATGTGGAGGGATATGGGGGATATTTGTGTACTAGCTGATGCAAATTAGGATGTTGATGAAGATGTTAATGATGAGGATGTTGTTTGTGTCAAAGTAAGTCGCATAAGCTACCAGCAGCTCATCTCCACCACCAACACCCTCATTATCAACCTCTTCAATAAGGAATGGAGGTAGTCCTTCCAAAAAAAAAAAAATGTTTTGTGGGAGCCCACACACACCAAGCACTTCAGCTACAAAAGTGTCAGTCCCTGTCGCTGCAATACTTGGTTTGTTAAACTCTGCATGTCCTTTTTAAATGAATAAAAAACATAAGGGTGAGTAAGATGGCCAAGGACAATTCCATCTTGAACCACTGGTGAATCAGATTTAGGAGGAAAAACATGGTATTATCCCTTATACTCAGACTCTCTGGTGCATCTCATAAATATGCTACAGAGGTGTGTTACACAATTGTAAAGAGAAGAGGTGGCAGTCTGGCCAGCAGGTCAGTCTCCTCATATGTGTTAGCACAAGACAGGCTGATTTGGAGTTTGCAGCTCTACAGTGCAAGTATTAATTTTCTTAACTTCTCTTTCAACCCTTGTGGAATCTGCTATTAACAATATATTCTTTTATGGCCTTTTTTCATTTGTGACTTGCTTTACTTTACATTTCTTTAATTTTCTAAATTAACCAGAGTTTCATCCAATATTTCTTCAAGGATAGAATAAAACAAGGACAGAAAGTACTCTCTTTTTTGTGGCACTCAACTTACTAATAAATAAAAGGTAACTTTTAATAGTATATGTTAAAATAGGATCATTAAGGTCAAACAACAAAACATCATGCAGAAGAACAACAATGACAGTAACATACTCTGGTTCATTGAAATATACCAAAATAATGAGGACAATTACCTCAGTGTTGACCAATATGTGACAGTAGAGAAAAAAATAAATAAAATGGAAAAAACTCTCTCTTGACATTAAGGTCAATCGTGAGACATTGGTCAAAGATCAATTAGCAAAATATAATTGTTCCAGTAACTACAGTATACATAAAGGACGGATTTCTGTAAATAGTCAAGCAGTACTGAAAGTAATGGCAGCAATTGAGCAATAAATTGAATTCATACACTATATAAGTGGGATAGTATGGTACGTCTTACACCGTCGGCTAATTGTTATAAAAATAAAGTTTAGAAACTGATATGTACTAAGGGCCTCATTCTGCTTTGGAAATAAAATAGGACAGAGCAAGCAACTGTGTACATGGGCAAAACCATGTTGCACTGCAGATGGGTCAGATGAGCAATGTGCAGAGAGATTATGGGGGGGTATGCAATTAGCTCTAATCATTTTGGAGCTGTTGAATTCGACTCCATGGGTGTTCAATTGTGGGCCGCTTTCGCCTGTTTTTAAGGAATTTTCACCAACGCCTTTTCACCTTTTTGTTTCAAGTGAAAAGGCATTGACGAAAAATGGCTCAAAGTCGGCAAAAACAGCCTTCGTTTTCCGATGATCCACATGTTTTTCACTCCTGCCGAATGTTTCGCCTAGGCGAAAAACCGGCCCTGCTATTACATAGGGCACCCTAAAAATAGCAAAAAGCTCCGTTATTTGGCCTACGCAAAAATAACGGAGCTAATTGCATACACACCTATGATGTTAAAGGCGCATGTCCAAGCTCATATCTAAATTGTAGTGTAAAAATAAAGCTGTCCAGCATTTGTGGGTTATATGTAAAACCGCTAGTATTTGCCCTGCAGGCAAAAAAAAAAATTGCTCTACTTGCATTGCAACATGGCTTGTCCAGGTGCAAAATTACTTGCTCTTTCTTACTTATTCCCAGATCAGAATCAGACTCATGCAATATTGAGCTAAGTTGTATATATTTGTACCATACTTGCCTACCCTCCCGTGTCCTGCAGGAGACACCTGTTTTTCAGGTAGTCCCCCGCAGCCCCGGCAGAGTGGGCAACCCTCCTGCATTCTACCTACTTCCCAGAGAAGTAGATCCATCCGGGTGCAATTTCCGTGTGACTATTAAATAACAAGACTCAGGGTTGGCTCCAGGCACATTCCTTAGGAGCGGCTGTGCAGGGTACCGACTCCTAAGGGCGGCCAGTAATGGGCGGAATTTTAAATCAGACGCCAGTCCATCAGCCAATCAGAGCTTGCGGACCGGCAGCGGAAGCTGTAGGGGCCATGTTTATCTGGCACTCTGGGGGGCACATGTATATGGCTCTCTGGGGGCACATGTATCTGGCACTCAGGGGGCATGTGTATCTGACTATGGGGGTCATTCAGACCCAATCGCACCCTTGCTTTTTTTGCAGCTGTACGATCGGGTCTGAACTGTGCATGCGTATGCATCGCAATGCGCATGTGCATCAGCCGCCAGTGACGGGCATCGCCAGACAGCGATGGATTTTACAAAGAAAGCGATCGCACCGGCGATCACAAGAAGATTGACAGGAAGAGGCCATATGTGGGTGTCAACTGACCCTTTCTAGGCAGTGTCCGGAAAAACACAGGCGTGCCCAGCCATTTGAAGGGTGGATTCCTGATGTCAGCTCCTGGCCGGATCATTGCAGCAGCTGAGTAAGTACTGAGCTGTGCAGAGACTGCACATACTTTTGTTTGTGCAGCTCTTTGCCCAAGCATTTGCACCCCTGCACATGAACTACCCCCCCCCCCCCCCCTGTAGGCGGCAACTACCTGATCGCAGCACTGCAAAAAACACACCTGCGTTTGAGCAGGTCGGAATCACCCCCAATGTGGGGGCATATTATTTGTATTTGGCACTGTGGGGGCATATTATGTGTATCTGACAATGTGGGGGCACATGTGCATCTAACAATGTGGGGTCATATTATATGTATCTGGCACTGTGTGGGTATATGTGTAGCTGATAATGTGGGGGCATATTATGTGTATCTGGCACTGTGGTGGCACATGTGTATCTGACAATGTGGGGGCATATTATGTGTACCTAGCACTGTGGGGGCACATGTGTATCTGACAATGTGGGGGAATATTATGTGTATCTGGCATTGTGGGGGCACATGTGTATCTGACAATTTGGGGGCATATTATGTGTATCTGACAATGTGGGGGCATATTATGTGTATCTGGAACTGTGGAGGCATATGTGTATCTGACAATTTGGGGGCATATTATGTGTACCTAGCACTGTGGGGGCACATGTGTATCTGACAATGTGGGGGAATATTATGTGTATCTGGCATTGTGGGGGCACATGTGTATCTGACAATTTGGGGGCATATTATGTGTATCTGACAATGTGGGGGCATATTATGTGTATCTGGAACTGTGGGGGCACATGTGTATCTGACAATTTGGGGGCATATTATGTGTATCTGGCAATGTGGGGGCACATGTGTATCTGACAATGTTGGGGCATATTATGTGTATTTGGCACTGTGGGGGCACATCTGTATCTGACAATGTGGGGGCATATTATGTGTATCTGACAATGTGGGGGCATATTATGTGTATCTGGCACTGTGGGGGCACATGTGTATCTGACAATGTTGGGGCATATTATGTGTATCTGGCATTGTGGGGGCACATGTGTATCTGAGTGTGGGGGTATACGTATCTGGCACTGTGGGGGCATATTATGTGTATCTGGCACTGTGGGGGCATATAGTGTATATCTGGCACTGTGGCAGCATATTATGTGTATCTGACACTGTGGGGGCATATAGTGTTTATCTGACACTTTGGGGGCATATAATATGTATCTGGAACTGTTGAGGCATATAATGTGTATCTGGCACTGTGGGGGCAAATTATGTGTATCTGGCACTGTGGGGGCATATTATGTGTATCTGGCACTGTGGGAGCATATAATGTGTATCTGGCACTGTGGGAGCATATAATGTGTATCTGGCACTGTGGGGGCATATAATATGTATCGGGCACTGTACTGCTGGGGGCATATATGTATCTGGTACTGCTGGGGGCATATAATGTGTATCTGGCACTACTGGGGGTGTATGTGTATTTGGCACTATTGGGTGCATATGTGTATCTGACAATGCACGACAGGGGTTATTATGTGTATCTGACATTATACTGGAGACATTATGTGTAAAGTACACTACTGCGGGCGTTATGAGTAAGGCTGCTAATTGTGTGTACAGAGGGGGTGTGAAAATATATTTATTCATAGCCTGATAATATAAAGTTGCAAGGCCACGCCCACTTTTTCAGGAGCGTGGTGGGTGCAACTGTTCTTGCTCAGGGTGCTAGTAGGCCTGGAGCTGGCCCTGACAAGACTATATGCCTGTTTCAGCATGGATCGCAAAAGCAAAATCTTTCTCTAATGGGCAAAAACATGTGATAGGTAGTGCAGATGTATCATGTGCAGAGAGAGTTAGATTTGGGTGGGGTGTGTTCAAACTGAATACTAAATTGCAGGGTAAAAATAAAGCAACCAGTATTTACCCTGCACAGAAACAATATACAGTAATCCACCCAAATCTAAATCTCTCTGCACAGGTTAGATGTTTCCTATATACAGTGCACTTGGTTTTGCCCATTAGAGAAAGATTTTGCTTTTTGCGATCCATGCTGAATCAGGCCCTATACTTGCAAAAAAAAACAACAACATACTGCGTGAATTAAAAGGGAGTTGGGAAACAATGACCTTGAACTATTCCAAAATGGCTTTTCTCTGACGTCCTAAGTGGATGCTGGGACTCCATAAGGACCATGGGGATTAGCGGCTCCGCAGGAGACTGGGCACAACTAAAGAAAGCTTTAGGACTACCTGGTGTGCACTGGCTCCTCCCACTAAGACCCTCCTCCAGACCTCAGTTAGATTCTTGTGCCCGGCTGAGCTGGATGCACACTAGGGGCTCTCCTGAGCTCCTAGAAAGAAAGTATATTTAGGTTTTTTATTTTACAGTGAGATCTGCTGGCAACAGACTCACTGCAGCGAGGGACTAAGGGGAGAAGAAGCGAACCTACCTAACAGGTGGTAGTTTAGGCTTCTTAGGCTACTGGACACCATTAGCTCCAGAGGGATCGACCGCAGGACCCGACCTTGGTGTTCGTTCCCGGAGCCACGCCGCCGTCCCCCTTACAGAGCCAGAAGCATGAAGAGTCCGGAAAATCGGCGGCAGAAGACTTCGGTCTTCACCAAGGTAGCGCACAGTACTGCAGCTGTGCGCCATTTCTCCTCATGTACACCTCACACTCCGGTCACTGATGGGTGCAGGGCGCTGGGGGGGGCGCCCTGAGGGCAAAATATTACACCTTGGCTGGCAAATCTACATCATATATAGTCCTAGAGGCTATATAGATGTAAAATTACCCCTGCCAGTATTCCAGAAAAAGCGGGAGAAAGCTTTTAAAGTTTCACCCTTCTCGCACAGATAGTTTGCTGTCACACAGCATGCTAAGAAGTTGTGTTTTTCCAATGCATAAGAAAAATGCTTAGTTCAAAAGTAGAGCAACGTGTTAACTTAAAATTTGGTCATTAAATTGAACAAAACACCAACTGAATCTTTCCATATGGCAACCAAGGCTTACGGGGCAGATTGTATGTCATGTGCACCTGTGATTGAGTGGCACAAAAGATTTAGCGATGGTTGTGAGGATATTGTAGGTGATGTACATTCTGGGAGGCATTACACATTCAAAACATAAAAAAATGTGGAAAGAAGCTATATGTGATTGACACTAGGCTCAACTTGCGCTCCCAACAAATCTGACAAGCACAATTGTTTACACAAACATATAATTGTATACTATACGTTCCCTGTGTCGGATGGTTTCAATCGTGTATGTCCCGCATTCCAAGGGCATAGGTATATATCCCTTTATATTCCAATCGGGTTTGATTGGATCTCCCAATGTGCATATGAAAAATAGAATAAAAAATATATGGTACAGTACGTTTTAATAATGCACTGCAATAGTACAAAACTCCACAATACATATTAAAATTAGAGATAAGCTGAGAACCGAACCCTTCCAAATTTCACGACCCGAGCCCAGATCCGAGTCCGGTTCGGGTTTTCCCGCCAGACTCGGAAACCAGAACGAGGCAAAACGACATTATCCCGCGGTCGGATTCTTGTGGGGTTTGGATTCCATATAAGGTGCTTCATGTCACCACCATTTTACTCAGGAATTGGAGAGTGTAGCGAGAGGACGTGTCTCCGTCCTCAGTGTCTGTGCAGGAGGGAAAGTGGGGTGGTAACTTGTGCTGCTCAGTCCAGTGTAGTGTCTTATGCTGCATCAGTCCACACAGTGGTGGTGTCCATTGCTGCCATATGTCCAGTATAGTTGTGTAAGTCCAGAGCAGTGGTGCTGTGTCGTCTTGCATCAGTACAGTGGTATTGTCTTGTGCTGCATCAGTCCAGTCACAGTGGTGGTGGCCTCTGCTGCCATATGTCCAGTGCTGCTGTATAAGTCCAGTCCAGTGGTGGTGTGTTGTGCTGCATCAGTCCAGTAGTGGTGTCTTGTGCTGCATCAGTCCAGTCACAGTGGTAGTGTCCTCTGCTACCATATATCCAGTGCTGCTGTATAAGTCCAGTCCATTGCAGTGGTGCTGTGTTGTACTGCATCAATCCAGTGGTGGTGTCCCTGAGCTGCTGTATAAGTCCAGTGGTACTGCCATATAAATACAGTGATACTGCCGTATATGTCCAGTGTTATTGCCATATAATTCCAGTGATAGTGCAGCATATGTCCAGTGGTACTGCCGTATAAATCCAGTGATACTGCCGTATATGTCCAGTGGCACTGCCGTATAAATCCAGTCCAGTGATACTGCCATATATGTCCAGTAGTACTGCCATATATATCCAGTGGTACTGCCAAATAAATCCAGTCCAGTGGTACTGCCATATAAGACCAGTGGTACTGCCATATGATTCCAGTGATACTGCCATATAAATCCAGTGATACTGCCGTATAAATCCAGTGGTACTGCCGTATAAATCCAGTGATACGGCTGTATCTGTCCAAAGGTACTGCCATATAATTCCAGTGATACTGCCGTATATGTCCAGTGGTACTGCCGTATAAATCCAGTCGTACTGCCGTATAAATCCAGTCGAATGATACTGCCGTATAAGTCCAGTGATACTGCCGTATATGTCCAGTGGTACTGCCATATAAATCCAGTGATACTGCCGTATATGTCCAGTGGTACTGCCGTATAAATTCAGTCAAGTGATACTGCCGTATAAATCCAGTGGTACTGCCGTATAAATCCAGTCCAGTGGTAATGCTGTATAAGTCCAGTGGTACTGCCATATAATTCCAGTGATACTGCCATATATGTCCAGTGGTACTGCCATATAAATCCAGTGATACTGCCATATATGTCCAGTGGTACTGCCATATAATTCCAGTGGTACTGCATTATATGACCAGTGGTACTGCCATATAAATCCAGTGATACTGCTGTATATGTCCAGTGGTACTGCCGTATAAATCCAGTCCAGTGGTGCTGCCATATAAGTTCAGTGGTGATGTCTTGTGCTGTATATAATTTACTCAAAATAAAGGGGTTATTAATATTTAATCCAAATAATTTTTACAGGGTTTGCCCTGTGTGGTGTAGAGGTACGCTCTCCTGTGTTGCATTTTGTTAAATAACGCCATAAAAATAATGGAGAACAAAAATTTGGAGGATAAAATAGGGAAAGATCAAGAACCACTTCCTCCTCCTACTTCTGCTGCTGCTGCAGCTGCTGTTGCTGCTGCTAGGAGTCAATCATCACCCCAGAGGGGAAGTCGGAAGACCACTTGTACTACTTCAACTAAGCAAATGACTGTCCAACAGTCCTTTGCAAGGAAGATGAAATATGACAGCAGTCATCCTGTTGCAAAGCAGATAACTGAGGTCTTGACAGCTATGTTGGTGTTAGACATGCGTCCGGTATCCGCCATTAGTGCAGTGGGACTGCAGTGCCAACCCTAGATGGGCCAGGTGTTTGTGCCGCACACTTGTGTCACTTAGCTTAGTCATACAGCTACCTCATTGCACCGCTTTTACTTCTTTGCATGATGTGCTGTTTGGGGCCTAGTTTTGAATAGTGTCATCCTGTCTGCCACTGCAGTGCCACTCCTAGATGGGCCAGTTGTTTGTGCCGTAGACTTGTGTCGCTTAGCTTGGTCATACAACTACCTCATTGCACCTCTTTTACTTCTTTGCATTATGTGCTGTTTGGGGCCTAGTTTTTTTTAAGTGCCATCCTGTCTGCCACTGCAGTGCTACTCCTAGATGGGCGAGGTGTTTGTGCCGCACACTTGTGTCACATAGCTTAGTCATACAGCTACCGCGGTGCAACATTTATGCCTAAAAATAATATTGTGAGGTGTTCAGAATAGACTGGAAATGAGTGGAAATGAATGTTATTGAGTTTGATAATACCGTAGGATCAAAATTACCACCAAATTCTGTGATTTTAGCTATTTTTATGTTTTTTAAAAAAATCATCCAGATCCAAAACCAAAACCCGAAAGGGTGGTTTTGGCAAAACCAATCCAGATCCAAAGCATGAGCGAGGATCCAGATCCAAAACTTAAACACAAAACACGAAAAAGTGCCCGCCACACATCTCTAATTAAATTCACATAAAATGAATACAACAATTCGTGAATAAAAAGAGGATCTTTTTATGAAGATCCCTAGTTTCTGATAATGCACTTTGTCAGCACACAAATGTCAGGCAATGTCCCTAGGTAAATAGAGGTTGTAATTACCAGCTGGTTTGAGAACTGGCAACGGACAGCTCTCAAACAGGTTGTATAGCGGTGGTATCGGATGCCCTCCCGGGAAAAGGCATCATGAACCTCCTTCTCAGTGGCAAAATTCTAAACTCAATATAACTGTGTGGTACCTCCTTTAGCACTTGCCTTGAAAAAGACCAGAGCAAGGGTCGAAAAGTGTTGGCATTCTACAAAGAAACAGGCAAGTTTTGTATCAAGATCTTAACATGACAAAAGTTTGTGCTATGATGATTTCAAGGCTTCTCACTGCCAAACAGAAGGAAATTTGAAAGCAAATTTGTACAGACATTTTGGAATGTTGGAAACATGGATCTTTTAGTATGATCCTTAAACCAAATGTCAGCCCATGTACTGGAAATATAGGATTTTAATTACCTACCGGTAAATCCTTTTCTCGTAGTTCGTAGGGGATACTGGAAATCCATTTAGTACAATGGGGTATACACTAGGACCCTTGGGTACTTTAAGAATTTGATAGTGTGCGCTGGCTTCTCCCTCTATGTCCCCCCTACCAGACCCAGTCTTGGAAACTGTGCCCGAAGAGACGGACATACTTTGAGAGAAGGATAGATAATAAAAGTTGTGAGATTACGAACTAGCACACACAGAACAATAGGAAAGCCATGCTAACCAAACTTGAAACATGAACAGCAATCGCTGAACCAAACAATATTACTTAACCAAGTAACATTGCAGGAAGAACGAAGCACCGGACGGGCGCCCAGTATCCCCTGCGGAATACGAGAAAAAGATTTACCAGTAGGTAATTAAAATCCTATTTTCTCTTACGTATTTGGGGATACTGGGAATCCATTTAGTACCATGGGTAAGTACCAAAGCTCCCAAATCGGGTGGGGGAGTGCTGAGGTTTCTGCAGAACTGATTGACCAAACTGAAGGTCCTCAGAGGCCAAAGTATTGAACTTGTAAAACTTTACAAACGTGTTCGAACCTGACCAAGTAGCTGCTTGGCAGGGCTGTAAAGCAGAGACCCCCCGGGGAGCCGCCCAAGAAGAACCCATCAACCTAATAGATTGGGCCTGTACTGATTTTGGGACCTGCAAGCCTGCCGTGGAATAAGCATGCTGGATAGTGAGCCTGATCCAGTGTGCAATAGACTGCTTTGAAGCAGAACACCAAATTTTATTGGGATCATAGAGAACGAACAGCGAGTTGGATTTCCTGTGATGAGCTGTCCTCTTTATGTACACCTTCAAAGCCCTCACAACATCCAATGACTTTGAAGTAGTAGAGGTGTCCGTAACAGCCGTAACCACAATAAGTTGGATGATGTGAAACGCGGACACCACCTTAGGAAGAAATTTCTGACGAGTTCTGAGTTCTGCTCTGTCCTCATGAAAAATTAAGTAGGGCTCTTGTGAGACAATGGGCCTAATTCAGACCTGGTCGGACACAGACTATTTTTTGCACTGCTGTAACCAGGTAATCGCTGCCTAAAAGGGGAGGGGTTAATGGCTTTGCAGGGGTGCAATGGGCTGTACAGTGAGCTGCACAAACAAAAGTTTGTGCAGTTTCTGTACAGCCCAGGACTTACTCAGATGCTACGATGATCCGGGTCGGCTGTGACATCAGGAACCCTCCTACAGAAAGGCTGGGCTCCAGACACTCCCAGAAAACGGTGAGTTGCCGCCCTGGAACGCCTTCTGCCTGTCAATCTTCTTGCGATCGCCGGTGCAATTGCTTTCTTCGTTAGCTTCGTCACTGCCCGGCGACCCCCGTCGCCGGCTCATGACACGCCTGCGCATTGCAACCCGTGAGCATGCGCAGTACAGACCCGATCGTACGGCTGCAAAAAAATACAGCGTGCGATTGGGTCTGAATGACCCCCGATGCCCCTAGCACCGACACATGTCTTGCTGAAGCCAAGGCCAACAGTGTGACGGTCTTCCACGTAAGGTACTTTACGTCAACCTCCTGTAATGGTTCAAACCAATCCGATTGGACGAACTGCAACACCAAATTGAGATCCCAAGGTGCCGTGGAGGCACAAAGGGAGGCTGGATGTGCAGAACACCTTTCAAGAACGTCTGGACCTCAGGGAGAGAAGCTAATTGTTTCTGAAAGTAAATAGACAAGGCCAAAATCTGGACTTTTATTGAGCCTAGGCATAGGCCCGCATCCACTCCCGACCTCAGAAAAAGCAGGAGACGTCCCAGATGAAATCCCACCACAGAATATTGTCTGCCCTCACACCAAGAGACATACTTCTTCCATATACGTTGGTAATGTTTAGACGTTACCCCCATCCTGGCTTGGATCATGGTCAGGATGACCTTGTCAGGAATCCCTCTTCTGGCTAGGATGAGCCATTCTACTTCCATGCCGTTAAACGTAGCCACAGTAAATCTTGATAGACGAACGGGCCCTGTTGCAGAAGATCCTCCCGAAGAGGTAGATGCCATGGATCTTCGATCAGCTTTCCTAGAAGATCCACATACCAGGCCCTTCGAGCCCAGTCCGGAGCAATGAGGATTGTTTTAACCTTTTCCCTTTTTATTCTCTTCAGAATTATTGGGATCAGAGGAAGTGGTGGAAACATATACACCAGCTAATAGACCCACGGAGTTGTCAGAGCATCTACCGCCACTGCTTGTGGGTCTCTCAACCTGGAACAATACCGCTTGAGCTTCTTGTTGAGTCGAGAGGGCATCATGTCGATCTGTGGATATCCCCACCGATGTGTCAACCATCGGAACATCTCCGGGTGGAGGCCCCACTCCCCCGGGTGCAGGTCGTGTCTGCTGAGGATGTCTGCTTCCCAGTTGTCTACTCCCAGAACGAAGACCGCCGACAACGCCATGGCATGTTTTTCCGCCCAGAGGAGAATTCTTGACACCTCTGACATTGCTGCTCTGCTTTTCTTTCTGCCCTGTCGGTTTATGTACGTTACCACCATTACATTGTCTGACTGGACTTGAATGGCCTGATTCTGAAGTAGAGATGAGGCCTGCAGAAGGGTGTTGTAAATTGCCCTGAGTTTCAAGATGTTCTTCCCGACTTGACCATCTTCTTTGAATCTGCACCCCCTGGGTGACTGCTCCCCAACCTCTGAGGCTTGCGTCTGTGGTTAGCAGAATCCAATTCTGAATCCCGAACCTCCGACCATCGATGAGGTGAGAAATCTGTAGCCACCACAGAAGGGAGATCCTGGTTTTTGGCGTCAGACAGATCTTCTGGTGCATGTGAAGATGCGATCCGGACCATTTGTTCAACAGATCCAGCTTGAAGGGCCTCACATGAAACCTTCCGTACTGAATCGCCTGCCTCGTAAGAGGCCACCATTTTCCCCAGAAGGTGAATGCACAGATGCACCGAGATCCGGATTGGCATCAGCACAGTCCGAACCATCGACTGGATTACCGTAGCCTTCTCCAAGAGAAGGAACACTCTCTGAGACCCTGTGTCCAGTATCATTCCCAGGGAAGGTAGCCCCTGTGTCGGTTCCAGGTGAGATATTAGTAAGTTCAGAATCCACCCATGATCCAGGAGTAGTCTGGTTGAGAGGCCAATGCTGTCCAACAACCGCTCCCTGGATGGTGCCTTTATCAGAAGATCGTCCAGGAACGGAATTATTTTCACTCCTTCTTTGTGAAGTAGAAACATCATCTCTGCCGTCACCTTGGTGAACACTCTCGGTGCCTTGGAGAGACCAAATGGCAGGACCTGGAACTGGTAGTGGCAGTCATGCAGTGCAAACCGTAGATAAGCCTGATGAGACGGCCACATCAGAATGAGAAGGTTTGCATCCTTGATATCCAGAGACACTAGGAATTCCCACTCCTCCAGACCTTAGATCACCGCTCTCAGAGACTCAACCTTGAATTTGAACACTCATAAGTACGGGTTCAATGACTTGAGTTTCAAAATCGGTCTTACAGAACCATCCGGTTTCAGTACTGCAAACAAGTTGTAATAATATCCCTTGTTTTGCAGATGAGGTGGAACTGGAACAATGACCTGAGTCTGTATCATTTTTTGAATGGCGTCCTGTAAGGTTATACTTGCCTCTTGTGAAACAGGTAAGCCTGATTTGAAGAATCTGTGAGGTGGGAGCTCCTGGAACTCCAGTCTGTAGCCCTGGGAAATAAGATCTATGACCGGGTGTGGTATGGCTGGTCAGCATACAGATGCCGGGATCCCGGCAGCATACTGACACTGGGATCCTGGTGGGGAGGTGCGAGTGCAGCAAGCCCCTTGTGGGCTTGCTGCACTCGCCATGCTGTGGGCTCGGTGGTGACCTGCGGTCGCCATGGGTTCTATTCCCACTCAGTCTTCCAGGCATCGCGGTCCACCATCATGCTGAAGGCTTTGAGGAAGCAAAGCTTGAGCTCTGTTCCTGTGAACTGGCAGTTACTGGTTTGCATGGTTTACCTCTAGCGCCTCTGGTGGCTGTAGAAGAACCTCTGGTCTTTCCCTTAAACTTGGCAGTCTGAAAGGACTGTAGATTAGGTCCCGAGTAGGCCTTCCTGGCTGGTGGAGCTGCAGATGGAAGATACATGGACTTACCTGCAGTAGCTTTGGAGATCCATTTGTCTACTTCATCTCCAAATAGGGCCTCTCCTGTGAAGGGTAGGCATTCCACGCATTTCCTGGAGTACACGTCAGCAGAACACTGGTTTAGCCATGAGCCTCTGCGTGCTAACACTGCCATAGCAGTGGTGCGTGCATTAAGCAAGCCTATTTCTTTAATGGCTTCAACCATAAAATTCGCAGTCCTATCATTAATTTTGAAGTTGGAGATGTCACTAAAATACTGTAAAATCTGAAATAAGTTGGGGAGGGAGATAAGTGGATTAGAGACAGTAAGGAGGACATCGTCCGCATATAGGGAAATTTTATATTCATCTGGGCCAATAGTGATACCCGAGACATCAGGGCAACCGCGTATTTTGGAGGCCGGGGCTCTATCATGAGGGCAAAAATAAGGGGGGAGAGTGGGCAACCCTGCCTGGTACCATTATGTACCATGAAAGGTTGCGATGAGCATCCATTGACTAGGACACGGGCCGTGGGAGAGTTATACAGTGCGTTAATACCCGATAGGAAATTATCTTTGAAACCAAAGTGGGCCAGAGTCCTATGCATATATAGCCAGGAGATGCGATCAAAGGCCTTTTCCACGTCCAAGCCCATGACCGAAGAGGGAGTTTTATAGATATTGATAAATTGAATAGTGTCAACCGATCTCCTAATAGTGTCATAGGCCTGTCTACCCGGCATGAATCCCACCTGATCAGGATGAACCAGATGGGATATCACTCCAGCGAGGCGGTTAGCCAAGATTTTTGCAAATAATTTCAGGTCTGAGTTTAATAGTGAGATGGGCCTATAATTGCTGCAACTAGTAGGGTCTCGATCGGGCTTTGGGATAACGACTATTTCTGCCACAGTAGTGGCGTTATCAAAAGAGGATCCGGCCAATATATAATTGAAAAAGTCTTTCAGGAAGGGAGTAAGGGACGACCTGAATTTCTTATAATATATAATGCGGGGAGCCCGTCCGGGTCTGGGGCCAAGGAATTTTTGAGCGATTTAATTACCGAGTCGATTTCTGTAGCAGTGATTTCCGCATTAAGAGATTGGAGTTGCGTTACCAACAGTTTTGGCAGTGAGCAGCTAGAGAGAAACGCATCTGCGGTTGTGCATATCTGCAGTATCGACAGGATTGGGCAAATGATATAGGGTTTGATAAAACTCCTGGAAACTATTAGCTATTTTTTGAGGGTCATAGATTGGCATATTCTGGGCATTGTTAAGACATAATATTCTGCTCTTTTGTTTCCGAGAGCGTAGACGGGTGGCTAGGAGAGAGTCTGCCTTATCGCCCTTAGCATAAAATTTATACTGTAGCCATCTCATCATTTTGGCGGCTTTAGCAGAGAGAATCTGATGTAACTGTCCTTTAAGAGCTAAGAGCTTGCTATAGATTGAACATTTGGGATTCTGCTGATGCTTATGCATAGGAGCTTTGATCTGGTGCTCCAAGTTCTCAATAGCTTGTGAATCTTTTAGTTTCTGTGCATTTGCGAGGGAAATAAAATGTCGTCGAATAGAAGCTTTATGAGCTTCCCAGATCAAAGCGGAGGGAAACCTCTGGAGTGACGTTAAATTCAAAAAATTAATCTAGTGATTTCCTCGTCTGTTCCACAAATTCCCATTTCAGGAGGAGTGAGGAGTTCAATCTCCACCGGAAAAAGGAAGGTGAAGGCCGCGAAGAGGACATCAATAGCGAGACCGCCAAATGATCCGACCATACTACTGGAGTAACCCATGCCCTAGACAGTCCTTGGGTGGAACCACCATCAATTAGGAAAAGATCAATTCTAGAATGGACTCTATTGGGGACTGAATAATGAGTATAGGTACGCTCGGAAGAGTACAGAACTCTCCAGGCATCAAATAGGCCCTGCGAGGAAATAGAGTCAGCTAATCGCTTGGATTCTCTAATCGTGGCAGGGCTCGGTCTCTTAGAGTTGGAGCGGTCCCAGTGAAGGTCAGGTAAAGCATTCCAGTCGCCTCCCACAACCACCCAGCCCTTAGAGAGTTTAGTCAGCCATGGAAAAAAGTCTTTGTGGAAAGCACCCTGCTCCAGATTAGGGGCGTAGACTGAGGCGACCATCAGGTATGACTGCCCTAGGTTTAGCACAAGGATATTGAAACAGCCCTTTGGGTCAGAGAGAGATTGTTCAATTGAATAAGAGAGACTATGGTGTAGGAGAACCTCTGTCCCTTTTTGCTTCTTATCTGCGGAGGAATAGAAAGCCTGTGGGTAATCTCGAAAGGACAGGGATGGGTGAACAGTCTTGAAGTGTGTCTCCTGCAAGAGGGCTATGTCAGCCTTTTGTTTTTAAAAAAATTGTATTGCCATAGTCCTCTTGCGAGGAGAGTTTAAACCGTTAACATTTAACGTTAAAATACTCAAACTCATGGTGGATACCAATAGAATGGAAGATAAGCAATATGCCTGAGAGGTCTAAGCAATGAGTGAGAATGCACAGGGAAAGGGAAGGGCAGTGTGTCACGATCCGGGTATCTGGACGCCATTTCTTACCCATCAGATGCCTCCTAAGGCTGGCTCAGCGCTCCAGGACCGGATCCCATCTGTTATCCTGATGTTTACATTCCTGTATCCTCTCCTGTCACTCTGAGACGCTGTCACAGTAAACGCCATATTACACCTGGCATGGCGTCTCCCGCGGCCTCCGCCGCCGTCCCTGAGCTTCTGCATGCAGAGTGTCTGAGTGGCGATTACGTCAGCCGCGGCCTCCGCTGTGTCCGCGTGGTTGGATGTGCACCTGTCAGCTTGGCGCCTCCTGTCTCCGGTGGCCGGCGCCGCCATTACTGTTTTCATTACCACATGGATTACAAACCAAACTTCCCTCCAAGTGTCTGCATGGGCGCAGCCATCTTGGATTCTGTCAGCTGATCATTTCCACCAATCTGTTCTCAGTATTGATAATCTGCATAATTGCCTAGCCAATCCCTTCCTTGCTGCAGGTATAAATACACTGTGCCTGAGCAAGGAAGGCGTCAGTGCTTTGGTTGTCAAACCTAGTTCCTGTTTGTCTCTCTCCTGTGATTGTCTTCCAGGTTCCAGCTCCTGTCTCAAGACTTCCATCATAGAGACCCGCACCAGCATTCCACCTGCGGTCTAGCCTGACTCTCCGATCCATTGTGGATTCATCTGTTTCCAGCTACAACATTACCTGCTTCCAGCCCAGATTCCAGCAGAGTACAGCTTCTCTTAAAGGGCCGGTGTCCTTTCTACAGTTTACCACTCTCCACCGGTATTATTATTTCTCCGCTCTCAAACTCTACATTTCATTCATATTGCATCGCTCTCAAGCTTCATTTATTATTTGACTGGTTCCAGCCAGTATCCACTCCGTGCCAACATCTGTCTGGTTCCAACCAGAACCCACAGCAGCTATTTTATTTACAGCAGTCCAGCTTTCCCTGGAACACCAGCTGGTACGATCCTGGGCTTTCTTCATTGCTACAGTCAGGCCTGGTAAGGACTTTCCAACTCACAGATAATAAGAACTGTCTCATACTACCAGAGCTCTGTGGCTCCTGCCACCCTGTAGTACCCAGGAACTGTATTATTTCTCTGCTGATTTTATGTTTCTTTTACTGCTACTGTGATGCATGGAGTTTGTCATAAATAAACATCATTGACTTTTATTCAAGTTGTCGTGGACAAGCCTTCGGGCGGTTCTTCTTCATGTTACTTACAAGTCCAGGGGTCTGATACAACCTCCCAGGTTCCGGTACATCTCAGCCCCTACAACTGAGGCTGCCTCCCGTCAGCTCAGGCCCTCAGTTGTGACAGTAAGCACTGACCTAATGAATCCAGCCGGAGACCAGGATCAAGCGGCCAGGCCGATGCAAGAACTGGCAGCCCGACTAGAACATCAGGAGGCTGCACAGGGCCACATCATCCGCTGTCTCCAGGATCTCTCTACTCGGCTGGATGGGATTCAGACAACTCTCCGTGGATCAGGCGCGTCTGGTGCGTCAACCACAGTGACTCCAGCTATAACCCCACCCACCTTACCCATTTCTGCTCCACGTCTTCATCTTCCAACGCCAGCAAAATTTGACGGATCTCCAAGATTCTGCAGGGGATTTCTCAACCAGTGTGAGATTCAGTTTGAGCTACAACCTGGCAATTTTCCCAGTGACCGTACAAAAATTGCCTACATTATTTCTCTTCTCAGTGGCTCAGCCCTTGATTGGGCATCACCATTATGGGAGAGGTCCGACACCCTGCTATCTTCTTACACTGCATTCGTGACAACATTCAGGCGCATCTTTGACGAGCCAGGCCGGGTAACCTCAGCTTCATCCGAGATTCTCCGTTTACGCCAGGGGTCACGTACTGTAGGACAATATCTGATACAGTTCCAGATCCTGGCATCCGAACTGGCATGGAACGACGAGGCCCTGTATGCTGCATTCTGGCATGGCTTATCTGAGCTTATTAAAGATGAGTTAGCTACCAGAGACTTACCCTCTAAGTTAGATGAGCTAATCTCACTCTGCACGAAAGTTGATTTACGTTTCAGAGAGAGAGCAACTGAGCATGGAAGATCATCTGCTCCAAAATCTTCTGCTCCTCCTCCTCGCCAACTGTCACCAACTAAAGATGAGCCCATGCAAATTGGCCGTTCCCGTTTAACTCCTGCTGAGCGCCGAAGACGTCTCTCCGAGTCTCTCTGTCTTTATTGTGCAGCTCCGTCTCACACCATTAATGCCTGTCCCAAACGTCCGGGAAACTCCAAATCCTAGCTCGCCAAGGAGAGGGCCGGCTAGGAGTAATGATCTCCTCTCCATCTCCTCAAGATTGTAATCTCCCAGTCTCGCTTCAAGTTGCTCAACGTTATCGGAACGTCAGTGCCCTCCTTGATTCCGGAGCAGCTGGGAACTTTATTACCGAAGCCTATGTTAAACGGTGGTCCCTACCCACCGAGAGACTTCCTTCGTCCATTTCTTTAACTGCCCTGGATGGCAGCAAAATTTTTGATGCAGTTATTTCTTTAAGGACTCTACCAGTTCCTCTGAGAGTGGGAGTTCTTCATTCCGAACTTATTTCTTTTTTAGTGATTCCAAGAGCCTCACATCCTGTGGTCCTGGGCCTTCCATGGCTCCATCTTCACAATCCTACAATTGATTGGACGACTACGCAAATCCTGGCATGGGGTTCCTCCTGTGCTGAGACATGTTTGTTTAAAGTATTGCCTGTCTGTTCTTCCTCCCCCAGGTCGTCTGATGTTCCACCTCCTCCATATCAAGATTTCACGGATGTGTTCAGTAAAGCTTCTGCTGATATCCTTCCTCCTCATAGAGAATGGGACTGCCCGATTGATCTCGTTCCAGGGAAGGTTCCACCTCGAGGCCGAACTTATCCGTTGTCTCTGCCTGAGACGCATTCTATGGAGGAATACATTAAAGAGAACCTAGCAAAGGGGTTCATTCGACCTTCTTCTTCCCCAGCCGGCGCAGGCTTCTTTTTTGTAAAAAAGAAAGATGGTGGTCTGCGGCCGTGCATCGACTACAGAGGTTTGAACGACATTACCATCAAGAACCGTTATCCTTTACCCCTGATTACTGAGCTCTTTGACAGAGTTAGCGGAGCTACCATCTTTACAAAGCTGGACTTGAGAGGTGCATACAATCTCATCCGGATCCGTGAGGGTGACGAGTGGAAGACCGCCTTTAACACCCGTGACGGACATTATGAGTACCTCGTCATGCCCTTCGGATTGAGCAATGCTCCAGCTGTCTTCCAGCATTTTGTCAATGAGATCTTCAGAGACATTCTATACCGTCATGTCGTGGTCTATCTAGACGATATCCTCATTTTTGCCAACGATTTAGAGGAACATCGTTTTTGGGTTAAAGAGGTTCTGTCCCGTCTCCGTGTCAATCATCTCTATTGCAAATTAGAGAAATGCGTCTTTGAAGTCAAGTCCATTCCGTTTCTAGGGTACATTGTGTCCGGTTCCGGACTAGAGATGGATCCTGAGAAACTACAAGCAATCCAAAATTGGCCGGTACCCTTAACCCTCAAAGGGGTCCAGAGGTTCTTAGGGTTCGCCAACTATTACCGAAAGTTTATACGAGACTTTTCCACCATTGTGGCGCCTATTACTGCTTTCACTAAGAAGGGTGCTAACCCGTCCAAGTGGTCTGAAGAAGCCATGCAAGCATTTCATCTTTTAAAACAAAGGTTCATCTCTGCGCCTGTTCTGAAACAGCCTGACATCGACTCTCCTTTCATCTTAGAGGTGGATGCCTCCTCCGTTGGAGTAGGAGCGGTGTTATC
Source organism: Pseudophryne corroboree (assembly GCF_028390025.1). Classification (NCBI taxonomy): domain Eukaryota; kingdom Metazoa; phylum Chordata; class Amphibia; order Anura; family Myobatrachidae; genus Pseudophryne; species Pseudophryne corroboree. The sequence continues at coordinate 365,022,436 of NC_086451.1, read as the reverse complement.
TCAGAGGGCTAAAGATGGCCATTTACACCCTTGCAGTTTCTTCTCCCGGAAGTTCTCCCCAGCTGAGCACAACTATGCCATTGGCGACCAGGAGTTGCTAGCCATCAAGCTCGCTCTAGAAGAGTGGAGGTATCTGTTGGAGGGAGCTTCTCATTCAATCACCATACTTACAGACCACAAGAACCTTTTATATCTGAAAGGCGCACAATGTCTCAACCCTCGTCAGGCCAGATGGGCACTTTTCTTTTCCAGGTTCGACTTTAAACTCCAGTTCTGTCCGGGCTCTCAGAATCGCAAGGCCGATGCCCTTTCCCGCTCATGGGAGCAAGAAAATGAGTCAGAGTCTTCAGACAAGCATCCTATTATAAATCCGTTGGCATTCTCCACGGTAGGGATGGACTCTACGCCCCCATCAGGGAAAAGTTTTGTGAAACCGATGCAAAGGAAGAAGCTCATGCATTGGGCCCATGCTTCCCGTTTTGCCGGACATACAGGTATCCAAAAAACCCTGGAGTTTATCTCTAGGTCCTATTGGTGGCCAACTCTGAAAAAGGACGTCTTGGAGTTTATTGCATCTTGCCCAAAGTGTACTCAACATAAGGTATCCAGCCAGTCGCCTGCGGGGCAACTGGTTCCACTATCTGTTCCCCGTCGACCTTGGACCCATTTGTCGATGGATTTTATTACAGATTTACCCATGTGCAACAAGTTCAATACCATCTGGGTGGTAGTTGACCGGTTCACCAAAATGGCACACTTCATTCCTCTCACCGGTCTTCCGTCAGCTTCCAAGTTGGCTCAAGTATTCATACAAGAGATCTTCTGACTCCACGGTCTTCCTGAAGAAATTATCTCAGATCGAGGAGTTCAATTCACAGCCAAATTCTGGCGAAGTTTATGTCAAGTCCTCCAAGTCAAGCTAAAGTTTTCCACGGCTTACCATCCTCAGACCAATGGTCAAACCGAGAGGGTGAATCAGGACTTGGAGGCCTTCCTCCGCATCTATGTATCCTACTCTCAAGATGACTGGGTTCAATTACTTCCCTGGGCCGAGTTCTGTCATAACAACCAGTATCATTCTTCATCTGCTTCAACACCATTCTTCACTAACTTTGGATTCCACCCTAAAGTCCCTGAGTTCCAACCGCTTCCAGCAACTTCTGTTCCCGCAGTGGATATCACCTTGCATCAGTTTGCCAATATCTGGAAGAGCGTACGATCAGCTCTGCTCAAGGCATCGTTCAGGTACAAGAAGTTTGCGGATAAGAAGCGTCGAGCAGTTCCTGCTCTCAAGGTGGGTGATCGGGTATGGTTATCCACAAAGAATTTGAGGTTAAGAGTTCCCAGTATGAAGTTTGCACCTCGCTATATCGGTCCTTTCAAGATTGAACAAGTCATCAATCCTGTTGCTTACAGACTTCAGTTGCCTCCCTTCTTAAAAATACCCAGGACATTCCATGTTTCCCTGTTGAAACCGCTGATCTTGAATCGGTTTCATTCCTCACTTCCTCCAACTCCGAAAGTCCAAACTCAACGAGGCGTTGAGTATGAAGTAGCCAAGATCCTGGACTCACGTCACCGTTATGGTCAACTACAATATCTTATTGACTGGAAGGGTTATGGCCCTGAGGAACGTTCATGGACCAATGCTTCTGATGTCCATGCTCCTGCCTTGGTCCGGAGATTCCATTCCAAGTTTCCTCAAAAGCCAAAGAAGTGTCCTGGGGCCACTCCTAAAGAGGGGGGTGCTGTCACGATCCGGGTATCTGGACGCCATTTCTTACCCATCAGATGCCTCCTAAGGCTGGCTCAGCGCTCCAGGACCGGATCCCATCTGTTATCCTGATGTTTACATTCCTGTATCCTCTCCTGTCACTCTGAGACGCTGTCACAGTAAACGCCATATTACACCTGGCTCCGCCGCCGTCCCTGAGCTTCTGCATGCAGAGTGTCTGAGTGGCGATTACGTCAGCCGCGGCCTCCGCTGTGTCTGCGTGGTTGGATGTGCACCTGTCAGCTTGGCGCCTCCTGTCTCCGGTGGCCGGCGCCGCCATTACTGTTTTCATTACCACATGGATTACAAACCAAACTTCCCTCCAAGTGTCTGCATGGGCGCAGCCATCTTGGATTCTGTCAGCTGATCATTTCCACCAATCTGTTCTCAGTATTGATAATCTGCATAATTGCCTAGCCAATCCCTTCCTTGCTGCAGGTATAAATACACTGTGCCTGAGCAAGGAAGGCGTCAGTGCTTTGGTTGTCAAACCTAGTTCCTGCTTGTCTCTCTCCTGTGATTGTCTTCCTGGTTCCAGCTCCTGTCTCAAGACTTCCACCATAGAGACCCGCATCAGCATTCCACCTGCGGTGTAGCCTGACTCTCCGATCCATTGTGGATTCATCTGTTTCCAGCTACAACATTACCTGCTTCCAGCCCAGCTTCCAGCAGAGTACAGCTTCTCTTAAAGGGCCGGTGTCCTTTCTACAGTTTACCACTCTCCACCGGTATTATTATTTCTCCGCTCTCAAACTCTACATTTCATTCATATTGCATCGCTCTCAAGCTTCATTTATTATTTGACTGGTTCCAGCCAGTATCCACTCCGTGCCAACATCTGTCTGGTTCCAACCAGAACCCACAGCAGCTATTTTATTTACAGCAGTCCAGCTTTCCCTGGAACACCAGCTGGTACAATCCTGGGCTTTCTTCATTGCTACAGTCAGGCCTGGTAAGGACTTTCCAACTCGCAGATAATAAGAACTGTCTCATACTACCAGAGCTCTGTGGCTCCTGCCACCCTGTAGTACCCAGGAACTGTATTATTTCTCTGCTGATTTTATGTTTCTTTTACTGCTAATGTGATGCATGGAGTTTGTCATAAATAAAGATCATTGACTTTTATTCAAGTTGTCGTGGTCACGCCTTCGGGCGGTTCTTCTTCATGTTACTTACATGTCCAGGGATCTGATACAACCTCCCAGGTTCCGGTACATCTCAGCCCCTACAACTGAGGCTGCCTCCCGTCAGCTCAGGCCCTCAGTTGTGACACAGTGTAATTAACGGAAAACCAGGGAAAATAAAAAAAGATGGTCTATAGACCAACAATAAAATAAAGTGTGGTCGGAGTCTCAATGACTCGACGGACATCACAGTTGGAAGGTTCCATCTACGAAGATGGGGCCCACTGTGATGGAGGGGGTGAACTAGTAGCCTAACAAATAGGCACATTATAAGTAAGCAAGCTTTCAAGCTGGTAACATAACTTGACATTACAGACACAAGCAAATACGGGCAGGGCTGGGCAGACCCCTATAGCAAAATGGAACGGTAGAAAACCTTATCATAAAACAGAGAGCTTAGTGAGTTATGTAGTCAAGAAAATGGGGAGCAGCCTAACGAAACCCTTTTATAATTCAAAAATGTAAAGGATTATATATTTTAGAACATGAAAGTCGGCATATCATAACAATACTAGAAATCAGCCTAACGGGGTAAATGCCATGACAAGGATAGACATAGTATAATAATCACTAAGCAACAGAGGGTGAAGGGTATAGGTGACTCAAAATCAGAAGTTTTAGACTTTTACCTCTCCAACCCGCTCAGACAGTCCTTGGCCTCAAGCTTCTACTTCAAATGGAAACATTTACATATGAAGTACCTTGGAATTTACCTGACTAAAATGTTCTCCCAACTTTTTACTTCCAATTTCCCTAGGCTTCTCAATTCAATATCGGCTGATCTTACAAATGGTCTAGTCAGTTTATCTCATGGACAGGCAGAGCGAACGCTTTAAAAATGAATATTTTGCCCCGCTTGCTTTATCTCTTTCAGTCCCTACCAATTACAATTCCCTCCCACATTTTTACAATTTTGCAGAAAAAGGTGTCTTTGTTTCTATGGGCTGGTAAGAGACTTAGAGTCCGTCTTAAGACTCTGTTTAATGGGGTCAAGGAGGGAGGTTTGGGGGTCCCAAATCTGAAGCTCTACTACTATGCTGCGCACCTATCACAGGCCACTCAGTGGCATGTCGATAGCTCCACTAGACGTTGGGTACAACTCATATCTGCACTTACACAGCTAACTTCGGTCTCCACCCTGCTCTGGATTCCCCGAGCTCAACGGCCCCCCACTCTGTCCCATTTTCCATCTATTGCCTTAACTCCCACTCTATGGGATAGGCTCTGTAAGACCTATTCGTTGATCCCCTCCCCTCCTACGCTTTGCCAACTTTGGGATAACCCCGCATTCCCTGAGGGTAGTGGCCACCATAATTTCAGAAGCTGGAAGTATCATAACTTGCTGTTTCTTAATGATCTAGCTCCTTTTACGAGGATTCCCAACTTTTGCCACCCTTCGGCATAGATTCAAATTATCGCACCAATGTTTTTTCCAATATTTGCAGTTGCGTAGCTTTCACTCTGCCTGGTCTTGGAGAGTTGGAGAGTGGTCTGGATCTGCGCTGGAGCGGCTCTGCCTCCATCGACCACCGTCTAAGTGTCTTATTTCCACATTATATCAGATGATGCTTAAACATAAACAACCCCCTTTGGCTAAACATGAGATAGCTTGGGAATCAGACTTCCAGGAATAGCTGGGTCCTGACACATGGGCCCAAATTAGACGAGGTAAGGTAACCTCCTCTACGGCAGTAAGACATACAGAAAACTCTTATAAAATTTACATGAGATGGTACTTGGTCCCATCTCGTTTAAAGCATATATTCCCGAACTCTGGGACTCTGTTGGAGGGATGGAAGGCACCCTGCTCCACATATTTTGGGAATGCCCAAAAATCTCCCCGTTATGGCTAGCGGTTAAAAGGCTGATCTTTAACATCATTAACGTTAGGATCCCCTTCTCCCCTTCCTTTTTCCTTCTCCCGCGGGAGATCCGGGGTATGGAGGGAGCAGATCAGAGACTAATCTGGCACGTCACCAGTGCGGTGAAGTGCAGGATTGCTTTTCACTGGAAATCCGATACTATTCCATCCATGGCCGCTATTACAATGGCCATTTGGAATACTTATCAGATGGAATTCCTGTCCAGTATTGTGGAGAGTAGATCATCCGCCTTCTCTAAAACTTGGGCAGCGTGGTTACGTTTCCATGATGCGGATTGTAAAGAAATAAGGTTATGTAAGCCTTTCTATATTGCCTTTTAAATGTGTTTATGGGTGATTGAGGTGTTATCTCCTAGCTTTGATGTCACAATGATAATGTTCTTACTCCTGGTGTTTGAGTTTACGAGTATGCCTGTACCAACTTTCTTTGCTTCTCAGTGGAGTGTCATTGCACATTCCCCCTCCCCTACCCCCCCCTTCTCCCCTTCAATCCTCCTCTTCTCTGTAGAATCTTTGAGCTGTTATTGTTCACAATGCATTTGTATTGAAATGTCCATGCTGTATTATAAAGAATTTTTTTTCAATAAACTGTTCTTTAAAAAAAAAAATCACAGTCCTATATACAGATGTGTTCCCTTACATCTTTGCTTTTTTACAAATTTAGCCCAACACGCAAAACACGGCTAAGCTGTTTTTCACGAGTAGCGAGTGAATGAATTTTTACATTTTTGTTTGCCATAATAAAATATGTATAAAGTAAAATATTAAAGAAGCAAATTAAGAAAAATCCCAAGGCATGGCTAAATCTCTGAGTCTATGGCATGCAGAACTGTGCCATACATGGCGGGATATAGCAAAGATTTATGTGGACACATCTGTATGTTGCAGTAGTAAAATACCCTCAATTAGGTTACCCGACCATTTGGCAATGGCCTTAGTAATTCACCCACATGCTATAGTGGGTCTCTGGGCCACCCCAGCAGCTGTATACAAATATTTGAGTGTATTCTCAATTCTACGATCAGCCATGTCTTTTAGGGAAGCTTCACCCGGGACAGGCAATACAATTTTCCGTGACAGCCTGGATACTGATGCATCCACTTAAGGTGGATTTTCCCATTTTTTCCTGTCCTCAGAAGGAAAAGGAAAAGATGATATCAACCTTTTAGGGATTTGAAATTTCCTATCAGGATTAAGCCACGATTCTTCAAACAGGGTATTTAGGCCCTCATTCCGAGTTGTTCGCTCGCTAGCCGCTTTTCGCAGCAGTGCACACGCTAAGCCGCCGCCCTCTGGGAGTGAATCTTAGCTTAGCAGAATTGCGAACGAAGTATTCGCAATATTGCGAAAAGGTTTTTCTTTGCAGTTTCTCAGTAGCTCGAGACTTACTCTTCCAGTGCGATCAGTTCAGTGCTTGTCGTTCCTGCTTTGACGTCACAAACACACCCAGCGTTCGCCCAGACACTCCCCCGTTTCTCCAGACACTCCCGCGTTTTTCCCAGAAACGGCAGCGTTTTTCACACACTCCCATAAAACGGCCAGTTTCCGCCCAGAAACACCCACTTCCTGTCAATCACACTACGATCAGCAGAACGAAGAAAAAACCTCGTAATGCCGTGAGTAAAATACCAAACTTCTTAGCAAATTTACTTGGCGCAGCCGCAGTGCGAACATTGCGCATGTGCAGTTAGCGGAAAATCGCACCGATGCGAAGGAAAATAACGAGTGAACAACTCGGAATGAGGGCCTTAGTTCCTTTGACACAGGAAAAGTAGCTGAGGATTTCTTTTTTATATTAAAATAAGATTCCTCATTCAACTCTGTTACCTTATCAGGGATATGCAGAACTTTTCTGATAGCTTCTATGAGAGCCTCTATTCCCTGTGACAGAGTAGCCTCCCCCACCTCTGAGTCCACCTCCCCCTCCTCCATGTCTGACCCGTCATCATCAGATTCAGACTGCAGGATATGGGTCAAAGGACATTTTTGCGGACAAATGGCCGGGGACTGAGATGCTGGTTTAGGTACTGAGTCTCTGTTCATAAACTCAGTCATCGATTGTCTTAAGTATTGCGTCGCTTTCTCGTTGCAGGACAATTTAGAATAAATATTGGAAATCATTCCCCTAATGGAGTCCATTAAGGGAATGATTTCTGCCCCGCTTGCCTGGGAGGGTACACTGCACTGAGTACACTGCAGTGAACCCCCTGGAGAAGAGGAACACTGTGCCTTACATGAAACACACTCTTTGTCTGACATACTGTGAAAGTGACAGCACACACACGCAGGAACAGGTTAAATGCACAATTAACCCACAAAGAGCCCTTCCAGAGAGACACAGAGATAATATAGAGCCAGCACACAGCACCCTTACTGCTAATGCCAAGCTTAGCCGGGTCGCAAACTAAGTACCCAGATTGGGGACTTAGTACACTAGTAAGCGCTCCTCCCCTGCTATGACCCCCTGGTACAGCTGAGGTAATCTGGAGTCTCTCTGGAGGAGCTGCGCGTCCCTGTCAATCAGGGTCTGTGTCCACTGCAGAGGGAAATGGCGCTGGTGAGCTGCTGGATCCAATCATAGTGAAGCCCCACCCCTTCAATGGCACGCGGTCTTACTGTACTTTTTTATACTGGCTGAGGTAATTTTAGTGCTTAAAATGGAGTCAGCCCCCTTTTAAGTCTGTAATGCCAGCATGGGTACTGTGTACACACGTAGTGTACTTAGACTCAGTTCACTCCCTCAGAAGCAGTGCACCCGCACTGTGTACTGAGTCTGGAGACCCAGCCACCCCATGTAGAAGCGGTGCATCTCCGTACCCTCATTTCGCCATAATGGCCGGCGATCCGCTAGCCGGGATGACGGCTTAGTACTCACCACTCTTCTATCTTCTGGCTCTGTTAGGGGTGACGGCGTTCTGCGGGAATGTACGCTCGCCATGGTGGGGCTTGCAAATAGCTCCCTCAGGAGCTAGTGTCCTGTCAGCGGGAAACAGGACCATTAACCCTTCAAGAGGTTGGGCTGTTCCCCCCTAAGTCCCACGAAGCAGGCAGGCTGGTGCCATCCAGTCCTGCCTGAAAATATCAAACATACAAAATACATGCAGAAAACTCTTCAGGAGCTTCCAACGACGTGACTGGCTCCTCCGGGCACATTTTATAAACTGGGTCTGGTAGGAGGGGCATAGAGGGAGGAGCTAGTGCACACGATCAAATTCTTAAAGTGCCCAAGGCTCCTAGTGGATCCAACTATACCCCATGGTACTAAATGGATTCCCAGTATCCCCAAGGGTGTAAGAGAAACACCATCATTACCAAGAATGAAGAAAGCACGTCAAAGCATATCCAAATTCAAAGTCATGTTAATTGTTATCTTTAATATCAAGGGTGTTTTTTTTGCAGGTTGGGTATTAGGAGGCGCAACAGTGCATCATGACTACAAAGATGTTCTAAAAAATTTGCACGAAAGAATCAGAAAAAAGAAGCCAGAGTTGTGGAAAAACGGTTTCATCCTCCATCAGGACATGCACCAGCCCACACAGTTCTCTCTTTGAAGCAGTTTTTGTCAGAGAGACAGATTGCAGTGCTAGAACAGCTTCCATACTTGCAACACCTAGCACCATGTGACTTCTTTCTTTTCCCTAAAGTCAAATCTGTACTCAAGGGAACCCACTTTGCATCAGTTACTGAGGTAAAAAAAAGAAAATGATGGAGCTGTTGAGACACATTTGACCAATGGAAAATAAGAATGACCTGATGCTTGTGCTGGGATGTGTGGAGGAAGAAGGGAAGTACATAGAAGGGGAAGGGAGTTAAAATGTACTTCATTTAATAAAACTTAAATTACATTTTAGCATCAGTCTCATTCGAGCACCCACAACAGATATATCCGGTCAGGTGCATTTACAAATATGTCTACCTATATCTATAGATCAATGCCCTGAACTTTTATTGTGCTTGGCCTACTCTTACACACCCCTTCCTTCACTGATTTTCTCCAGTCACAAGGAGGTAACAGTCAGGAATACATAAAAAGTGTAACATGAATGAAGAAGAAACATGCACTGGAGGAAAAAGCAAATTTTACATTAAAGGTGGCACTAAGTGATACCCATTGTCAAGGGCATAGCTGCTGTGGGTGCAGTGGGTTCAGCTGTTTTGGGATCCAGAATCTCTCCTGGACCCACCCTACCCCTTGCACCCAGTCAGGCACCCAGTCATGCCTTTTCTCACTCTCCTCCTACCCCCTGCGACCCTCCTCCCTGCACCAAATTGCTTGTGCTGGGCTGGGTACTCCAATCCTGGAATCCCAAATGAAAAGGGGCATGGCATCGTGGGACTAGGGAGTGTGGCCTTGTTCCTCACCAGCGCCTCATTGTCATTGACCAGGAGGCATGCCCAGCACTCCTGCAGATGCTGGGCTGCTCCTATGCTCTCCCCACACTCTGAACAGATGCCATGTGCATAGGCATGGCATCTATTAACCCTCTGCATGATGCTAGGCCACAGCCCTACCAGCTAGGCCACACCCCTAACTAAAAGGTCATACCCCCTTTTTGGACGGAATCATGGGATTGGCTTGACTCCTCTCTCTCACCTCCTGCCGGACATGCTGGCCCCTGCGAAAGGTGAGAAAGGTTTGGGGAGGGGGCCAAGGGGGCCTTTTGCTGTAGGGCCCTTAGAGCTCTTGATAATCCTCTGCCAATTGTGCTAATAATTAGTAATACATACAAATAATGAAGCAAAGGGAAGTTTAGATATTACATGTATTAATGTACATGTATAGTCAGTCAGGGCGCATTTTGTGTTTAAGTGTATGTTGCTCTCATTTATTCTATAATAAGAGGATCTGCTAGGTATAGATTGAGGGAAATTTCTGCTTTTCAATAAGAAGAATAAATGTGCAGTAGGCTAGGAAGCTGGCATGATTGTGAATTCAAGAATTTCTCAGCTCCCTGGTGTGTTAATAATTAAATCTAGTTCTCTTCAATGCAACTGTGGATTTCCATCTGATTGTGGCTGGCCGATGCACAGTAAGGATTATGCAATTCAATCAGATTGATGATTTCTTGCTAGTTATATTGTAAAATCTGGCATGCACAAATATAGTGCATGTTCAGTTTTATATACAGTTTAAAGCTTGATATGATCATTGTATCCCGGTTTCATTGATTACTTTTCTAAATTTACAGATTCTGTCAGTAAAATAATTTAACCTAATTTTCAAAGTACCTGCCTGCTCCCACAGATTCATGTAAAAAAATGGAAATAATCTTTAAACTCTTATATTTGTGTCTTTAGTTTTCATAAATGTAAACTTTTAAGCATTTTAATGTGGGGGCGGGGGGGCACCAAGGCATGTGCCCCCACCACCCCCTATCGATTAGGAATTTTTTTTTTTTATAAAATCAATAGGTGGTGAGAGGGTGAAGGGGGAGCGGGCACTCTTGTACCTGGGATTGTTGGTGAGGCACGGGTCCTCAACTCATCCCACCTCCCAAACAGGCAGCAGTAGTGATGGACATCGGATTCACACCATCAAATGATGGCTGGGCTTCCACCATTGAAACTTTCAATGCGATGCTAACTAACCATCACATCAAAAGAATTCAATGTTAAAAACGATATGATTTGCGCATGCGCAAAAACCTCTGCAGCGTGGTTGAGAAGGGGTTAGATCGGGGCATGACTAGGGGCGGGATTGGGGTGTGACTAGGGGTGGGATTGGGGCATGACTAGGGGTGGGATTGGGGTGGAGCCTGGAGCAACAGACATACTAGTGTAACTAGCAGCGTTGCTCTGCTGTGGGGACTGGAGGGTACACTATACATACAGTCCGGCCTGCCTGTCACAGGTGGGGAGGCTGCTGAAGTAAGTCCAGTGCATTACAGCCAGGCAGTGAGGAGTAGGGACACTGGTGGTGATTCAGACCTGTTCGTAGATGTGCTAAATTTTGCACATCTATGATCAGCTTCCCTGACATGCTGGGGGATGCCCAGCACCGGGTTAGCCCACCCTGCATGTCAGTCCCTGCCCCGTCTTAGAAGTACAAAAGCAGCGCGGGCAGCTCCTGCGAGCTGTCAGGGAGCTGCTCATCGCTGCCCGTGTCGCAGCCGCTGTGTGTGACGTCAGCCAGGCACACCTGTGTTGCCCGCAACATGCCCCCTAAACGGCGGCTAAATGCCGCCGGCCTGCCCCCTTCCTCTCAGCGACCGCCTCTGCCTGTCCATCAGGCAGAGGCGATCACTGGGCAACGACTGCACAGCACTGATCAGGTCTGAATTAGCCCCTAAGTACTGTACATTGGGAATAAGAGTAATTATAATAAACTCTGTAATTTCACATGGAGTAAAACTGAGGTCCTTGGCTACTGATTTTAAAGTGAGAAATTTATTGATTTAAAAGCAAAGTTAATAATTTGCTAATACTTTTAAATGCTGTTAAAAATAACTAAACAAATTGCCTCTCTTGAGTTTTTCATCTCTAGTCAACAACCTTTTACCTCTGCCAGCTGCAAGAAAATAGGCAAGTCCAATTCTAGTACCAGCACTTCTGATAACACATGTTCTCATTAGCCTGACATACAGTAATTTAGGAATGTGCTGATTGATTGCTCTATTCTGTGCAGTGGAACTTTCGCTGCAATTTAATGATTTTCAGTCAAAAGATTCTTGCAAACAAACCAGCTTTTTTTTAGCATGAAAATTTTAAGGAGACGGGTTCCATAAACACAGTTATACCTTATCGGAAATATATTAATTTCTCCTAATATGTAAAGGTACAATAAATTACAAAGTACAGTCATTTGCAGCAACATATCTTCAGTACTTACAAAGTTGTTAAGCTTAAAATGCTTTGGAGAGAACACATACAATAACTGAAACAAGTTAGCAAAAATCAAAATCAAAGTTAAAACTACTATATTTAAATATAAATGCTATATTTAGAATCAGTTAAGATAGATGGTCAGTGAAGATTGTGGTAAATAATGTCTCATCCAAATATATTTATAAAAATCTTTGCTTAAACCTTAGATGCATTTTAATCTGTTTAAGAGAAGGCAACAGGTATTTTACAAATATTTGAATTATTCTAGAATCTTCAGTGTGATTTGGAGACACCTTGAGAAAGAAATAGGGCCGGATGTAAAGAAGTCCAAGTTGGCCAGATGTGTGGATTCCTGGACAAATTCAGACGTTTTTTAAAGCGGCAATCATTTACAAAGCATGGTTTTACCTTGTAAATGATTTGCGCTCAAAAAAACCGCATCCAAGTTCGGCTGGGAACCCGCACCTCTGGTCAACTCGGATTTCATTACATCCGGCCGATAGTGTCTATTTTGTCCATCTTCTTCATAACTATCCACGACTATTGCTATTTCCAGAACCAGCCCTAACCAATGTGATGCCCATGGCAAGATTTTGGTTGGTGCCTCCTAGCACCTCCACTAGTTCCACCTCTGACCCTGCACCCCTTTCCCAACACCCTCACCCATAGCAGTCCTCATTTTGGTGTTCCTACCCCCTATATATTAAATAGGAATAGTGCGCAAAGCCCAAAAAGGGGTGTGTTCTTACTGGGAAGGGAAATGGCCACACAATAGTAACCCCAATTCAAATTACGCCACACAGTACTGCAACTTTATTCACATTATACCATGCGATAGTGTCCCTAATTCACGTTACATCATCCAGTAGTACCACTTTACCTTATAAACATTACTCCTCACAGTAGCGCCCCTTATTCACATTACATCACACTGAATGCTCCTTATTCACATTACAGCACACCACATTGCTTTTTATTCAAATTAGATAGAAAAAAGTAGACGCACAGAATGAAAGCGCTCCTTTAAAACCCAATTCCACAAATAAACACCAAATAGGTGAATAATAAACAATTGCAGTACCGTATTTTAAGTGTATCACATGTATTATAAAAATTATTTTCCCTTAGAACATCAATTGGAGTCCAGCAACAGCCTTTCTAAGCCTGTAACAGATTGTAACCCTTTCGTATATACAAGGGCTCCAAAGCCCATAAAGGGGTACAAATAGAAGTGCAATAGTGCAATTATCCTTTTAAAATCACACAAATGTATTTGTACATTGCACTTACAATGGACAGACAAAATAAAAGTGCATAGACATCCCCATAGGCATAAACAGCAACTGGTCAAAGAGTCCTGGAAGCGCCCAGATAGTTGAGAGCACCCTGGAGAAACGACTCTGGAAACCGGGATCCAGCACAGCAACTCGATACCAGGTGAAGATGGCAGCTTCAGCGGGATGATAAAACGGGGGGATATTATGCTTAACGCATTTTAGACAAGTATAGTGACAGCCGGCCACCTGGAAGAGTCCTGGTGGTTCCAAACTTCTTCCATTTACAGATAATGGAGGCCACTGTGCTCATTGGGACTTTCAAAGCAGCAGATATTTTTGTGTACCCTTCCCCAGGTCTACAGACAATTCTTTTGATTTCATGCTTGGTTTGTGCTCAGACATGCACTGTCAAGTCTGGGACCTTATATAGACAGGTGTGTGCTGTTACAAATCATGTCCAATCAACTGAATTTACCACAGGTGGATTCCAATGAAGCTATAGGAACATCTCAGGGATGATCAGTGGAAACAGGATGCATCTGAGCTCAATTTTGTACATTGGATTTACTAGTTTTTTTATATTTAATAGATTTGCAAAAATAAAAAATAAAACTTTTTTCACATTGTCATTATGGGGTATTGTGTCTAGAATATTGAGGGAAAATGAATTTATTCCATTTTGGAATAAGGCTGTAACATAAAAAAATGTTGAAAAAGTGAAGCGCTGTGAATATTTTCTGGATGCGCTGTATACCCCTGCCACCTCCCTCTCACACATATACCCAAGCCCTGAACCCATACAGATGGAGCCACGCTAGTCTGTGAGAGTGTCACTTGAATGGAAAGCATCTCCATCTGCCCGGACGGAGACGCTCAGAATGGGAGCGTCTCTGTGCACTACCAACATTACTAGGCAGACGGATTGCCTAGTCACACCGGGAGTGCACGCCTGCGATGGAGCCGCCTCAGATGAGCGCGGCTCCATTTGTAAATACCCTAGCCCTGCCTCAGCCACCTCAAAATGATACATACATACCCTCATGGCAGTTCCATCTCACATATACACACAGAACTATACACCAATCCCCTCACGCACACACATACACCCAGTTATGCCCCAGCTACCTCCCTCTCACACATACCCAGCCCTGCCCCATCGACCTCCCTCTCACACACATACCATAGCCACCTCACTCACACATACTGTAGATACCATAAACCCAGGGCCGCCATAAAGTGGAGAATGCCGGTACTGCAGTCCCAGGTCCAGACATTCAGACAGATTAGGGGGGCAGGTCTGCTCCCAGTGCCCGCTCTGCACCCTCTGTCCACTCGCTCATAGCAAAAGTGAGAGGGGGCCCCGGTCCTACCGCCCGCCCCCGCCACGCTTAGTAGCTTTGCCCACTACCTTCGGGCGGGTGGACACACGCACCATGGAGGGGCAGGCTGGTGTATGTTGGAGTATATTAGGCAGGATTAACTGGCCCACCTGTATTGTATTTAGCATTAGCAGTATGCTGCAGTGCTCTGCAGTCTGTCCTAATGCTGAGGAGTTTCCTAATCAGAGCAGGAACTCCTCAGTAGTGTGTGCTGTGCTACGATTGGCTGAGTGACACATCACACACAGTCACTCAGCCTATTGGAGAACAGACACACCCCCAACACCCCCACATGCAGTACACTGCCAAGAAAGAAGTATTGTAATAAGTTGGAGGAGGAGTCAGATAGGCAGCTGCAGCTGCTGGAGACTGCAGGCAACACAGAGGAAGAGCCACGCCCTCGTTTTTCGTCACTGAGGGGGCATGCCCAGGGCTCTGTTAGCTGCTGGCATGCCCCCAAACCCTCTGTCTCCCGTGAACAGACGTTGTACACATACGCACAGCATCTATTCACCCTGCTCTGCATTAAGCAGTGCAGCCAGAGAGTGACAGAAGCCTCCCAACTGCTATCCCTTCCACTGTAGGACACTGTGGCCCAACGGTGGGACAGTCCCAAAAAAACGGGACAGTTCGGAGGGGAGCAAGCAGCAGTGGGCGGTGCGGGACAGGGTTCTCTATGCTGGGTGATGCTGGGTGTAGGGAGCGGGATGGCCGTCAGACTGGCACATAAAGTGGCTTTCGAATTTCTATCTGTCAACATTCACAATGTCGGCATTCTTTCATGGAATGCAGCAGCGGAACATTGTAAATGTGAATGTTGACTTTCTAAAATAAAATGCTGAACTGTAATGATCATTGTCTGCAGTAAAATTCATTCTATACTGTTTCTGCTGCGCCAATCACTGAGAAAATGCAAATATCTTTTAGCATTAAAAAGTTTAGAATTCTCTATAAAACATATATTTGCCTAAAGATATTGTTATTCTTAATATAATATAGATCGCACATTTTAAACAGCGTTATTCAAAGCAGTATATCCAGCGTAGCTGTCTCTCAGGAGCAGTCACCTTCCCTGGGCTGTACTTACTGTCTCCTACTGAGATTTTCTCTAATGAAGATTGTGCTGACAGAGATTCCTATGTGGTATTCCAGGCACATTAATGCTTTATTTTACATCTGGCTTCACATAGCGATCTAAGCAGCCCAGTAACACGTTCCGTTATTACAAGACATTTTATCACTAACTTTATTTAATTTACAGTGATTGGTAAAAATGTTTTCATCACAATAAAAGAGCGAGCTCCTACCCACTCTATGCACAATAAACAATATATATATATATATATATATATATATATATAAAAAGTAGAAGAAACCCGGCACTCAGGTACAGACGTGAATTTAGAGACAATATTGTCTATCCAGTGCTTAGAGAAGATAGATATACTCAATATATTCAAAATGGGGCCTGTCAGTGTCCCTTGATGAAGTCCAGACACTGACGGACGAAATGCGTTGGGACTTCCTAATACCTCCATATAATGGACAGATAAGCTTTCTTTTGCTTTTAATCCTGTACGTGTGTTTTTC
Organism: Pseudophryne corroboree; assembly: GCF_028390025.1. Taxonomy (NCBI): domain Eukaryota; kingdom Metazoa; phylum Chordata; class Amphibia; order Anura; family Myobatrachidae; genus Pseudophryne; species Pseudophryne corroboree. Next base: position 365,006,525 of record NC_086451.1, on the reverse strand, counting down.
AGCTATTGTATGTCATTGTTCATTAAACTGTGTGTTTTAATCTTTTAATATTGAGGCCGCTAAGTGTTTTTTGGGAATAGCCTGTTCCCTAATTCCGCCTCACGCTACCTCCACAGTGACATTTGTACAATAGCTTTACAACATTGGTACACACTATGTTTGCTGTTTCTTCTTTTTTGCTTATTCTATGTTCAATATGACGGTCATCTGATTGAAGTTCCACCACTGGGTGGCTGATGCTCCACTAATCCAGTACTTTAGAGCGAATAGTGGCGGATTGATCTACAAGCTCTGGCAAATGGTCAGTGACAACTGTAATGTTAATGTACTGTATACCGTACACACAGACCAATGGCCAGATGGAGAGTCAATAAAAAAAATAGTTTATACAGATGCAAACGAACGTGTTAAAACACTTATCCATTGCTGTGTTACTGTATGTGAGCATACAAGTCCTGTAAACAAAGAAATTATATACAGGCACAACTAATGTGTAAAAGCAATAATGTAGTTCATTGTAGTACTGTGACGTGACATGAATAAACTGCACTACTGTGACGTGACGAGAATACTGTAAGATAGATTCAGGTGAGTGCTGCATCATCTGCCATAAAATCAATTTACTTTATACTGTAATGTAGAGTACTGAGATGGTTAAGGGTGGGAGGGCCGCATGAGGGCCGCATGTTGATGTGTGTCATAATGTTTATAAGGGCAATGCTAATGTGTGTCACAATGTCTATAAAGGTAGTATTCTGTCTAATACCCTGGACCTAATGTAATCAGTGTACTACTGTTCTGTAGAGATACTGTAAGTGTACTGTATAGTGTAATATCACATTTAAAAATTTGCTCCTTAAGTTTTTGAGACATTAAAGCACACTATGGCCTCCTGAATGATTAGGTGCAGGGTACTACTGTATACACTAAATGTACAGGAAATTATTTTTTTATTACAAACACACAAATGCATCCCAGACATAAATCTGCTGTACTGTACAGTACAGCAGACAGCTTATGGTGACAGGACTCACTTATCCCCACCCATAGTCGCTGTGTATTTTAGATAGCCTAATGAGACGCTCCTGCTGCATTGCCCTGATTCCTGTAAAACCTGTGTTCATACAGTATTTCTATTGAATGTAAAGTTACAGTACAGCACAGTATATTACAATAGAAAAAAAAATGAATAAAGTGTCAGGAAAAAAAATGGCATGCACACGCCTCATGACAGATACACAAACTCATGTCTAAATGTAAGCAGTTATCCCTTGCCATTGGTTTTAGATTATGCCCTAATGGCTACGGGACTTGGCCGCTCACATACTGTACTGTACTGTACTGTATCCCTAACTTTAATGGACCATACTGTAGCTTAAATTCCTTGTTTTGCATCTGTATACACTATATTTATTAATTGATCATTCTACGGGACCTCATTGCCCCTGTGTATTTTAGCTAGGGTATTGAGGCGCTTCTTCAGCATTGCCCTGTAGCCTGAAAAATCTATGCCATCGTTCCTCCATAGCTGAGGGCTGCCACGAGGTGGGGGGATACGGGCGGTAGCCATTATGTCAGTTTGCTAAGCAGTAGAGTCCGGTATATCATATGGTGCATAGAGCTCACTTATCCCTATTGCCTCTGTGTATTTTAGCTAGGAGATTCAGACGCTCCTTCAGCATTGCCCTGTAGCCTGCAAAACCTATGCCGACACTGGCTCCATAGCTGAGGGCTTCCACAAGGCAAGGGGTCACGGGGTGGCAGCCATTTTGTCAACTTGCTATGCGATCAAGTCTGGTGTATTGTAATGTGCATAGAGCTTGCTTGCTTATCCCTATCACCCATGTGTATTTTAGCTAGAGTATTGTGACGCTCCTTTAGCATTGCCCTGTCACGTGCAAAATCTATGCCGTCGCTGGCTCCATAGCTGAGGGCTTCCACGAGGCAAGGGGTCACGGGCGGCAGCCATTTTGTCAACATGCTATGTGATTGATAAAAAAATATTTATATTCACTGCGCTTATGTTAAAGCAGCTCTCTTAAAGATCTAGATATTAAATTGGTGTGGGAGAACGCTAAACACTACTATTAACTAAAAAATGGTTAATATATTGTGAAGGTTATGTGAATGAAATAATTAAAAAGATGCGACTGTAAATATGAATAGAAAAATAAATAAAAATAAAAATAAAAAATAAAAAATAATAATAAAAATTGTAAATAATATAAGTGGCACCTGTGAAAAAAAGAGAGGCATTAGTTTCATGTTTACACCATTTTTGGTGTATGTAGGGGTGGTCTGCAGTCCAGTTGATGTTAACCTGGCCGCTCTTGATGATGTCTTACCCTTTCCTACCTGTCACTACTCCGATGTTGTTGTTGGCCGCTGGTGTCCAGCTGTGGCGGCTTCCGTCCTCGCTGTGTGCAGCCGATGGCAGGGCTGACAGTGCCTCAGATCCCGCTGCGTCCAGCGGGCTTGTGCGCAGTGTGACGTCACCTAACAGGCTCCGGGCAGGACTGGTGGGAAGGCTCGTGATGCGGCCAGTGCTGGGGCTGTGCAGAAAGTCTTGTCACCCTTACTTAAAAGTCACCAACGTGTTTCATGTGTCCCAAGCGCACTTTAACGAGGATTCAGTCTTAATAAAAAGTCCTGTTATTTATAATAAACTTTATTGATAAAAAAATGTAACTTCTGGCCAGAAGTGAGCTCATTTCAGCGAAATTGTCCTAAAAAGTTCAAGACATTTATAATTCAATTTTTTTAAGTTTTTTTGTTGTTTTTCATCTTCTTTCTTTTTTATGTTTATCTCTTCCTGTGCCACTTAATGAAAAAAAAGGGAAAATAAAAATACAATATAAATATATATATATATATATATATATTCACACATTTTTATATGTCATATTTGTATAATTATTTATATGCTGTGTTTTATTATGTTTAAAGGAATTGGTTAACTACAATATCTATGTTTAATCCTCTTGGTTTCAAGGTTTTTAATTCAAAGATCCATTTTGTTTCCACCTTTTTTAGCTCCTCAGATATGTCTCCACCTCTCCAATTTCGTTGCACTTTTCTGATAACCATAAATTTCATTCCTTGTGGATTTTTGTTGAGCACTTCTAGGAAATGGTTTGATACGCTCTGTGATACAAGTCCTTTTTTATATTGTTAATATGTTCGGCAAATCTAACTTTTGCTTTTCTTTTAGTCTGTCCAACATATTGTAATTTGCAGGGGCATTCCAGAAGGTATATTACCCCTTCTGTGTCGCAACTGAGAAGTTGATTGATATGATACGTCTTTCCTGTCGATGTTGATGAATAAGTGTCAGATTTTTTGGTTGTTTTATTGCTTATGGTGAATGCTTTACAATTCAAACATTGGTGGTACCCTTTATTGAAAGTAGTCAGTTCGCTATTTTTTTGTTAATACAAATGACTTTTCACAATATTTTGTTTAATGGATTGTGCTCGTCAATAGGTAATTTTCAGTTGATTTGTTATTATATGTTTTAGGGTTTCATCCAGTTTTAGAATGTGCCAGTGTTTCCATAGCATATTTTCTATAGGTGCTGTATTGCTGTTGTATTGTGTAATGAAAGACAGATCAACTTTATCTTGTTGTTTAGTTTTTAATTTTATTAGTTCTTTTCTATCTGTTTGTGCTAGCCTGGTAATATGTTTCTGAATCTCTGACTCTGAATAGCCTTTTTCCATGAAATTGTTTTTCATAATGTCACTTTGTGTTAAAAATATTTTGTCATCTGTACAATTTCTTCTTAGCCATTGAATTTGTCCTCCCAGTATATTTCTGATCCAATTTCTATGATGGTTGCTACTTATTGGAAGAGTGTTATTACCGTTCACTTTTTAGAAATGTGTTCTTGTTTTTATTGTTTGATATTCAATGTAGATTTCCAAATCAAAGAATGTAACTTGTTTTTTGCTTGTTGTGGTAGTAAATTCAAGATTGATCTGATTGTTGTTAATGTATGTTATAAATTTCTGCAATTTATCTTCGGGTCCATCCCAGACAAATTCCACGCCATCTATATAACGATACCAGCAAATTAGGCCTTCTGTAAATGAGTTCTTTACCCAAATGGTGTCTTCCTCCCACTTTGCGACAAACAAGTTGGCATAACTTGGGGCCAGGGGTGTGCCCATTGCTGTGCCGCATTTCTGAAGGCAAAATTTATCATTGTACCAAAAATAATTGTGGGTTAATATGAATTCTATATTGGCCATGATGAAGTTTATTTGACGGTTGGGTATTTCTGTTTGTGTTGAAAGATAATGCCTGGTGTGTGCACACCCTGTCTCGTGTGTGATAAATGTGTACAATGATTTCACATCAGCTGTTCCTAATGTATATGATTGTTTCCACAAGTTCTCTAGAATTTGTAATATGCTTATCGTATCCTTTAGCCTACTCTTTTGTTGTGTAACCAGGTTTTGAAGGTAAAAATCTGTATATTTGGATAAGTTTGAAGTGATGGAATTTATTCCAGAAATGACTGGATGACCTGGGGGATCGGTGAGATGTTTGTGAACTTTGGGTAAGAAGTAAAATGTGGGAATTTTTTATATTTGGTTGTTTAAGGAATTCAAATTCTTTTTTTATTGATAATCCCTAATTCCAAACCTTCATCCAGATGGTTATATAACTCTCTCGCAAAACTTTGTGTTGGATCTTTATCGAGTATTAGATAGGTTTCTGTATCTCCTAATAGACGTTCAGCCTCCTCTTCGTATTGTTCTCTCTGCACGATTACAATTCCTCCGCCTCTGTCGGTGGGTTTTATTACTATTGTGTAATCTTGTTTGAGTTCTTTGAGTGCCAGGCCTTCTTCCCTTGTTAAGTAATATTTGATTTTTTGCTTTTGTGGAATTTTTTCAATTTCCTCCTCCATTAATTTTTGAAATGTATTAATGAATGGGCCCTTACAATGCCCTGGATTGAATACCGATTTGGGTTTGTATTGAGTGTGTTGATATTGGTCTATTATATTTTCTGTGGTATTGACCGGAGTGTTGTGAAAGAATTTTTTAATGCTCAACTTTCTCACAAATTTTTGAAGATCTATGTACAGATTAAATTGATCTACTTTTGAGTGGGGAGCAAACTTTAAGCCTTTCTTCAGAAGTTGTTTTTGTGCTGTTGTTAATTCTTTGTGGATCAAATTGAATATTGTTGTCTTTGGTTCTACATACGTGTGTTTCTACTTGTTTCTTTTTTCCCCTCTCTGGTTCCTCTTTGTCTTGTTCCTTGCTTTTCTTTTGTTTTTAATCCCGTGATGGTGTTTTGTGATCTGGTGGTTTTTTCACGGTGTGGCTGTTCTCTAAAAAAACACTGAATTATTCACCCTGATGGAAGGAATTCCGAATAAGTTTATTCTGATAGGTGAAATTCCTTTGATATATTCTTTGACCTGTTTGTTTTGGTTTTTGATTTATGAGCAGTCTTTTTCCTTCTGCTCCTTTATAGTTCTGAGGTTTATTCAGAAGTATGGATAAAAGAACATTCATACAGATACAAAGACCCAAAGAAGGTATTCAGTAAATAAACCTCAGAACTATAAAGGAGCAGAAGGAAAAAGACCACTCATAAATCAAAAGCCAAAACCAACAGGTCAAAGAGTATATCAACCATATAATCAAAGGAATTTCACCTATCAGAATAAACTTATACGGAATTCCTTCCATCATGGTCAAAAAATGGCAGAACAAGAAGATGAAGAACAATTCACTTCATTACTTCAAATGATCTAAAGGAAAAATAAGGAGAAACAAAACAATCAAAAGACACTATATCCAAGCGGGAATAGAAAACAATCTATGAAAAGGAATCATTGTGACGACACTGATGAATACTCCTCCGATGAAGAATTCAGTGTTTTTTAGAGAACAACCACACCGGGGAAAAAACAAAAGAAAAAGAGGTACCAGAGGGGGGGGGGGGAAGAAACAAGATGAAACACATGTATGTAGAACAACTCATTCAGTGTGTCAAATAAACTTAAACTGTCTAGACGAAGGTGCGAAGTTTGAATGCTGCTCTTCCTGAATTTACTATTTTTCCAATAACTATTTCCTATACTAAGGGATATTCAATAGCAGGGCCGTTTTATCACCTAGGCGAAAAATTTGACAGGAGTGAAAAATGTGGATCGTGAGCTGTTTTCGACGATTTTGAGGCATTTTTCACCAATGCCTTTTGGTAAAAAAAAAGAGAGGAGGGGGCCCACCCAGAGTCTGCCCACGGACCCCTCCTCTCTTAAAATGCTCCTGCTGACATGTAAACTCATTTCTTTAGTGATGGCATAATGAAAGATATCAAGAACTGGAACATACTGTAGGTTTTCTGTAGAATTGGAATCACACATTCTGACCCCTAGTACAGGACTGTGTTGGCTTCACATCAAGGCATGACATAGGTGTGATAGCTCTCACGTCTTCGTAAGATCTGCGCAGGAACAGATTCTTATTGGATTAGCATGAGCTCTTTGAGAAATACCTAAAAAAGCATTTCTTATTGCTGCAAAATTCAGAGGAATAATAACCTGCCTCTTTTGTACTTGCTTCAAACATCAACCACTGCTGTATGTTTATAAAAGCCAGTCTTGGATTAACTCACCTTAACACACTGTTAGGTGGACTTGGGGGTCTATTTACTAAACCTTTGATGGAGATAAAGTGCATGGAGATAAAATATCAGCCAATCAGCTATTAACTGCCATGTCGCAGACTGTGTTTGGAAAATGACAGCTAGGAGCTGGTTGGTTGGGACTTTAACTCCACCACTTTATCTCCACACACAGTCTGTAAGTCACATGTTTTTCTAGTTCCCTACCTCAGAATGAATGTAACCTCAATACAATAGACCAAAACACAACAGAAAAATGGCCTTTGGTAGTGTTTGATGCCTTAGTTGCTGTTTTGCATGGAGGGCTGTCAAGACAATTTGAAAGGTGTCACGATTCCTCTTCCGAAAAAATGTCTAAAAAATACTATGCCTGCCGTGGTGAAGCAAGAAAATTTGTCCTCAAACAAAGCCTGACCTGGGGTAATTAGTACTCCCCATCTGTGCCTCTGTCTGTGACATTTTGTCAGTCATTATGCCACTCATTCAGTGTGTCAACTAAACTTGAACTGCCTAGACGAAGGTGCGAATGTTGAATGCGGCTCTTCCTGAATTTACTGTTTTTCCAATAACTATTTCCTATACTAACGGGTATTCAATAGCAGGGCCGTTTTATCGTCTAGGCGAAAAATTTGACAGGAGTGAAAAACGTGAATCGCGAGCCGTTTGACGATTTTGAGGCATTTTTCACCAATGCCTTTTCGCAAAAAAAAAAAAAGAAGTGAAAAGACATTGGCGAAAATGCCTTAAGAACTGGCGCAAACAGCCTGCAATTGACTATGCAGGGAGGTGAATTTCATAGCTATGAAATTGTCGGAGCTAATAGAATACCCCCCTATGTATCTTATGTTTGTGTCTCAGATTTTTACTTCTCTTCATATTATGTACATGCTGTTTGAAATTCTTGACTGTTCATTGTTTACTTTTGAAACTATGTAATTTATACTTTTTCCTGTATATCTATTCTTCTCCAGGTCATGCCTGAAAATAAGCATTTTATGTCTTGTGCCCCTTCCTGTCACCAAAAGTATATACATAAATAAACTGCTGAGCTATTGCTACAATTTCTGTCAGGTTATACATAATCTGGAATAATATAGATGTGTCAAGTAATAAGCATTATTCCTCAGGGTATATTGTTACACACATCAGTCTGTGTTGTAAGTTGTAAATACATCAAGAGATTCAAACCAACCAGTGTATTTGATTTAGGTAAAAAAATATGTTAAGTACGTACTGTAAGAGAATGTTGATTACAGTGAATATAAATGCACTGACTTTCTTTATAAGAAAATACTGTATGGAGTGTAAAAACAATGGTTTAACCTTTTAAGGTACAGTATGTACACACGGTAAGATCCTTGCTATGTCCAATTTTGTCTATGCGATTTCCCTTGAACTCCCCCAGAGCCCAGATAGCACAGATACTACAGATTTTGACCATTTGTGCTTGAGTTTTTGTCTATGGGGGTCATTCCGAGTTGATCGCTCGCTAGCAACTTTTTGCAGTGCTGCGATAAGGTTAAAACTGAGCATGCGTATGCACCGCAATGCACAGGCGCGTCATACGGGTACAAAGAGGATCGGTGCTCGGCAATGGATTTAACGAAGAATCCATTCGCACAGCCGATTGCAAGGTGATTGACAGAAAGAGGGTGTGTATGGGTGTCAACTGACTATTTTCTGGGAGTGTTTGGAAAAACGCAGGCGTGTCCAAGCATTTGCAGGGCGGGTGTCTGACATCAATTCCGGGACCAAAAAGACTAAAGTGATCGCAGCGGCTGAGTGAGTCTAGAGCTACCCAGAAACTACAAAAAACTTTTTTTGTGCCATTGGCTGCAAAAGCATTCGCACAATTGCAAAGCGAAAATACATTCCTCAATAGGCGGTGACTATCTGATCGTAGCACAGCAAAAAGTTGCTAGCGAGCGATCAACTCAGAATGATCCCTATGTACGATTTTGACTAAGTGCCAATTTTCACTAGTGTACTATCTAGTTAGTACAAAGTATAGATAGTCAAGATTGACTTGCCTGCACAGTCTATCTAGCCTTACAATGCCAACCCCACGGGAGCGCGCATCGGGATCAAATCAATATCGCAAGCTGCCTAATGGCCCGATTCTCATTATGGCACATAATGAGTGTGCTTGCGATACTGACTATGTGCAATTGTTGGCTAAGAATCAATTTTGACTATCTCTTCTATATAGATAGTCAAAATTGACTTGCCTGCACAGTCTATCTATTCTTGCGATGCCGACCGCGCGGGACCATGCATCGGCATCGAATCGGGATCGCAAGTTGACTTTCACCTTGCGACCTGCACTAACTTTTCTTATGATTTTGACTATATAGTCAAAATCGTAAGAAAAAATCTCACCGTGTGTACACACCATAACACCTTGAGATATGCACTAACTTTCCTTAAGATTTTGACTATATAATCAAAAACTTACAGATTTATCTCACTGTGTGTACACACCTTTAGACGAGTAAATAAGAACCAAAACCAACTGCAAAGAAGAACAAAACAAATACTGATATATAAAAAAAAAACTCAAATCCACACAAATACTAAAGCAATATATTAAAATCTTATTCTAACATTACTTATCGTGTTTTGATGGATTAAACACTATTATCACTGAATGTTACAAATTTACTTAGAAGGTTTAAGAAGGACACAAGTTCTTGCAACCCTCCCTAAACTGGAATTGGTAACAGGTGTAATTTTATTGACTGAGACTCGAGAGACTCCAATTGTTGGCAGTTTTTAGTAGTGGATAAAGAACCCAGGCCCAGATTTATCAAGCCTTGGAGAGTGATAAATTGCTCGGTGATAAAGTACTGACCAATCAGCTCCTACCTGTCATTTTTCAAACACAGCAAGATCAGTGTCATATATTAATATATGATTGTTAATCTCGGCTACCCAAATGTGTAATACATCTGCATTGTGCACAGCATGCATAAAATCCAGTGAATCTGGATGATAAAGTGGAGAGAGCCTGTAACATGGCAGTTAGATGCTGAGTGGCTGGTACTTTATCTTTGTCCACTTTATCTCTCTCCAAGGCTTAGTACTGTACATAGACCCAGCAATCTGGAATTGGTGCTGGATGGGCCATAAAATAATGGAGGAAGTCCATTGGTGGAATAGGAATAGCAATATGGTATTGGCAATTAGCAATCAGCAATACTTAACTACTGTATATGGGCAAAAAGCAGAATAACACCTGATGAAGAACACCACATGTGATATGGCGGATACAATAATAATATAAGGACATACTATACAAAAAATATAAAAACTACAAATACAAATATGTCCCCCTCATCCAGTGGTACCGAGACGGGGAAGGAAGGGTACAAATCATGCGGGCCCAGACCTGATGGAGGGGCCCAGCAAGGGCTCCGGGGCCTCTTCCCCTTTAACTGGCAGCAGCAGCTCTTCTCAGCCCAGCACACGCTGCTGTGTGCTGCACTGCAATGTGACCATAGAAGTGTTTAAAATTAAAATACCATTTTATTCTGTTTTTTTTCTAAGGGTGCATGAACCACGCCTCCTGTGATTAGGCCACACCCCCAAAAAGTATCGGGGCCCAGCCAGGCTCTCTACTGCCCTGCCCTCATCTATCCCGCAAACAGTCCGCACGTACAGTCCGCACGCAGTCCGTACTATTTGCAAGTGAGCCTAGGCACAGCAGCCTGCCACCAACTGACCGGAGTCTATGCACCAATGTTATCCTATGTATCACGGGTGCATGCACAGTGCACGCACATACCCACGGGCATCTTAGTTGCAGCAAATGAGTTGTGTTGCTGCGGCTTGATGCAAAGGTGAGCTGAGACTCACCTGTATGTATTCAATAATGTAAAATGAAAGCCAATATACAGATAATAATAACCACTCTGATTTAATGCACATGGGGATCATACCAATACCTATAAAGTTCAAATATATAATATAATGTATAATTTAATTATGATGCCCAAGAAAATAATCCATGTTATAATCTTCATTCAGTCCATTAGGTGCCAATGTACTCAGGATCCATATATGTTCCCATTGCAGCAACAATATGTCTCTGCATCCACCTCCTTTCAATGGGGGCTAAACATCCTAGTGATATTTGGTGGACCCCCTTTATTAAAGTAAACCTTAGTTACCTTCTAAACCAGTAAATAACGACACGGAGACATGATTTTGGCAGAAAAATTGCTAGCTATTTATTTGACCCTAACCATAGCAAACCTGTAAATGGAAAAATTTGTTAAGCTGCCGAATTCCCGGCAAAAATGGTGGCAGAAAAAAGAACGGCTCTATAAAACTATTGGTGAACTTAAATTGGTAAACTGACCGAAACCGTCCAACACCTTATCAAAAACCGGTAATAGGTGTCAACACAACCCCCACAGTGACTTCCCACCGCTCCTGGGTGCCCTGCCGCTGCCTCCCGGATGGGTGGTCGAGCGGCCATTAAGTCGATGGAGGTGAGTGCACCTAAACCAAATAAACTGAAACTTACTACCTAAATAAGCGATACAACTACAAACTGCCGTTCTTTTCCGCCTATAAATAGCCAACGAATGAAAAACCAGCCAGCAATCAAAACGCCAATGCACTCCGCATCACCAAAACAACCACATCCCATAGGGCGGGAGGGCGGGAAGGAAATTTGAACAGCCAAGAGGCTCAAAATGGCCACTACAGTGTCTATATACCCTAACCCTCCCCCTTTTCCTAAGGCTGTACTACCTCACAGCTGGGTCCACCCCTCACAGGATGTTTAACCCATTCCTCTCCTATGCAGTCAATTCTTTCTCCTAAACATCCTAGTGATATTTGGTGGACCCCCTTTATTAAAGTAAACCTTAGTTACCTTCTAAACCAGTAAATAACGACACGGAGACATGATTTTGGCAGAAAAATTGCTAGCTATTTATTTGACCCTAACCATAGCAAACCTGTAAATGGAAAAATTTGTTAAGCTGCCGAATTCCCGGCAAAAATGGTGGCAGAAAAAAGAACGGCTCTATAAAACTATTGGTGAACTTAAATTGGTAAACTGACCGAAACCGTCCAACACCTTATCAAAAACCGGTAATAGGTGTCAACACAACCCCCACAGTGACTTCCCACCGCTCCTGGGTGCCCTGCCGCTGCCTCCCGGATGGGTGGTCGAGCGGCCATTAAGTCGATGGAGGTGAGTGCACCTAAACCAAATAAACTGAAACTTACTACCTAAATAAGCGATACAACTACAAACTGCCGTTCTTTTCCGCCAAAAGCGAAGGACTCCCTCCCAGAGTCCTCGCACCGCCACCATAAACTACCCTAACTCCTGCAACACTAGGAACAGATCCTCCAGGAAAAACATCATCCCCTCATCGGATAGATGTACACCATCAGGCCGAAAAAGGTGTTTGTCTCGGAACCGAATCCTAGGGTGGCGAACCACTTTGCCCCCGTGGGCCAAGACCCACTTCGCCACCGCGACATTCACCTTTATCCTGGCCTCATCTATAACGCGTCCGTCCTCCACACCGCGCCAACTCAACCTTGGCACCATCAGGGAAAAAACCAATACGCAATTGGTCCATGCTGCGGCCACCTTTGCCAGATCCTGTATCATGGCCCACCTTAGCTTCAAGGAAGTCCTCCTCCCCAGGTCGTTGCCACCTAAGTGGACAACCAACACCCTGGGAACACCATGCTTCCTAGCTTGACTGACTAATCTACTCAATAGATCTGTCCACATCATTCCTTGCCAACCAAGCCATCTGATTCCCTGACCTCCAGGGAACCTCTGAGCCGTATCAGAGGCCAAGAACCTAGCTGCCCAAAAGACATAAGAGTGGCCGACCACCCAAACGGACAAGCCATCAGCGAAACAACCTGAATGGAAGAAAAGGGGTAAAATGTGTTACTAAAATCTATACCAGAAATAGAAATTGCGTTAACCTGAAGGATCTGCCAAAAAGAAAAAATTTTTTGATTATAGCTCCTAAGTCGCAGCAGTCACGGCCTAGCCGATCACCCGATGTTCTAATGAATTTGAAGCCGAGCATTAAGACTTTAAGGGAAAGGTAAAAAAAAAAATTCAAAACGAAATAAAAACAGGGGGGGGGGGGGGGGGAGGGAGGGAGGGGGGGGGGGGGGGGGTATGAAAAAGGAGGGTAGAACATGAAATAACTCAGCTGGAGGTGAAAGCATAAAAACCTGCTGAGGGACTTTGATAGCAACAGATTAGCCGAATTAATGATTAGAATTCAGTCCGTCAAGTCAGGCAAAAATAGCAAAATAACTCCAGACCCCCGCTGCCGGCTCACGCCCGCAGCGGCAAGTGGCTAATCCCTGAGTAGGATCACAAACGGGTAACCGAAACAACATATAGGGAACATAACATATGCATAAACCAAGCAAAACTTTAACTTACTCTAACTTATCGCTGCCAGCTACGCTTATGCAAAGAATCTCAGGCGACGGGGCGAATGTATCGCTTATAACAGGACGACTTCCATCGTCCCACCGCCTGGATCTGGGCTCCCGAAAAACCCGCTGCCGCTGCAGCCGTAGCAGCCCCGATGCGGAAGGAGTGTGTACCGAAGTGGGAGGGGGAAAGGCCCAAGCTCGTCAGACAGCGACCCATCATCCACCGAAATTGGAACTTTGTCACTGGCCGCCCATCATAGTGCAGCAGCCACGACCCCCGACAGTCGGGCCTTACTGCCTCATATTGTACCGCCAACCGTACTGGGCATATGCTCTCCTCCAGTGCCGGAACCAGGGTGACCCATCGGCCCTTCCCCACCTGGTCCGTCTTAGAGCGTCGCAATCTGCACAGCAGGGACCCCCCACTCACCACCACGTCACCCACCAGCATGCGCGAATCCGTCTGCTTAGAAGGCGCTACCAATTCCGAAATCCTAAAGGCACCGTGGTAGGCCATAGAAAAAGCCAATCTAAAAAGCAGCGATTCGAACATAGACGATGCTATGTCCCCTACCGACCCAATGATGTCAGGCAGCAAAGCTGCATCAATGGGCCGCCTCCTGTCAGGTGGTGTAGGTGCAACTCGTGCCCATCCTTTCATAGCCTTAAGCAGAATCCCGCTTTTCGTCAGGTCGGGAACGCCCTTAATTCTGGAGAAAAACGCAATGCCAGCCAAGTACCGGGACACCACCGCTCTAGACCTACCCGAAACATAAAGCTGCCAAATAAAAGAAAGCATCATCCGATGCCCCCTCTTACCTCGTTGCTTCCGTCCTCTAGCAAATTCTTCCCATTCGCTCCAGGCCTGTTCGTAAGCCTTAAGCGTGGATGGCGCGACCGATCGCAGCGCTAGACCTTCCATTCCGGCTCGATGACCTGCCAGACATAACCGGGACAATAAAAACCCCGTTGGTCGGCCTCTGGAGCCAACAAGTGAAACCTATCCCAATGTCCTCGCGATAGCGCATCAGCGACCCCGTTCTCCAGACCCGGCACGTGCTGAGCGCGGAACCACACATTCCTGCGCAGACAAGTAAGCAGCAACTGCCCTAGGACCCGCAGCACCACCAGCGACTTAGCCCTCTGGTTGTTAATCGCGTGCACCACGCCCAGATTGTCGCATCTGAACAGGATGCTGCGATGTGCTAGCCGGTCGCCCCAAATTTCCAGCGCAACCATGATGGGAAAAAGCTCCAGGAGCAGAAGGTCCCTAGTGAGACCAGCCTGATGCCATTCCGCTGGCCACGCTGCCGCGCACCAAGATCCCTCAAGATAGCACCCAAAACCGGATGCTCCCGCCGCGTCGGTGAAAAGCTGCAATCTGGCGCTATCTGTCGTTGGTGTTTGCCATATTCGAACCCCGTTAAAATCTTCCAGGAACGAGGCCCACACTGCCAGATCTCTTTTTATCTCGGCTGGCAACCTTACAAAGTGGTGCGGCCTGGCACATCCCGCGGTTGCTCTTTCCAGCTTCCGGCAGAAAACCCTGCCCATCGGGATGACCCGACAAGCAAAGTTAAACATGCCCAGCAAGGATTGCGCCTGTCGCAGCTTAACCTTACGCGAGCCCAGGAACTGTCCAATGACCTCGCGAAGCTTAGCCACTTTGTCCAAAGGCAGGCGACACTCGCCCGCCACTGTGTCGATCTCGATACCCAGAAATGACAGGCAAGAGATCGGCCCCTCCGTTTTGTCTTCGGCAACTGGCACGCCGAAGTGACAAAACAAAGCTCGTATACTGAAAAGCAGGTTGCCGCACCGCGGCGAACCTGCCGGACCCGTACAAAGGAAATCATCGAGGTAATGGGCAACTCCGTGCCCACCCGACGAAGACTCCACGCACCAATGTAGGAAGGTGCTAAAGCGTTCAAAATACGAGCATGAAACGGAACATCCCATCGGCAAACATTTGTCGATGAAATATTCCGATCCAATCCGGAAACCCATAAAACGAAATGAGTCCGGATGGAGGGGTAGCAACCTGAAAGCGGATTCGACGTCAATCTTTGCCATGAGGGCCCCATTTCCGTAGCTGCGGACCAAATTGAGCGCCTCGTCAAACGATTGATATACCACCGAGCAATGGCCCTGAGGTATAGCGTCGTTTACCGAGGCCCCCGGTGGGTAGGAAAGGTGCTGTATCAGACGGAAGGCCCCAGGTGTCTTCTTGGGCACCACCCCCACCGGGGAGATGACGAGGTCAGCCACGGGGGGTGCAGCAAAAGGCCCCCCCATCCTGCCCAGCTTGACCTCCTTATCGACTTTTTCCCGCAACTCTAAAGGCAAGGACCTAGCCGACTGAAGGTTCCTCTGCGCCCTAACTGTAACCTCGCTTGCAACAGGCAAGCGGAAACCAAAACTAAAACCTTCGAACAAAAACCTGGCATCCTCCTTATTCGGATACCAATTCAGCCATTTTCGCATAGCTTCTAGCCTAACTGGCGTTGGTGCCCTGCGGAGCACTCCCGCCGGGTGCTCCTCTAGCGTAGGGTTGTTTAGCGCGGGGACCCTGCCGAGTATTCTTGAAACAGGAGGAGGCCGGGTGGGAACCCCCGCAATGCATGCAAGCGTGGCGGAACCGACACTGCTTGCCGTAGGTACATGCCGCGTTGTTAAACGCGAAGCATAACCCCTTAGTTCCTGCCTGTTTACCAGTCCGGACGGCCGACCTAACTGGCTTGGCCGACCCTCCGACCCCGCCGAGCGCTTGGGCGGACGGACCGACCCGGTGTCCGTCCGCCCCAGCGCTCCGGGGCTCCGTGGCCTGTTGTGAGGCCCTGGTGACCCTAAGCCAGACCTCCACGTCTTTGAACCCGAAGTCCATAACGTACAACCCATCCTGTTTTTCTCTGAACTCCTCGTCATACCTAAGCCATTCGTCACCCGCCGACGTGCGCTGCATATCATGCACGAGGTGCAGGTACCGGATGATGTTCATGTGCTCGTCTGGCCTGTCCTCAAGGTAACAAGCCGCGAAAACCCAGAACCCTGCCAGCCAGTTATCGAACGTGCGAAATGCCTCGGCCCCTATGCCCTTCTTAGCGGTAGCTGCCTTGAACTCCTTCTTCGCGCTCTTCGTCAAGACGAAGATATCTACGAAGTCCCCTTTACGAATGCTTTTGCTGCAGCTATCCCTGAGCCCTCGCATGACCGCTGTATACTCGCAGCGAACCACACCTGGCAAGTCGCGTCGCTTCCTAGCCTTGCGAGATTCTTTGCTAATCCGCCTTCGCCTCTTGTGCCTTTCCTGCCTCCCGGCCGCCTTTTTGGCGTACTTAATCGCCCGTTTCCTTGCCTTAGCCGTGCTACTTATGTCGGACACCGCCGAGGAAAGGGAGGAGGAGGAAGAAGAGGAAGAAGAGGACGAAGGGGACGAGCTGCGAGAACTCGAGGGAGTACTCGCGACCGACACCGACTGCTCCGCCTCACCTGAAGCCGTAGAATGATCGGATCCAGATTCATCCGGGGCGATGTATGAAGCGTCCTCAACTTCCGATTCCGTTTCTTCCGTATCATTCTGATCAACTGCGGGCAAAAAGAGGGAAGAGGACCCAAAGACACCCCGTGGCGAGGGCCTAGCCCTACCAGGAGATGGCGTGCTGGATGAACGCACCGTCTCACCCCGCCGTGGCTGCCGCTGCAGCTGAGCCGCGGCCGCACCAAGCTCACGGCACGCACGCGCCACCCTCTGCGCGGCAGAGCCCGCGCCCAAGCCCGATCCGCTAGGAAACTCTCTTGACCCGACCTCGCGTTCTGGGGCCGCTGAGAGCGGACCCAAAGCAGCCACCACCGTGGCGAGGGCCGTAGTGAACGCGTCCTGATTCAAATCTGCACCCCTTGGCGACGGAGCGTTCCCTGCTGGTTGCCGAGCAGGCGGAACGCGCCGTGTGGACCCGCTGATGGGCACGGGAAGCCAAGACCCATCAGGACCACAAATAGGTCGGCCCTGAGGGGAAAGGTCCATATTGACCAGGTAACCCACCCCGGACCTAAACCCCCCCCTACCTGCCGTGTCCGCCCGACTAGGGACCCCGGAAGTGACGGATGAGCCGCCCCGTCCCGCCCGGGAGGCCCTGCTACGTGCTGCATGCGAAGGCCGTGGTGCAGTGCTGTGTAACCCTTCCGCACTGTTGGCGGACAAGCCCATCAAACCTGGTTGATCACCATCAGGGCCCTGAGCCCTCCCCGCCCCGCCGGTATTAACCCGCAGCGAGGAGGGCTGAGGGGACACTGAACGATGCAGCGTCGCTGCGCGCACCCGGGCGCGAGCGACGCCGCCGGAGCCGCGCGTTGGTGCGCGCGCCCGTCGGGCGCGCGCCCTACCGCCTCCCGCCCTGGCGTCCCCCACTGACAATGCATCCTGCTGTTCTGCACTTCCACCCGCCGATCCCGCGCTGGGCGCCCCAACGGGCCCAGGCCGGATCGCCGTCACCTCTGTTGCTCGCACAGTTCTCCCCCGCCGTGTGGGCCTTGAGAGCGGCCCTGGCAGGGGGAACTGGTTGTGAGAAAGTTCGACGGGTGCCGTGCGGCGTCCCGCGAGGCGCGCCAGCGCGCGCCCGCGGGCTACCACCGTCCCGGCGCTCCCAACTGCCCCCGGAGGTGAGGACCGCTGGTCCCCCCCGCCGGGCGCTTGTCTATCCAGCATGCCTGACCTCGGGGCCGCCACGCGCCGCACACCGCGGCCGCCAGCAGCCCCACTCGCGACCGCAGGGTCGCCGGATGAGCGCGTCCGGCGCCCTGCACCCAAAGGCTCAGCAGCAGCCTCCAGCACAGACACGGCCTCCCCCGCGCCGGACGTCCCGGCCCCGGGTTCAGCCTCGCTGGCCTGGTAACGAGCTGGGGCGCCCGCAGATCGGCGTGGGCGGCTGGAGGTCATGGCTCAACAGTGCACTAAAATTCAAAAACAGGGGGGAACAAACTGCTATGCAGGACTTACCCCAAGGAAATTTGAACAGCCAAGAGGCTCAAAATGGCCACTACAGTGTCTATATACCCTAACCCTCCCCCTTTTCCTAAGGCTGTACTACCTCACAGCTGGGTCCACCCCTCACAGGATGTTTAACCCATTCCTCTCCTATGCAGTCAATTCTTTCTCCAGATGTACTACACCTTGGAGAGAAATAAAGGGGCCAGTAACTGAAACTATTATTCCATTACTATTCCAAACTATTATTCCATTGGCTCGAAATGTGTTCATCCACGTATTAGTAATCAGTAGCATGCCAAATACAGACTTACTGTAGTCGTGAGAATAAGTACATAGTGAACATTGTCAGCTGCCCGTGTGGTTTATCATATGTTGGCAAGACATCTAGTGTATAGTACTAAGCCATGGTAAGAGATAAAGTGAACTGAGATAAAGTACCAGCCAATCAGCTCTTAACTGCCATGTTACAGGCTGTGTTTCAAAAATGTCAGGAACTGGTTGGTCAGTACTTTATTTCTCCCCACTTTATCTCTCTCCAGTGGGGCAATGTAATAGGGTCCTAGTTCTCAGAGGTCTGGGATTTAATCTGAAATTGCACGTATTTTTAAAGTGATTTTGCCTTGTAAATAATTTTCACTTTAAAAATATGAGCAATCTCGGCTGAATTCCCGGACCTCCACAAACTCGGACCCTATTACATTTCTTAGTAAATAGATCCCATGGTTTGCAAACAGCTGCACATTGGGCCTGATTCAGATCCCTATGCAGGAGCTTCACATGTAGCAAAGTACTGATGTTCGGTACTTTGCACATGTGCAGGAGCCATGCGACGTCAGTAGTAAATCAGTAGTAAAACTTTTACTTTTAATTACATACAAGGCTATTAACCAAACTGCACCAACATACATCTCCTCATTACTCATCTCAAAATATTTCCCTACTCGACCTCTCCGCTCTGCACAAGATCTGCGTCTCTCATCCACACGCATTACTTGTTCACACTCAAAATTACAGGACTTTATCCGGGTTTCACCCACTCTGTGGAATGCCCTCCCACGCACAATAAGACTCACATCTACTCTCCAAACCTTTAAAAGTTCCCTGAAAACTCACCTCTTCAGACAAGCCTATCAAATTCAAGACCCACCCACATAACCTTCAGTGCTTCCCTATCTAATTACATCCTCTCTGTATAGTATATATAACATCACATATCTTGTCTTTCTTTACTCTCAAACCCTCCTGAACCTTGGCCAACATTGCTGGGTGATCATATCATACAACCCATTAAGAACCTAGCAATCTGTCAGGACCATAATGCAATAGGTAGCATCTATACTTGTGTATCAATGCCTATTTCCCTATGGATTGTAAGCTTGCGAGCAGGGCCTTCCTACCTCTATGTCTGTCTGTTTTTACCCAGTTTTGTTCTATTACTGTTGTTTAATTGTAAAGCGCAACGGAATATGCTGCTATATATAAGAAAGTGTTAATAAATAAATCAATCAGCTGCAGAGTGTCAGAGATTGACAGTCTGTTGCCATTTGGGGTGGGGAGGAGCCAGTCACCGCCATTATGGGGTAGTGCTGAGGCCAGGATCTCTATATTCTGATTTCCTAGCCTCTTTGTAGGAACTGTGGCGCAGGGCTGCCACCAGAAATTGTGGGGCCCGGGACTGAAAAAATAGCCCCCCCCCCCCCCGAATCTGCCTGTGCAGGTAGATATATATATATATATATATATATATATATATATATATACTAGTGGGGCAGCTCTATATGTTTGGACACAGACACACACATATATACAGGATCTACATTTTTAATTATTTAATTATGAAATAACATACTTTTTTTCTGGATGGCAGCGGTCAGGCTCCTCAGTAGTCAGTCCTCAAGCAACGCAGAGTCGCAGACTGCTCACACATCCTCAGGCTGCTCCATGGGGCCTGTCCCTCCTCCTTCCTGCTTCCTCCCTCTTCCCATCCCAGTATGCAGCTTGGGCCTCTTAATTGCGCTTGCACCGGTTGCACTGGCACTAAATCCACCACTGCTCAGGCTGACATTTGAGAATTGAAGCCACCACCAGCGGCGCCGGGTCCATGCCTGTACTTCCGCGGGCCGTGCCGCCCAAGCAGCAGCAGCACTGACTGAGTTGAAAGACCGCCCACCGCCACTGCTGAGACTCTCAGCAGCAGCGGTGGAGGGCGGTCTCTCACAGTCAGTGCAGCTGCTGCTCGGACGGCATGGCCCGCGGAAGTACAGGCATGGACCCAGCGCCGCTGGCGGTGGCTTCAATTCTCAAATGTGTTGGGCAGGTGTACGGGGGGCGATCGCCCTTTCCGCCCCCGTTTAAATCCGCCACTGACTATCAGCCTGCCAGCCGCGGTCAGTGTCACCGGCAGCGGCTGCCGCCAGGAATATCCATGGTTAGCTGTGTGAGCAGCCCGGGGCCTCCACTCTGTCAGAGTGGCCGGGCCCGGGACAACTGTACACAGAGCACCCCCTTGATGGCGGCTCTGAGTGTATCTCAGTGCCGTAACTAGGCATTTTAGCGCTATGTGCAAGAAACTGCATTGGCGCCCCTCACCCCCATGCAAGATAGAGGCAGTGCGCGCCGTAGGCGCGTGAAAAATATATAGGGGTGTGGCTTCATGGGGAAGGGGCGTGGCCATAAAATAATACCAATTCATACTACGGTGCACAGTAGTCTCCATTATTCAAATTTCGCTGCACAGTAGCGCCACTACACCAGGTAGAGCTCCTTTTACACATTACGGCAGACAGTTCCCCTTTGTACACATTATGGCAGACAGCATCCCCTTTTTACACATTACGGCAGATAGCGTCCCCCTTTTTACACATTACAGCAGACAGCGTCCCCTTTTTACACATTACGGCAGATAGCGTCCCCTTTTTACACATTACAGCAGACAGCATCCCCCTTTTTACACATTACGGCAGACAGCATCCCCCTTATTACACATTACGGCAGACAGCGTCCCCTTATTACACATTACGGCAGACAGCGTCCCCTTATTACACATTACAGCAGACAGCATCCCCCTTTTTACACATTACGGCAGACAGCGTCCCCTTTTTACACATTACGGGAGCCAGTCCCCCTTTTTACACATTACGGCAGACAGCGTCCCCCTTTTTACACATTACGGCAGCCAGTCCCCCTTTTTACACATTACGGCAGACAGCGTCCCCTTATTACACATTACGGCAGACAGTGTCCCCCTTTTTACACATTACGGCAGACAGTGTCCCCCTTTTTACACATTACGGCAGACAGTGTCCCCCTTTTTACACATTACGGCAGACAGTGTCCCCCTTTTTACGTGTGTTTGTGTGTGTGTGTGTGTGTGTGTGTGTGTGTGTTACTCGCCTGGGGAGGACAGCACGATCCACCATCCGGATGGCTCAGTCACTCTCCCCCGCAGCAGGATCCACCATCCGGACGGCTCAGTCACTCTCCTCCGGTCTGGGACCTGCAAGCTGCGCCTACACTCCGCGCTCCTTCACAGAGGCGACAACCGGCACCGCCAGCGGGACTCTCACACGGAGTGTACTTAATAACTACTGTCAGATGGTGGCAGCGGGAGTCAGGGACAGCGGCGGCGGGACTTTATGATGGCGCTGGCAGTACTCAGGGATGGCGGCGCAGGGACACGCAGAAGGTGTGTGCTGCCTGATTGTGAATACAGCAGCGCTCCCACTGCTTGCAGAGGAGGGAGACCAGCGGCGGAACTTTCACTACTAACTGACTGCCGACAACGGCCGTACCGGGGATGTGCTGCTGAAGGTGCGCCTTCAGTACATTTGCGCTGTGGGCAAGGCACCATCGGCACACACCTAGTTACGGCCCTGGTGTATCTGCTACCTGATTAGTAAGGATTGCAAATTCTGCTAAGTAGCCAGCCTGCACCATGATTGCAAATTCTGCTAAGCAGCCTGCCTGCACCCCCAGGAGGCCCACCGGCATTTTTCTGATTGCAGCAGCTGCGTGTGATGTCACGTAGCCACCTAGATCACACCCCAGTCACTCCCAACATTTCTCCCTCACCGCCCCCGTTTCCCTGTCGCCGCCCCCGCAACGCTCCGTCTCCATCATGGAAACGGAGTGTTGCCACCCCCCGCCCCTCGAACACCTCTGCCTGATTGACAGGCAGAGGTGATCGCATTTTCTGCGGAGCACCCCGCAGAAAATGCAGGTGCAAGCGCAGGACAAGCATGTATCCACATCCTCTTAGCAATTTTTGCTGTAGGCACATAGTGTTCATGGACTTGTCACATAAGAGGGATCCACTTTACCAGTATAATTCAGCTATATTCATTGGGGTCCCTTGGTGCATCCAGGAAACCGTGGCTGCTGAGCAGGGTATGATGGAGCTTCCGACCACGTCCGGTATCAGTGCTGTGAACGGATATATGAAGGTACAATAAGTGCCAAGACAGAAAGTCCTGTTTTCGGAGTTACAGCAATAGCAGCTGCTGAAATCTTACTAAACAAAGCTGGAGAGCTCAACAAAGAATGTCTCAATTGGTTGCAAGGTAAGGAGAATATAATCCAAGTAAGGGGTAGATTGGATGGGCAACATACAGGGTATCTCCTCTGACCAGTTTTTCTTCTTTCCTAGAGGCTTTGTCAAAGAGTTTATACCAAAAACCAATAAAGTTTTTTAAAGAAAAATCAGGTTATACATATTATCAGGACCGTCCAAAGCCTTTTACAACATCCTTGAAAAATGACCTGTACAGTATGAAACAGTGTTAGAGATAGACACAGACACATTGCAGAAAGCTCTGTCTTCAAGCTCTGGTAGTGCCCAGCATTTTTCAGTTCCCAGTACTGTAAGGAGCCAAAGCCAACAGCAAGGAGAAGCAGCCACTGAGTGAATTAAAGCCCTTTAGTAATCCTAGTCCAGGAATTAGGACTATGACTATGCCACTATGGCCACCACTGGGGAAGTAGCAGACACTATACAGTATGTGAATTCAGTTTTGTCTCACTATGAAAAGAAGCCTCCGGGGTTCATCATATATTTAAGTGCTGCCATTTTCCTCTTTAATAAGCACTTGATTGTTTAACCAGTTTGTAGCTGGAGATTGTTTCATTTTATTGTGCCTTCCAATTAATTCTACTTCACTAAATAAGAAGAAAAAAACATATTTAATAAAATTGCTAGTGGTGAGTAGTAAGATGTGATACTGGCACAATGATTCACTTAATTTAGCAGACATTGGTGTCAGTGCCAGAGCAGGGCGGTTTTGTGCCTTGTGCTGGCCTGCTACCCAAATATATGACATTATGATGTCATACAGAGGGGGTGGGGCCACTGGCATCAGGGAATAGAGAACTGCTTGCAGTTTCCTTATTTTCGGACAGCAGTACAGGCTGTAGGGACCGTACCCCGAGCATCCACAGGATCTTCCAGCAGCTCTGCAGCAGTGATAAAGGCTGTAGGGTGCCAATCCATGCACCATCCAAGTTAAATGCCAGGGCCCTGGGCGATGGCACCACTTGCTCACTCCTAGTTATAGCCCAGTTAAGCGTACACCTTGAAATACACTGGCAAAACCATCTAGGTGCAGTGGTGCAAGATACAAGAGTCAGTCACCTCCATTGTCACTTATCACCCATATATGCATGTCTAACTCTTTCAGGCTTGCTTTAATTCTCATTCACTGCTGCCAGCTTAATTTTCTTGCTGCGGGTAGGGTAGGGGAGGTTGCGGGGGTGCCGCGGGTGGGGGAGGGGCTGGTGCGGTGTGGCCGTGGGTGGGGGGAGGGGTGGTTGTGTGGGCACCACGGGGGGGGTGGGGGGTCCGGAGCCACCGCGAGTGGGGAAGGAGCGGTTGTGCTGGTGCCGCGGGTTGGGGAGGGGCGGATGCGGTGGGTGTGAGAGGGGCGGGGGTGCTGCAGGTGGGGGAGGGGGTCCGGAGCCACCACAGGTGGTGGAGGGGGGGGTTGGGGGTGCCGCGGATGGGCCCGGAGGTACTGTGAGTGGGGGAGGGGCGGGAAGCAGCTAAGCTTCTGTCCTCCGTTTGGCAGCTGCTCTCCCGGAGACTCGCACAGCAGCCAAGCAGCCAGTCACTATTGTTAGCGCTGGTGTCCCAACACACCGCATTACAGGGAAGAAGATGCACTCAATAAACTACAGCTCCCAGCAAACCTTAGCGCTGGAATGCTTCGATGCTAAGGGCTGCTGGGAGCTGTAGTTTATTTAGTGCGTCTACTTCCCTGTAATGCAGCGCGTTGGGACACCGGCGCTAACAATAGTGACTAGCTGGCAGAACTGACTGACTCGCTGAATCAATGTGAAAGGTGAGAGTGCTGTGCAGTGTCAGTGACACTGCACACCCACTGCACTGCACAGCACAGCACTGTCACCTTTTACATTGATTCAGCGTCCAGACATTACCCTCCGCAATATCACCCACTTTATCCATTACATTAGCCATCTCGGGGCTTCCAGGTCGGCAGCCCAGGCGCTGTGTTGTCGGGGCCTCTGGGAATCTGGGCGCAGCTGTGGCGTGGAGGTACTTCTGTGACATCACGTGCAGAGGAGGCTCTGGGGCTCAGAGAGTATGCGGCGCAGGGAGGACTATGAAAGCCTTCATCTGCGCCACTTTCATACACATCTATGCGGGTGGCTGCAGCAGCTTTTGTTCCACTTGCGCAGCAGCTAGGGAGTGGGGATTGCTGATGCCAGATGGGGCAGGTGGACTGGCAGCAGGTCATAGGACGCGGCAGTAAAAGGATTTTTTTCCCTATCTACAGTGCAGAGATCTGCTGCAGATGCAGTGGCATACCCTCCAGCTGTACCTTTTTGGCAGGTACAGTACATATTTTTTATGGTCTGTACCAATTTTTGGCTCTCCAAACTTCCATTGAAAGTATAGGAAAAGGGGTGTGGCCACGCCACTTTACCTGTGGTCACGCCCCCTTTTCCAATTTGTACCGATTTTTAAGTGTAAATTATTGGAGGGTATGTTGCTGCAGATGCAGTGGGCCTATTTTGGGGTGTGGACCTGCAGCTGCAGCTCCATCAGCCCCATTGTTAATCCTGCTCTGGGAACACACGGCAGCCAAAGGGCAGAGCCTCCCATTGGATGTAACCTGTGATGCAATCAGCTGTGACCTAGGTGTGATAGACCTGCTACTAACCCAAGGAGAGCTCATAGCCACGCCCAGCGTTATACGCACAGTCACTCTGAGCTATTATATAGGAAATAGTAAATCTTATGTAATGTATTTAGTATATTCTGGCAGTGTCCAGAGTAGAGATGTGCACCGGAAATTTTTCAGGTTTTGGTTTTGGATTCGGTTCCGCGGCCGTGTTTTGGATTCGGACACGTTTTGGCAAAACCTCCCTGAAATTTTTTTGTCGGATTCGGGTGTGTTTTGGATTCGGGTGTTTTTTTTCAAAAACCCCTCAAAAACAGCTTAAATCATAGAATTTGGGGATAATTTTGATCATATAGTATTATTAACCTCAATAACCAAAATTTCCACTCATTTCCAGTCTATTCTGAACACCTCACACCTCACAATATTATTTTTAGTCCTAAAATTTGCACCGAGGTCGCTGGATGACTAAGCAAAGCGACCCAAGAGGGCAGCACAAACACCTGGCCCATCTATGAGTGGCACTGCAGTGTCAGATAGGATGGCACTTAAAAAAATTGGCCCCAAACAGCACATGATGCAAAGAAAAGAGAAAAAGAGGTGCACTGTGGTCGCTGGACGGCTAAGCTAAGCGACACACCTCAATATCACAGGAATTATTTGTTCTAATCAATGGTATTATTGGTCCAAATCACTGGAAGAAAATGACAAAATCACTGGAATTATTCATTCTAATCAATGGTGTTATTGGTCCAAATCACTGCAAGAAAATGACAAAATCACTGGAATTATTCGTTCTAATCAGTGGTATTATTGGTCAAAATCACAGGAAAAAAATGACAAAATCACAGGAATTATTCATTCTAATCAATGGTATTATTGGTCCAAATCACTGGAATTATTCGTTCTAATCAATGGTATTATTGGTCCAAATCACTGGAAGAAAATGACAAAATCACTGGAATTATTCGTTCTAATCAATGGTGTTATTGGTCCAATTCACTGGAAGAAAATGACAAAATCACTGGAATTATTCGTTATAATCAATGGCATTATTGGTCCAAATCACTGGAAGAAAATGGAATGGATGGATACTTGCAGTGACACAGAGCTGCAAGATACAGCAATGGCCTACTGTACACAACTATATACTGTTGGGTCACCAAAATGCTGCACTGTAATACTATATATATACTGCTCACAAAAATGCCGCACAGATATGGAATGGATACTTGCAGTGACACAGAGCTGCAAGATACAGCAATGGCCTACTGTACAACTATATACTGTTGGTCACCAAAATGCTGCACTGTAATACTATATATATACTGCTCACAAAAAAGCCACACAGATATGGAATGGATACTTGCAGTGACACAGAGCTGCAAGATACAGCAATGGCCTACTGTACAACTATATACTGTTAGTCACCAAAATGCTGCACTGTAATTAGTGATGAGCGGGTTCGAATCCTCGGAATCCGACCCGCCCGAACTTCACCTTTTTTTTACACGGGTCCGAGCGACTTGGATCCTCCCGCCTTGCTCGGTTAACCTGAGCGCGCCCGAACGTCATCATCCCGCTGTCGGATTCTCGCGAGACTCGGATTCTATATAAGGAGCCGCGCGTCGCCGCCATTTTCACACGTGCATTGAGATTGATAGGGAGAGGACGTGGCTGGCGTCCTCTCCGAGTCTGTTGTATTATATTAGAACTTAGTTAGTTATAATTGTGGGGAGGATTGGGGACGGGGAGCAGCTGTTAGGGAGTACAGTGCAGGGTTTTGAGTTTAATCCGTTGTTTCTCTGCCTGAAAAAAAACGCTCCACCATATCTGTGCTCACTCAGTGTGCTGCACTGCTGCATGATATATCTGTGCTGAGTGCACTGCTCACACTGCCTAATTGTGGGGACTGGGGAGCAGTTATAGCAGGAGTACAGTGCACAGTTTTGCTGACAGTGACCACCAGTCCAGTATACGTTTGTCTGCCTGAAAAACACTGTGGTGGTTTTTTTTTTCTTTCTTCATGCTAGTTTGTTTAGCAGTCTGCTGACACTGCAGTGTCCACCAGGTCCGTTATACAGTATATTATATATATAATTAAGCACTAAGCAGCAGTACGGTAGGCCACGGCTGTACCTACCTCTGTGTCGACTCGTCACTCGTCGTCCATAAGTATAAGTAATACTATCCATCCATCTACATTGTATACCTGTGGTGTTTTTTTTTTCTTTCTTCATACTAGTTTAGCAGTCTGCTGCTGACACTGTCCACCAGGTCCGTTATACAGTATATTATATTTATATATAAGCACTAAGCAGCAGTACGGTAGGCCACGGCTGTACCTACCTCTGTGTCGTCACTCGTCCATAAGTATAAGTAATACTATACTATCCATCCATCTACATTGTATACCTGTGGTGTTTTTTTTTTCTTTCTTCATACTAGTTTAGCAGTCTGCTGACACTGTCCACCAGGTCCGTTATACACACAGTATATTATATTTATATATAAGCACTAAGCAGCAGTACGGTAGGCCACGGCTGTACCTACCTCTGTGTCGTCACTCGTCGTCCATAAGTATAAGTAATACTATACTATCCATCCATCTACATTGTATACCTGTGGTGTTTTTTTTTTCTTTCTTCATACTAGTTTAGCAGTCTGCTGCTGACACTGTCCACCAGGTCCGTTATACAGTATATTATATTTATATATAAGCACTAAGCAGCAGTACGGTAGGCCACGGCTGTACCTACCTCTGTGTCGTCACTCGTCGTCCATAAGTATAAGTAATACTATACTATCCATCCATCTACATTGTATACCTATGGTGTTTTTTTTTCTTTCTTCATACTAGTTTAGCATTCTGCTGCTGACACTGTCCACCAGGTCTGTTATACAGTATATTATATTTATATATAAGCACTAAGCAGCAGTACGGTAGGCCACGGCTGTACCTACCTCTGTGTCGTCACTCGTCCATAAGTATAAGTAATACTATACTATCCATCCATCTACATTGTATACCTGTGGTGTTTTTTTTTTTCTTTCTTCATACTAGTTTAGCAGTCTGCTGACACTGTCCACCAGGTCCGTTATACACACAGTATATTATATTTATATATAAGCACTAAGCAGCAGTACGGTAGGCCACGGCTGTACCTACCTCTGTGTCGTCACTCGTCGTCCATAAGTATAAGTAATACTATACTATCCATCCATCTACATTGTATACCTGTGGTGTTTTTTTTTTCTTTCTTCATACTAGTTTAGCAGTCTGCTGCTGACACTGTCCACCAGGTCCGTTATACAGTTTATTATATTTATATATAAGCACTAAGCAGCAGTACGGTAGGCCACGGCTGTACCTACCTCTGTGTCGTCACTCGTCGTCCATAAGTATAAGTAATACTATACTATCCATCCATCTACATTGTATACCTGTGGTGTTTTTTTTTTCTTTCTTCATACTAGTTTAGCAGTCTGCTGCTGACACTGTCCACCAGGTCCGTTATACAGTATATTATATTTATATATAAGCACTAAGCAGCAGTACGGTAGGCCACGGCTGTACCTACCTCTGTGTCGTCACTCGTCGTCCATAAGTATAAGTAATACTATACTATCCATCCATCTACATTGTATACCTGTGGTGGCTTTTAGTTGTGCGCAAAATATGGAGAACAAAAATGTGGAGGTTAAAAAAATAGGGAAAGATCAAGATCCACTTCCACCTCGTGCTGAAGCTGCTGCCACTAGTCATGGCCGAGACGATGAAATGCCATCAACGTCGTCTGCCAAGGCCGATGCCCAATGTCATAGTACAGAGCATGTAAAATCCAAAACACAAAAGATCAGTTAAAAAATGACCCAAAAATCAAAATTAAATGCGTCTGAGGAGAAGCGTAAACTTGCCAATATGCCATTTACGACACGGAGTGGCAAGAAACGGCTGAGGCCCTGGCCTATGTTCATGGCTAGTGGTTCAGCTTCACATGAGGATGGAAGCACTCATCCTCTCGCTAGAAAAAAGAAAAGACTTGCGGCAAAAGCACAGCAAAGAACTGTGCGTTCTTCGAAATCACAAATCCCAAAGGAGAGTCCAATTGTGTCAGTTGCGATGCCTGACCTTCCCAACACTGGACGGGAAGAGCTTGCGCCTTCCACCATTTGCACGCCCCCTGCAAGTGTTGAAAGGAGCACCCGCAGTCCAGTTCCTGATAGTGAAATTGAAGATGTCAGTGTTGAAGTACACCAGGATGAGGATATGGGTGTTGCTGGCGCTGGGGAGGAAATTGACAAGGAGGATTCTGATGGTGAGGTGGTTTGTTTAAGTCAGGCACCCGGGGAGACACCTGTTGTCCGTGGAAGGAATATGGCCATTGACATGCCTGGTGAAAATACCAAAAAAATCAGCTCTTCAGTGTGGAAGTAATTCAACAGAAATGCGGACAACAGGTGTCAAGCCGTGTGTTGCCTTTGTCAAGCTGTAATAAGTAGGGGTAAGGACGTTAACCACCTCGGAATATCCTCCCTTATACGTCACCTGCAGCGCATTCATAATAAGTCAGTGACAAGTTCAAAAACTTTGGGCGACAGCGGAAGCAGTCCACTGACCAGTAAATCCCTTCCTCTTGTAACCAAGCTCGCGCAAACCACACCACCAACTCCCTCAGTGTCAATTTCCTCCTTACCCAGGAAAGCCAATAGTCCTGCAGGCCATGTCACTGGCAAGTCTGACGAGTCCTCTCCTGCCTGGGATTCCTCCGATGCATCCTTGAGTGTAACGCCTACTGCTGCTGGCGCTGCTGTTGTTGCTGCTGGGAGTCGATCGTCATCCCAGAGGGGAAGTCGGAAGACCACTTGTACTACTTCCAGTAAGCAATTGACTGTCCAACAGTCCTTTGCGAGGAAGATGAAATATCACAGCAGTCACCCTGTTGCAAAGTGGATAACTGAGGCCTTGACAACTATGTTGGTGTTAGACGTGCGTCCGGCATCCGCCGTTAGTTCACAGGGAACTAGACAATTTCTTGAGGTAGTGTGCCCCCGTTACCAAATACCATCTAGGTTCCACTTCTCTAGGCAGGCGATACCGAGAATGTACACAGACGTCAGAAAAAGACTCACCAGTGTCCTAAAAAATGCAGTTGTACCCAATGTCCACTTAACCACGGACATGTGGACAAGTGGAGCAGGGCAGACTCAGGACTACATGACTGTGACAGCCCACTGGGTAGATGTATTGCCTCCCGCTGCAAGAACAGCAGCGGCGGCACCAGTAGCAGCATCTCGCAAACGCCAACTCGTTCCTAGGCAGGCTACGCTTTGTATCACCGCTTTCCAGAATAGGCACACAGCTGAAAACCTCTTACGGCAACTGAGGAAGATCATCGCAGAATGGCTTACCCCAATTGGACTTTCCTGGGGATTTGTGACATCGGACAATGCCAGCAATATTGTGAGTGCATTACATCTGGGCAAATTCCAGCACGTCCCATGTTTTGCACATACCTTGAATTTGGTGGTGCAGAATTATTTAAAAAACGACAGGGGCGTGCAAGAGATGCTGTCGGTGGCCAGAAGAATTGCGGGCCACTTTCGGCGTACAGGCACCGCGTACAGAAGACTGGAGCACCACCAAAAACACCTGAACCTGCCCTGCCATCATCTGAAGCAAGAGGTGGTAACGAGGTGGAATTCAACCCTCTATATGCTTCAGAGGATGGAGGAGCAGCAAAAGGCCATTCAAGCCTATACATCTGGCCATGATATAGGCAAAGGAGGTGGAATGCACCTGTCTCAAGCGCAGTGGAGAATGATTTCAACGTTGTGCAAGGTTCTTCAACCTTTTGAACTTGCCACACGTGAAGTCAGTTCAGACACTGCCAGCCTGAGTCAGGTCATTCCCCTCATCAGGCTTTTGCAGAAGAAGCTGGAGGCATTGAAGGAGGAGCTAAAACAGAGCGATTCCGCTAGGCATGTGGGACTTGTGGATGGAGCCCTTCATTCGCTTAACCAGGATTCACGTGTGGTCAATCTGTTGAAATCAGAGCACTACATTTTGGCCACCGTGCTCGATCCTAGATTTAAAACCTACCTTGGATCTCTCTTTACGGCAGACACAAGTCTGCCGAGGTTCAAAGACCTGCTGGTGAGAAAATTGTCAAGTCAAGCGGAACGCGACCCGTCAACATCTCCTCCTTCACATTCTCCCACAACTGGGGGTGCGAGGAAAAGGCTACGAATTCCGAGCCCACCCGCTGGCGGTGATGCAGTGTAGTCTGGAGCGACTGCTGATGCTGACATCTGGTCCAGACTGAAGGACCTGCCAACGATTACTGACAAGTCGTCTACTGTCACTGCATATGATTCTCTCACCATTGAAAGAATGGTGGAGGATTATATGAGTGACCGCATCCAAGTAGGCACGTCAGACAGTCCGTACGTATACTGGCAGGAAAAAGAGGCAATTTGGAGGCCCTTGCACAAACTGGCTTTATTCTACCTAAGTTGCCCTCCCTCCAGTGTGTACTCCGAAAGAGTGTTTAGTGCCGCCGCTCACCTTGTCAGCAATCGGCGTACGAGGTTACTTCCAGAAAATGTGGAGAAGATGATGTTCATTAAAATGAATTATAATCAATTCCTCCATGGAGACATTCACCAGCAGCAATTGCCTCCAGAAAGTACACGAGGACCTGAGATGGTGGATTCCAGTGGGGACGAATTAATAATCTGTGAGGAGGGGGATGTACACAGTGAAAGGGGTGATGAATCGGACGATGATGATGAGGTGGACATCTTGCCTCCGTAGAGCCAGTTTGTGCAAGGAGAGATTGATTGCTTCTTTTTTGGTGGGGGCCAAAACCAACCAGTCATTTCAGTCACAGTCGTGTGGCAGACCCTGTCGCTGAAATGATGGGTTCGTTAAAGTGTGCATGTCCTGTTTTTACAACATAAGGGTGGGTGGGAGGGCCCAAGGACAATTCCATCTTGCACCTCTTTTTTCTTTCATTTTTCTTTGCGTCATGTGCTGTTTGTGGAGTATTTTTTTGAAGGGCCATCCTGCGTGACACTGCAGTGCCACTCCTAGATGGGCCAGGTGTTTGTGTCGGCCACTAGGGTCGCTTAACTTAGTCACACAGCTACTTCATTGCGCCTCTTTTCTTCTTTGCGTCAAGTGCTGTTTGGGGAGTATTTTTTTGAAGGGCCATCCTGCGTGACACTGCAGTGCCACTCCTAGATGGGCCAGGTGTTTGTGTCGGCCACTAGGGTCGCTTAGCTTAGCCATCCAGCGACCTCGGTGCAAATTTTAGGACTAAAAATAATATTGTGAGGTGTGAGGTGTTCAGAATAGACTGAAAATTAGTGGAAATTATGGTTATTGAGGTTAATAATATACTATGGGATCAAAATGACCCCCAAATTCTATGATTTAAGCTGTTTTTTAGGGTCTTTTGAAAAAAACACCCGAATCCAAAACACACCCGAATCCGACAAAAAAAATTCGGTGAGGTTTTGCCAAAACGCGTCAGAACCCAAAACACGGCCACGGAACCGAACCCAAAACCAAAACACAAAACCCGAAAAATTTCAGGTGCACATCACTAACTGTAATACTATATATATACTGCTCACAAAAATGCCGCACAGATATGGTATGAATACTTGCAGTGACACAGAGCTGCAAGATACAGCAATGGCCTACTGTACTGTACTACTATAATTTAGAGATGAGCGGGTTCGGTTTCTCTGAAACCGAACCCGCACGAACTTCATGTTTTTTTCACGGGTCCGAGCAGACTCGGATCCTCCCGCCTTGCTCGGTTAACCCGAGCGCGCCCGAACGTCATCATGACGCTGTCGGATTCTCGCGAGACTCGGATTCTATATAAGGAGCCGCGCGTCGCCGCCATTTTTCACACGTGCATTGAGATTGATAGGGAGAGGACGTGGCTGGCGTCCTCTCCATTAGAAATTAGATTAGAAGAGAGAGAGAGATTGTGCAGAGTCAGACAGAGTTTACCACAGTGACCAGTGCAGTTGTTGTTAGTTAACTTTTATTTATTTTAATATATATCCGTTCTCTGCTATATCCGTTCTCTGCCTGAAAAAAAACGATACACAGCAGCAGCCAGTCACACAGTGTGACTCAGTCTGTGTGCACTCAGCTCAGCCCAGTGTGCTGCACATCAATGTATAAAAGGCAAAGCTTATAATAATTGTGGGGGAGACTGGGGAGCACTGCAGGTTGTTATAGCAGGAGCCCCCAGGAGTACATAATATTATATTAATTTAAAATTAAACAGTGCACACTTTTGCTGCAGGAGTGCCACTGCCAGTGTGACTAGTGGTGACCAGTGCCTGACCACCAGTATAGTAGTATATTCATTGTTGTATGTATTGTATACTATCTCTTTATCAACCAGTCTATATTAGCAGCAGACACAGTACAGTGCGGTAGTTCACGGCTGTGGCTACCTCTGTGTCGGCAGTCGGAACTCGGCAGGCAGTCCGTCCATCCATAATTGTATTACAATATATACCACCTAACCGTGGTATTTTTTTTTCTTTCTTTATACCGTCATAGTGTCATACTAGTTGTTACGAGTATACTACTATCTCTTTATCAACCAGTGTACAGTGCGGTAGTTCACGGCTGTGGCTACCTCTGTGTCGGCAGTCGGCAGGCAGTCCGTCCATCCATAATTGTATTATTATTATAATATATACCACCTAACCGTGGTTTTTTTTCCATTCTTTATACCGTCGTCATAGTGTCATACTAGTTGTTACGAGTATACTACTATCTCTTTATCAACCAGTGTACAGTGCGGTAGTTCACGGCTGTGGCTACCTCTGTGTCGGCAGTCGGCAGGCAGTCCGTCCATCCATAATTGTATTATTATTATAATATATACCACCTAACCGTGGTTTTTTTTCCATTCTTTATACCGTCGTCATAGTGTCATACTAGTTGTTACGAGTATACTACTATCTCTTTATCAACCAGTGTACAGTGCGGTAGTTCACGGCTGTGGCTACCTCTGTGTCGGCAGTCGGCAGGCAGTCCGTCCATCCATAATTGTATTATTATTATAATATATACCACCTAACCGTGGTTTTTTTTCCATTCTTTATACCGTCGTCATAGTGTCATACTAGTTGTTACGAGTATACTACTATCTCTTTATCAACCAGTGTACAGTGCGGTAGTTCACGGCTGTGGCTACCTCTGTGTCGGCAGTCGGCAGGCAGTCCGTCCATCCATAATTGTATTATTATTATAATATATACCACCTAACCGTGGTTTTTTTTCCATTCTTTATACCGTCGTCATAGTGTCATACTAGTTGTTACGAGTATACTACTATCTCTTTATCAACCAGTGTACAGTGCGGTAGTTCACGGCTGTGGCTACCTCTGTGTCGGCAGTCGGCAGGCAGTCCGTCCATCCATAATTGTATTATTATTATAATATATACCACCTAACCGTGGTTTTTTTTCCATTCTTTATACCGTCGTCATAGTGTCATACTAGTTGTTACGAGTATACTACTATCTCTTTATCAACCAGTGTACAGTGCGGTAGTTCACGGCTGTGGCTACCTCTGTGTCGGCAGTCGGCAGGCAGTCCGTCCATCCATAATTGTATTATTATTATAATATATACCACCTAACCGTGGTTTTTTTTTCATTCTTTATACCGTCGTCATAGTGTCATACTAGTTGTTACGAGTATACTACTATCTCTTTATCAACCAGTGTACAGTGCGGTAGTTCACGGCTGTGGCTACCTCTGTGTCGGCAGTCGGCAGGCAGTCCGTCCATCCATAATTGTATTATTATTATAATATATACCACCTAACCGTGGTTTTTTTTCCATTCTTTATACCGTCGTCATAGTGTCATACTAGTTGTTACGAGTATACTACTATCTCTTTATCAACCAGTGTACAGTGCGGTAGTTCACGGCTGTGGCTACCTCTGTGTCGGCAGTCGGCAGGCAGTCCGTCCATCCATAATTGTATTATTATTATAATATATACCACCTAACCGTGGTTTTTTTTCCATTCTTTATACCGTCGTCATAGTGTCATACTAGTTGTTACGAGTATACTACTATCTCTTTATCAACCAGTGTACAGTGCGGTAGTTCACGGCTGTGGCTACCTCTGTGTCGGCAGTCGGCAGGCAGTCCGTCCATCCATAATTGTATTATTATTATAATATATACCACCTAACCGTGGTTTTTTTTCCATTCTTTATACCGTCGTCATAGTGTCATACTAGTTGTTACGAGTATACTACTATCTCTTTATCAACCAGTGTACAGTGCGGTAGTTCACGGCTGTGGCTACCTCTGTGTCGGCAGTCGGCAGGCAGTCCGTCCATCCATAATTGTATTATTATTATAATATATACCACCTAACCGTGGTTTTTTTATACCACCTAACCGTGGCAGTCCGTCCATAATTGTATACTAGTAAACTATCCAATCCATCCATCTCCATTGTTTACCTGAGGTGCCTTTTAGTTCTGCCTATAAAATATGGAGAACAAAAAAGTTGAGGTTCCAAAATTAGGGAAAGATCAAGATCCACTTCCACCTCGTGCTGAAGCTGCTGCCACTAGTCATGGCCGAGACGATGAAATGCCAGCAACGTCGTCTGCCAAGGCCGATGCCCAATGTCATAGTACAGAGCATGTCAAATCCAAAACACCAAATATCAGAAAAAAAAGGACTCCAAAACCTAAAATAAAATTGTTGGAGGAGAAGCGTAAACTTGCCAATATGCCATTTACCACACGGAGTGGCAAGGAACGGCTGAGGCCCTGGCCTATGTTCATGGCTAGTGGTTCAGCTTCACATGAGGATGGAAGCACTCAGCCTCTCGCTAGAAAACTGAAAAGACTCAAGCTGGCAAAAGCACCGCAAAGAACTGTACGTTCTTTGAAATCCCAAATCCACAAGGAGAGTCCAATTGTGTCGTTTGCGATGCCTGACCTTCCCAACACTGGACGTGAAGAGCATGCGCCTTCCACTATTTGCATGCCCCCTGCAAGTGCTGGAAGGAGCACCCGCAGTCCAGTTCCTGATAGTCAGATTGAAGATGTCAGTGTTGAAGTACACCAGGATGAGGAGGATATGGGTGTTGCTGGCGCTGGGGAGGAAATTGACCAGGAGGATTCTGATGGTGAGGTGGTTTGTTTAAGTCAGGCACCCGGGGAGACACCTGTTGTCCGTGGGAGGAATATGGCCGTTGACATGCCAGGTGAAAATACCAAAAAAATCAGCTCTTCGGTGTGGAGGTATTTCACCTGAAATGCGGACAACAGGTGTCAAGCCGTGTGTTCCCTTTGTCAAGCTGTAATAAGTAGGGGTAAGGACGTTAACCACCTCGGAACATCCTCCCTTATACGTCACCTGCAGCGCATTCATAATAAGTCAGTGACAAGTTCAAAAACTTTGGGTGACAGCGGAAGCAGTCCACTGACCAGTAAATCCCTTCCTCTTGTAACCAAGCTCACGCAAACCACCCCACCAACTCCCTCAGTGTCAATTTCCTCCTTCCCCAGGAATGCCAATAGTCCTGCAGGCCATGTCACTGGCAAGTCTGACGAGTCCTTTCCTGCCTGGGATTCCTCCGATGCATCCTTGCGTGTAACGCCTACTGCTGCTGGCGCTGCTGTTGTTGCCGCTGGGAGTCGATGGTCATCCCAGAGGGGAAGTCGTAAGCCCACTTGTACTACTTCCAGTAAGCAATTGACTGTTCAACAGTCCTTTGCGAGGAAGATGAAATATCACAGCAGTCATCCTACTGCAAAGCGGATAACTGAGTCCTTGACAACTATGTTGGTGTTAGACGTGCGTCCGGTATCCGCCGTTAGTTCACAGGGAACTAGACAATTTATTGAGGCAGTGTGCCCCCGTTACCAAATACCATCTAGGTTCCACTTCTCTAGGCAGGCGATACCGAGAATGTACACGGACGTCAGAAAAAGACTCACCAGTGTCCTAAAAAATGCAGTTGTACCCAATGTCCACTTAACCACGGACATGTGGACAAGTGGAGCAGGGCAGGGTCAGGACTATATGACTGTGACAGCCCACTGGGTAGATGTATGGACTCCCGCCGCAAGAACAGCAGCGGCGGCACCAGTAGCAGCATCTCGCAAACGCCAACTCTTTCCTAGGCAGGCTACGCTTTGTATCACCGCTTTCCAGAATACGCACACAGCTGAAAACCTCTTACGGCAACTGAGGAAGATCATCGCGGAATGGCTTACCCCAATTGGACTCTCCTGTGGATTTGTGGCATCGGACAACGCCAGCAATATTGTGTGTGCATTAAATATGGGCAAATTCCAGCACGTCCCATGTTTTGCACATACCTTGAATTTGGTGGTGCAGAATTTTTAAAAAAACGACAGGGACGTGCAAGAGATGCTGTCGGTGGCCAGAAAAATTGCGGGACACTTTCGGCGTACAGGCACCACGTACAGAAGACTGGAGCACCACCAAAAACTACTGAACCTGCCCTGCCATCATCTGAAGCAAGAAGTGGTAACGAGGTGGAATTCAACCCTCTATATGCTTCAGAGGTTGGAGGAGCAGCAAAAGGCCATTCAAGCCTATACAATTGAGCACGATATAGGAGATGGAATGCACCTGTCTCAAGTGCAGTGGAGAATGATTTCAACGTTGTGCAAGGTTCTGATGCCCTTTGAACTTGCCACACGTGAAGTCAGTTCAGACACTGCCAGCCTGAGTCAGGTCATTCCCCTCATCAGGCTTTTGCAGAAGAAGCTGGAGGCATTGAAGAAGGAGCTAACACGGAGCGATTCCGCTAGGCATGTGGGACTTGTGGATGCAGCCCTTAATTCGCTTAACAAGGATTCACGGGTGGTCAATCTGTTGAAATCAGAGCACTACATTTTGGCCACCGTGCTCGATCCTAGATTTAAAGCCTACCTTGGATCTCTCTTTCCGGCAGACACAGGTCTGCTGGGGTTGAAAGACCTGCTGGTGACAAAATTGTCAAGTCAAGCGGAACGCGACCTGTCAACATCTCCTCCTTCACATTCTCCCGCAACTGGGGGTGCGAGGAAAAGGCTCAGAATTCTGAGCCCACCCGCTGGCGGTGATGCAGGGCAGTCTGGAGCGACTGCTGATGCTGACATCTGGTCCGGACTGAAGGACCTGACAACGATTACGGACATGTCGTCTACTGTCACTGCATATGATTCTCTCAACATTGATAGAATGGTGGAGGATTATATGAGTGACCGCATCCAAGTAGGCACGTCACACAGTCCGTACTTATACTGGCAGGAAAAAGAGGCAATTTGGAGGCCCTTGCACAAACTGGCTTTATTCTACCTAAGTTGCCCTCCCACAAGTGTGTACTCCGAAAGAGTGTTTAGTGCCGCCGCTCACCTTGTCAGCAATCGGCGTACGAGGTTACATCCAGAAAATGTGGAGAAGATGATGTTCATTAAAATGAATTATAATCAATTCCTCCGCGGAGACATTGACCAGCAGCAATTGCCTCCACAAAGTACACAGGGAGCTGAGATGGTGGATTCCAGTGGGGACGAATTGATAATCTGTGAGGAGGGGGATGTACACGGTGATATATCGGAGGGTGAAGATGAGGTGGACATCTTGCCTCTGTAGAGCCAGTTTGTGCAAGGAGAGATTAATTGCTTCTTTTTTGGGGGGGGTCCAAACCAACCCGTCATATCAGTCACAGTCGTGTGGCAGACCCTGTCACTGAAATGATGGGTTGGTTAAAGTGTGCATGTCCTGTTTTGTTTATACAACATAAGGGTGGGTGGGAGGGCCCAAGGATAATTCCATCTTGCACCTCTTTTTTCTTTTCTTTTTCTTTGCATCATGTGCTGATTGGGGAGGGTTTTTTGGAAGGGACATCCTGCGTGACACTGCAGTGCCACTCCTAGATGGGCCCGGTGTTTGTGTCGGCCACTAGGGTCGCTAATCTTACTCACACAGCTACCTCATTGCGCCTCTTTTTTTCTTTGCGTCATGTGCTGTTTGGGGAGGGTTTTTTGGAAGGGACATCCTGCGTGACACTGCAGTGCCACTCCTAGATGTGCCCGGTGTTTGTGTCGGCCACTAGGGTCGCTAATCTTACTCACACAGTCAGCTACCTCATTGCGCCTCTTTTTTTCTTTGCGTCATGTGCTGTTTGGGGAGGGTTTTTTGGAAGGGCCATCCTGCGTGACACTGCAGTGCCACTCCTAGATGGGCCCGGTGTTTGTGTCGGCCACTAGGGTCGCTAATCTTACTCACACAGCTACCTCATTGCGCCTCTTTTTTTCTTTGCGTCATGTGCTGTTTGGGGAGGGTTTTTTGGAAGGGCCATCCTGCGTGACACTGCAGTGCCACTCCTAGATGGGCCCGGTGTTTGTGTCGGCCACTAGGGTCGCTAATCTTACTCACACAGCTACCTCATTGCGCCTCTTTTTTTCTTTGCGTCATGTGCTGTTTGGGGAGGGTTTTTTGGAAGGGACATCCTGCGTGACACTGCAGTGCCACTCCTAGATGGGCCCGGTGTTTGTGTCGGCCACTAGGGTCGCTTATCTTACTCACACAGCGACCTCGGTGCAAATTTTAGGACTAAAAATAATATTGTGAGGTGTGATGTGTTCAGAATAGGCTGAAAATGAGTGTAAATTATGTTTTTTGAGGTTAATAATACTTTGGGATCAAAATTACCCCCAAATTCTATGATTTAAGCTGTTTTTTAGGGTTTTTTGAAAAAAACACCCGAATCCAAAACACACCCGAATCCGACAAAAATAATTCGGTGAGGTTTTGCCAAAACGCGTTCGAACCCAAAACACGGCCGCGGAACCGAACCCAAAACCAAAACACAAAACCCGAAAAATTTCAGGCGCTCATCTCTACTATAATTATTATATAGATGACAGATATAAAGTTACATTGTGGGGGAATCCAGTATACGTTCTGTCACCAGGTACCAGTGAATGGCCACATCATGTATATAGGTGACAGATATAAAGTTACATTGTGGGGGAATCCAGTATACGTTCTGTCACCAGGTACCAGTGAATGACCACATCATGTATATATAGTAGAGATGATTGGGTTTGGTTCCTCGGAATCTGAACCCCCCCGAACTTCACCCATTTTACACGGGTCCGAGGCAGACTCGGATCCTCCTGCCTTGCTCGGTTAACCCGAGCGCGCTCGAACGTCATCATCCCGCTGTTGGATTCTCGCGAGATTCGTATTATATATAAGGAGCCGCGCGTCACCGCCATTTTCACTCGTGCATTCAGATGATAAGGAGAGGACGTGTGCAGCGTTCTCTCAGTTGTGTTCAGTGTGCTGCAAATATCTGTGCTCAGTGTGCTGCAAATATCTGTGCTCAGTGTGCTTGCAAATATCTGTGCTCAGTGTGCTGAAAATATCTACGTTCTCTGCCTGAAAAACGCTCCATATCTGTGCTGCATTGTAGTATATATAGTAGGAGGACAGTGCAGAATTTTGCTGACCAGTGACCACCAGTATTATATCAGTACGGTACAGTAGTCCACTGCTCTACCTTCCTCTGTGTCGTCAAGTACACTATCCATCCGTACCTGTGGTGCATTTTAGTTGTTGTGCGCAGTAGTAGGAGGACAGTGCATAATTTTGCTGACCACCAGTATATAATATATAGCAGTACGGTACAGTAGGCCACTGCTCTACCTACCTCTGTGTCGTCAAGTACACTATCCATCCGTACCTGTGGTGCATTTTAGTTGTTGTGCGCAGTAGTAGGAGGACAGTGCATAATTTTGCTGACCACCAGTATATAATATATAGCAGTACGGTACAGTCGTCCACTGCTCTACCTACCTCTGTGTCGTCAAGTATACTATCCATCCATACCTGTGGTGCATTTTAGTTGTTGTGCGCAGTAGTAGGAGGAGAGTGCATAATTTTGCTGACCACCAGTATATAATATATAGCAGTACGGTACAGTAGTCCACTGCTCTACCTACCTCTGTGTCGTCAAGTATACTATCCATCCATACCTGTGGTGCATTTAAGTTGTACGCAGTAGTAGGAGGACAGTGCATAATTTTGCTGACCACCAGTATATAATATATAGCAGTACGGTACAGTAGTCCACTGCTCTACCTACCTCTGTGTCGTCAAGTATACTATCCATCCATACCTGTGGTGCATTTAAGTTTTGCGCAGTAGTAGGAGGACAGTGCATAATTTTGCTGACCACCAGTATATAATATATAGCAGTACGGTACAGTAGTCCACTGCTCTACCTACCTCTGTGTCGTCAAGTATACTATCCATCCATACCTGTGGTGCATTTAAGTTTTGCGCAGTAGTAGGAGGACAGTGCATAATTTTGCTGACCACCAGTATATAATATATAGCAGAGCGGTACAGTAGTTCACTGCTCTACCTACCTCTGTGTCGTCAAGTATACTATCCATCCATACCTGTGGTGCATTTTAGTTGTTGTGCGCAGTAGTAGGAGGACAGTGCAGAATTTTGCTGACCACCAGTATATAATATATAGCAGTACGGTACAGTAGGCCATTGCTATTGATTTATTACTGGCATATAATTCCACACATTAAAAAATGGAGAACAAAAATGTGGAGGGTAAAATAGGGAAAGATCAAGATCCACTTCCACCTCGTGCTGAAGCTGCTGCCACTAGTCATGGCCGAGACGTTGAAATGCCATCAACATCGTCTGCCAAGGCCGATGCCCAATGTCATAGTAGAGAGCATGTAAAATCCAAAAAACAAAAGTTCAGTAAAATGACCCAAAAATCAAAATTAAAAGTGTCTGATGAGAAGCGTAAACTTGCCAATATGCCATTTACGACACGGAGTGGCAAGGAACGGCTGAGGCCCTGGCCTATGAGCACAGATATTTGCAGCACACTGAGCACAGATTACGGAGCTTTTCAGGGAGAGAACGCTGCCACGTCCTCTCCGTTCAATCTCCAATGCACGAGTGAAAATGGCGGCGAGGCACGGCTCCTTATATAGAATACGAATCTCGCGAGAATGCGAAAGCGGGATGATGACGTTCGGGCGCGTTCTGGTTAACAGAGCAAGGCGGGAAGATTCTAGTCTGCCTCGGAACCGTGTAAAATGGGTGAAGTTCGGATCTCGAGGAACCAAACCCGCTCATCTCTAGTCCAGAGATCTATTTTGTAAACGTATTAAATAAATATTTTGATCATTTACATTCAGCAAAAATAGGTGTTAGTATCTTCATTATTGGATGTTAAAGAAATTATGAAATTGTAAATATGCAGTTTTTAATTCCTACTAGCTACTGTATATGCTTATAGAATA
The DNA here is from genome assembly GCF_028390025.1 of Pseudophryne corroboree. Taxonomy (NCBI): domain Eukaryota; kingdom Metazoa; phylum Chordata; class Amphibia; order Anura; family Myobatrachidae; genus Pseudophryne; species Pseudophryne corroboree. Next base: position 364,963,943 of record NC_086451.1, on the reverse strand, counting down.
TATAAAAAAAATCTATATTTGCTACTGTATATATTCTAGATATATGATGGTGACTCTCACATGCAGGTACTATTACAGCGTGCCTGGCAGGGAATCTAGAGCCTGATTCAGACCTGATTGCTGTTGTGTGAAATCACAAAGTGGCCGATATTATCGAATGACTGCGCCTGCGTACGGATCACAATGCGCAGGCGTGAGGCCAAACTGCGAATAAATCCTGCATCTTTTTTAATCGCTAGGTGTATGCAGATTGATTGACAGGAAGCTAAAGTTTCGGGGAGGTAACTGTCCGTTTTCTGGGAGTGTCAGGAAAAATGTATGTGTGCCCAAGTGTTTTCAGGGAGGGTGTGTGACGTCAGCTTCGGCCCGATCAGAATATATTTTTTTCACTGTAGGAGTAAGTCCTGGGCTACGCACAGACTGAAGAACAAGAAAGAAGTACCCTGTGTTGGTGCACTCATTTAATTGAAGGTAAGTAATAAAATCTAACTTTTAATGCATAGACTGGAAGAAACATAGGCCCTCATTCCGAGTTGATCGCTCACTGCCGTTTTTTGCAGCGCAGCGATCAGGTTACTACTGCGCATGCGTATGCACCGCAATGCGCACGCGTGTCGTAGGGTTACAAACAGCTTCGTTGCTGTGCAATGCTTCTAGCGACGAATCCATTCGCACAGCCGATCGCAAGTAGATTGACAGGAAGAAGGCGTTTATGGGTGTCAACTGACCATTTTCAGGGAGTGTTTGGAAAACGCAGGCATGTCCAGGTGTTTGCAGGGCGGGTGTCTGACGTCAATTCCGGGACCGGACAGGCTGAAGTGATCGCAAGGGCTGAGTAAGTTCAGACCTACTCAGAAACTGCAAAAAACGTTTTTGGCCCGCTCGGCTGCACATGCGATCGCACACTTGCAAAGCGAAAATATACACCACCGTGGGCGGCGACTATACGTTTTCACGGCTGCAAAAAGTAGCTAGCGAGCGATCAACTCGGAATGAGGGCCATTATATGGTGAGTGAGTTGCAAACGGATTTGCAGCTGACCGTCATTTGCAAAGCTTTTTGCACGGCGTATGAATATCCTTACAAAGAATTAAGGTTCAAAAAGGGTTGAGATTACTTAAAGGATAAAAAAAATGGGGCAGACTAGATGGGCCAAGTGGTTCTTATCTGCCGTCAAATTCTATGTTTCTATGTTTCTATGTTACACAAACTTGCACAGGGCGGATTTTCACTCTGACTGGACGGAGACTGTCGACTGTCCGATCGCAAACCTCTGTAAATTTGCAGTGGAGCGATCAGGTCCAAATTAGTCCCCTAGTGTTTGACATGTTAAATGGCTTTATGATGGGGTAGAGCAGGGGTGGCCAAAAGGTAGATCACAATATACCAGTAGCTCGCAGAGCATTTGCCGGTAGATCGCGACCATAGTAACATAGTAACATAGTTAATTAAGTTGAAAAGAGGCAAAATGCCCATTGGGTCCAACCTGTAATCTGTCTTAAGCCGAGTTCATCATAATGTCCCAACTGAAATTATGTTTTATGTTTAGCTATCAACTGTAAATTAGAGATGAGCGGGTTCGGTTCGTTGAGATCCGAACCCCCCCGAACTTCACGTATTTTACACGGGTCCGAGGCAGCTTTGGATCTTCCCGCCTTGCTCGATTAACCCGAACGCGGCCGAACGTCATCATCCCGCTGTCGGATTCTCGCGAGATTCGTATTCTATATAAAGAGCCGCGCGTCGCCGCCATTTTCACTAGTGCATTGGAGATTGAACGGAGAGGACGTGACTACGTTCTCTGCATGAAAAGCTCCATATCTGTGCTCAGTGTGCTGCAAATATCTGTGCTCAGTGTGCTGCAAATATCTACGTTCTGTGTCTGAAAAGCTCCATATCTGTGCTCAGTGTGCTGCAAATGTCTGTGGCGTGGCTTCGTGGGGAAGGGGTGTGGCCACAAAATAATACCAACACAGTAGTCTCCATTATTCAAATTACGCCGCACAGTAGCACCACTACACCAGGTAGAGACCCTTTTACACCTTACAGCGAACAGATTCCTCTTTTTACACATTACAGCAGACAGCGTGCCCTTTTTACACATAACGGCAGACAGCGTGCCCTTTTTACACATAACGGCAGACCGCGTGCCCTTGTTACACATTACGGCAGACAGCGTGCAATTTTTACACACACATTACGGTAGACAGCGTGCCCTTGTTACACATTACGGCAGACAGCGTGCCCTTGTTACACATTACGGCAGACAGCGTCCCCATTTTTACACATTACGGCAGGCAGATTCCTCCTTTTTACACATAGCAGCAGGCAGATTCCCCATTTTTACACATAGCGTCGGGCAGATTACCCCTTTTTACACATAACGGCAGACCGCGTGCCCTTTTTACACATTACGGCAGACAGCGTGCCCTTGTTACACATTACGGCAGACAGCGTCCCCATTTTTACACATTACGGCAGGCAGATTCCCCCTTTTTACACATAGTGGCAGGCAGTCCCCCATTTTTACACATTGCGTCGGGCAGATTACCCCTTTTTACACATAGCGGCAGGCAGTCCCCCATTTTTACACATTGCGGCAGGTAGTCCCCCCTTTTTACACATTGCGGCAGGCAGTCCCCCCTTTTTACACATTGCGGCAGGCAGTCCCCCCTTTTTACACATTGCGGCAGGTAGTCCCCCCTTTTTACACAGTGCGGCAGGCAGTCCCCCCTTTTTACACATTGCGGCAGGTAGTCCCTTTTTACACATTGCGGCAGGCAGTCCCCCCTTTTTACACAGTGCGTCAGGCAGTCCCCCCTTTTTACACATTGCGGCAGGCAGTCCCCCCTTTTTACACAGTGCGGCAGGCAGTCCCCCCTTTTTACACAGTGCGGCAGGCAGTCCCCCCTTTTTACACATTGCGGCAGGTAGTCCCCCCTTTTTACACATTGCGGCAGGCAGTCCCCCCTTTTTACACAGTGCGGCAGGCAGTCCCCCCTTTTTACACATTGCGGCAGGTAGTCCCCCCTTTTTACACATTGCGGCAGGCAGGCACAAGAAAGAAAGAAGGAAAGAAAAAGAAAGAAAGAAAGAAAGAAAGAAAGAAAGAAAGAAAGAAAGAAAGAAAGAAAGAAAGAAAGAAAGAAAGAAAGAAGAATTATACTTACCCTCAGGCTCCTCGGTGCAGCTGCGTCAGACGACGATTCCCGGGCAGTAGAGAATGAGGAGGAGGGAGCCGGAGGACGGAGCCGCAGCAGCGCTTTGTTACTGGTGGAGGCGCTGCTGCTGCTGCCCCTCTGCTTCCCTATAGGCTGTTCTCGGAAGACAGCCTATAGGGAAGCAGAGGAGCAGCAGCAGCAGCGCCTCCACCAGTAACAAAGCGCTGCTGCGGCTCCGTCCTCCGGCTCCCTCCTCCTTCCCCCGTCTGTACCGCTGCTCAGCTCCTATCTCCGGGCGGCTGTGCGCTGCGGGCAGCAGTTGCCTGCAGCGCACAGCGGCATGTAATGAGTCAGTTTGACTCATTACATGCTTGGGCCCCTGGACAGAGGCGGGCCCCAGTGCAGTGCACTGCCTGCACTGCCGGTAGTTCCGCCTCTGCTGCAAACTATCTACGTTCTCTGCCTGAAAAGCTCCATATCTGTGCTCAGTGTGCTGCAAATATCTGTGCTCAGTGTGCTGCATTTTGGTAACCAACAGTATATAGTTGTACAGTACAGTAGGCCATTGCTGTATCTTGCAGCTCCATGTCACTGCAAGTATCCATTCCATATCTGTGCTGCATTTTTGTGAGCAGTATATATAGTAGTACAGTGCAGCATTTTGGTGACCAACAGTATATAGTTGTACAGTAGGCCATTGCTGTATCTTGCAGCTCTGTGACACTGCAAGTATCCATTCCATATCTGTGCTGCATTTTTGTGAGCAGTATATATAGTATTACAGTGCAGCATTTTGGTGACCAACAGTATATAGTTGTACAGTAGGCCATTGCTGTATCTTGCAGCTCTGTGTCACTGCAAGTATCCATTCCATATCTGTGCTGCAATTTTGTGAGCAGTATATATAGTAGTAAAGTGCAGCATTTTGGTGACCAACAGTATATAGTTGTACAGTACAGTAGGCCATTGCTGTATCTTGCAGCTCTGTGTCACTGCAAGTATCCATTCCATATCTGTGCTGCATTTTTGTGAGCAGTATATATAGTACTACAGTGCAGCATTTTGGTTACCAACAGTATATAGTTGTACAGTACAGTAGGCCATTGCTGTATCTTGCAGCTCTGTGTCACTGCAAGTATCCATTCCATATCTGCGCTGCATTTTTGTGAGCAGTATATATAGTAGGACAGTGCAGCATTTTGGTGACCAACAGTATATAGTTGTACAGTAGGCCATTGCTGTATCTTCAAGCTCTGTGTCACTGCAAGTATCCATTCCATATCTGTGCTGCATTTTTGTGAGCAGTATATATAGTATTACAGTGCAGCATTTTGGTGACCAACAGTATACAGTTGTACAGTACAGTAGGCCATTCCTATTGATATAATAATATTACTGGTATATAATTCCACACATTAAAAAATGGAGAACAAAAATGTTGAGGGTGAAATAGGGAAAGATCAAGATCCACTTCCACCTAGTGCTGAAGCTGCTTCCACTAGTCATGGCAGAGACGATTCAATGCCATCAACGTTGTCTGCCAAGGCCGATGCGCAATGTTGTAGTAGAGAGCATGTAAAATCCAAAAAACTAAAGTTCAGTAAAATGACCCAAAAATCTAAATTAAAAGCGTCTGAGGAGAAGCGTAAACTTGCCAATATGCCATTTACGACACGGAGTGGAAAGGAATGGCTGAGGCCCTGGCCTATGTTCATAGCTAGTGGTTCAGCTTCACATGAGGATGGAAGCACTCATCCTCCCACTAGAAAACTGAAAAGAGTTAAGATGACAAAAGCACAGCAAAGAACTGTGCGTTCTTCTAAATCACAAATCCAAAAGGAGAGTCCAATTGTGTCGGTTGCGGTGCCTGACCTTTCCAACACTGGACGGGAAGAGGTGGTTCCTTCCACCTTTTGCACGCCCCCTGCAAGTGCTGGAAGGAGCACCCACAGTCCAGTTCCTGATAGTCAAATTGAAGATGTCACTGTTGAAGTACACCAGGATGAGGATATGGGTGTTGCTGGCGCTGAGGAGGAAATTGACAAGGAGGATTCTGATGGTGAGTGGTTTGTTTAAGTCAGGCACCCGGGGAGACACCTGTTGTCCGTGGGATGAATATGGCCATTGACATGCCTGTTCCAATGACAAAAAAAATCACCTCTTCGGTGTGGAATTATTTTAACAGAAATGCGGACAACAGGTGTCAAGCCGTGTGTTGCCTTTGTCAAGCTGTAATAAGTAGGGGTAAGGACGTTAACCACCTAGGAACATCCTCCCTTCTACGTCACCTGGAGCGCATTCATCAGAAGTCATTGACAAGTTCAAAAACTTTGGGTGACAGCGGAAGCAGTCCACTGACAATTAAATCCCTTCTTCCTCTTGTACCCAAGCTCCTGCAAACCACACCACCAACTCCCTCAGTGTCAATTTCCTCCTTAGACAGGAACGCCAATAGTCCTGCAGGCCATGTCACTGGCAAGTCTGACGAGTCCTCTCCTAACTGGGATTCCTCCAATGCATCCTTGAGTGTAACGCCTACTGCTGCTGGCACTGCTGTTGTTGCTGCTGGGAGTCGATCGTCATCCCAGAGGGGAAGTCGGAAGACCACTTATACTACTTCCAGTAAGCAATTGACTGTCCAACAGTCCTTTGCAAGGAAGATGATATATCACAGCAGTCTTCCTGTTGCAAAGCGGATAACCCAGGCCTTGGCAGCTGTGTTGGTGTTAGACGTCTGTCTGGTATCCACCGTTAATTCACAGGGACTTAGAGAATTTCTTGAGGTAGTGTTTCCCTGCTACCAAATCCCATCTAGGTTCCACTTCTAGGCAGGCGATACCGAGAATGTACACAGACGTCAGAAAAAGAGTCACCAGTGCCCTAAAAAATGCAGTTGTACCCAATGTCCACTTAACCACGGACAAGTGGAGCAGGGCAGACTTAGGACTATATGACTGTGATGGCCCACTGGGTAGATGTATTGCCTCCCGCAGCAACAACAGCAGCAGCGGCACCAGTAGCAGCATCTCGCAAACGCCAACTCGTTCCTAGGCAGGCTACGCTTTGTATCACCGTTTTCCATAAGAGGCACACAGCTCAAAACCTCTTACGGAAACTGAGGAACATCATCGCAGATTGGATTACCCCAATTGGACTCTCCAGGGGATTTGTGACATCGGATAACACCACCAATATTGTGCGTGCATTACATGTGGGCAAATTCCAGCACGTCCCATGTTTTGCACATATAATGAATTTGGTGGTGCAGAATTTTTTTAAAAATGACAGGGGCGTGCAAGAGATGCTGTCGGTGGCCCGAAGAATTGCGGGCCACTTTCGGCATTCAGCCACCGCGTGCCAAAGACTGGAGCACCAGCAAACACTCCTGAACCTGCCCCTCCATCAGCTGAAGCAAGAGGTGGTATCGAGGTGGAATTCAACCCTCTATATGCTTCAGAGGATGGAGGAGCAGCAAAAGGCCATTCAAGCCTATACATCTGCCTACGATATAGGCAAAGGAGGGGGAATGCACCTGACTCAAGCGCAGTGGAGAACGATTTCAACATTGTGCAAGGTTCTGCAACCCTTTGAATTTGCCACATGTGAAGTCAGTTCAGATACTGCCAGCATGAGTCAGGTCATTCCCCTCATCAGGCTTTTGCAGAAGCAGCTGGAGAGATTGAAGGAGGAGCTAAGATAGAGCGATTCCGCTAGGCATGTGGGACTTGTGGATGGAGCCCTTCATTCGCTTAACCAGGATTCACGGGTGGTCAATCTGTTGAAATCAGAGAACTAAATTTTGGCCACCGTGCTCGATCCTAGGTGTAAAGCCTACGTTGCATCTCTCTTTCCGGCAGACACAAGTCTGCAGAGGTTCAAAGACCTGCTGGTGGGAAAGCTACCACAGTGCACCTCTTTTTCTCTTTTCTTTGCATCATGTGCTGTTTGGGGACTATTTTTTGAAATGGCATCCTGTCTGACACTGCAGTGCCACTCCTAGATGGGCCAGGTGTTTGTGCCGCCCACTTGGGTCGTTTAGCTTAGTCATCCAGCGACCTCGGTGCAAATTTTAGGACTAAAAATAATATTGTGAGGTGTGAGGTGTTCAGAAAAGACTGGAAATGAGTGGAAATTATGGTTATTGAGGTTAATAATACTATAGGATCAAAATTACCCCCAAATTTTATGATTTAAGCCGTTTTTGAGGGGTTTTTGAAAAAAAAACACCCAAATCCGAAACAATTCCTCTGATTACTCTTTGTAATGTCCCTTTATACAGTATATTTGAAGATATTAATAATGTCTCCTCTTAGACGCCTCTTTTCTAGTGTATACAAATTCAACCTAGTAAGCCTTTCCTCGTACTCCAGTCTCTCTAGCCCTTTAATCAATTTAGGAGCACCCCTTTGAACCCTTTTGAGTTCACAGATATCTTATTTATAATGTGGTGCCCAAAATTGAACACAATGGGGGTCATTCCGAGTTGTTCGCTCGTTGCTGATTTTAACTATACAGCGATTAGTCGCTTACTGCGCATGCGCAAGGTTCGCAGAGCGCATGCGCTTAGTTATTTTACACAAAAGTTAGGTATTTTACTGACGGCATAGCAAAGCTTTTTCATCGCTGTGCTGATCGTAGTGTGATTGACAGGAAGTGGGTGTTTCTGGGCGGAAACTGGCCGTTTTATGGGAGTGTGCGGAAAAACGCAGGCATTCGAGTTGCAAAACGCAGGAGTGGCTGGAGTAACGGGGGAGTGGTTGGGCAAACGCTGGGTATGTTTGTGACATCAAACCAGGAACGAAAAGGACTGAGCTGGTCGCAATGGCTGAGTAAGTCTGGAGCTACTCAGAAACTGCTAAGAAATTTCTATTCGCAATTCTGCTAACCTTTCGTTTGCACTTCTGCTAAGCTAAGATACACTCCCAGAGGGCGGCGGCTTAGCGTGTGCAATGCTGCTAAAAGCAGCTAGCGAGCGAACCACTCGGAATCACCCCCAATATTCGAGGTGCAGATATACCAATGATTTGTACAGTGGCAGGATTACACTCTCGTCCCTTGTCTCAATTCCCCATTTTATGCACGCTAGCACCTTGCTTGCCTTCTTTGCTGCACTTTGACATTGTGTACGGTTATTAAGCCTATCATCAATGAGTACCCCTAAAAATTTTTGCAATACTGTTACCCCTAGATTTTCCCTATTTAATATGTAGGTTGCAAGCTTGTTTTCAGTCCCGAAGTGCATAACTTTGCAATTTTCTATATTGAATCCCATTTTCCATGTAGACGCCCAGATTTCAAGTTTAGATTCGTCATTCTGTAGAGACTCCACATCTATTTTTGAATTAATTACTTTGCACAGTTTAGTATCATCTGCAAAGATTGACACTGTGCTTTCCAGGCCTATTTCCAGGTCATTGATAAATATGTTGAACAGTAATTTCCCGAGTACGGACCCTTGTGGTATTCCGCTGACTACTGTTGTCCAGTGGGAGGACATCTTATTGACCACTACTCGCTGTACCCTGTTATCCAGCCAATTACTTATCCATGTACAAATAGTTTTTCCTAGGCCAAGCTCCTTTAATTTGATGATCAGTTTCCTGTGAGGCACTGTATAGAAGGCTTTTGCAAAATCTAAGTATACCACATCCACTTCTTTTCCCTGGTCAAGATTGTCGCTCACTACCTCTTAGAAGCTAACTAAGTTAGTTTGACAAGATCTGTCCCTCACAAACCCATGCTGGTTCTTGCTAATAAACTTAGTGGCATGTAGATACTCCTATATGCTATCCCTTGAAATTCTCTCCAATAATTTCCCCACTATAGACGTCAAACTAACTGGTCTGTAGTTATCTGGATGATTTTTAGATCCCCTTTTAAATAATGGCACTACCTCAGCTATACGCCAGTCCATTGGTACCATGCCTGATCTAATTGAACTATTGAATATCAAGTATGGGGATCTTGTTAGTTGTGACCTAAGCTCCATAAGAACCCTTGGGTGAAATCCATCTGGGCCAGGTGATTTATTAATCTTAATTTTGCTTATTCTCTCCTGGACTATTTCTTCACTTAAACAAGTATCTAGCCACGCATTATTGCTGTCACTATCGTTATGCACTACTCCCACCATCAGTTCTTCTCTGGTGAACACTGAAATTTGTTCAATATTTCCGCTTTTGTTTCGTCATCATTTATCAATACTCAAAATTCATCTTTTATTTGACCTACATTCTCCTTTTTTAACCTTTTAATGTTTATGTATTTAAAAAACTTTATAGGATTGGTTTCGCTCTCTATAGCGATTTGCTTTACATTTTCAATTTTATCTGCTCTTATTGCTTTTTTGCATCTTGTATTGCATTCCTTGTAGTATTGAAATGACTCCTCCGTTCCATTAGATTTAAATGCTTTGATAGCACGCTTCTTATTATCCAATTTTTACTTGACCTTCTTATTAAGCCACATTGGTTTGAGTTTCGTACTCCTGCGTTTGCTGTCCATGGGAATGAATTTGTGAATATTGCTATCTAGCAACCCTTTTAACATATCCCACATTTCCGTAGTGTTCTTGCCATGAAACAAATATTCACAGTCAATGTTGTTAAGTGCACTTCTCAGCATACTGAACGTAGCCTTCCTAAAGTTATATGTTTTGGTTGATCCCTTATAGATATGTTTCTTCAAACTCATTTTGAATGTGCTCATATAGTGATCACTGTTCCTCAAAGTCTTCCCAACTTTAGACCTACTTAACTAAATAGCTCCCAGTAGTGCAGCGCACTGGTGACATCATTATGTTACCCACACGCTGTGAGGGGCCCACCGCCACTGATTCTCTTCCTTTGACTGCCTGGCTTACCTGTCGTGGCGCGGTGTCATGAGAAGCTGCTGTTCCACCTGGCTGCCTACTTGGTAGGTAGTATTTGTTATTGAAGTGTTATAAGGAGAAGGGGGAGGGAGGAGGAGCAGGGGCTGAGACAATTTAAAATATATAACTTTTTTGTGGGGGACTTTATTTTACTTGTATGGCGCAATGTATTTTTACTCCTGTGTGGGGGCAATGTATTTTTACTCCTGTGTGGGACCAATGTGTTTTTACTCCTGTGTGGGGGCCCATGTGTTTTTACTCCTGTGTGGGGGCCAATGTGTTTTTACTCCTGTGTGGGGGTCAACGTGTTTTTACTACTGTATGGGGGCCAATGTTTTGAGGTTTTTACCTGTGGGGGCCAATTTGTGATTGCGGTTGACACAGTTCCAACACCCTGTGCAGCGAGGAGGTCACGCCCCTTTTTTGTTATGCCACGCCATTTTTTGGGCGCGCACCTGTGTTGCGCACTATTGTCCTACCTAGGTAGATCCGAATTGTGGCAGTTTGCAATTTCCTAAACTGTATGCCATTTAATTAAAACCACATGGTAAGACTTTGACAAGATGTGTGTGGAGATATGGACTGTGCCCGTCTTGACAGGTGGGCACAGTCCGTTGCAGTGAGAGATTTTGTTATTTATGATGCAAATAACATCACAAAAGCATCTGAGGATCACTGAATGCTGATTTAGTGAATTGTATGCTCACTGTAATGTGTATTGTCACTGTCAATGATTTATGTGCACAGGTTTTGTGAGACCGAGGGAGGTACACCATATATGTGCAGCAGATAAGATAGTATCTCTGTCAGCACGGGTGAAAGCTCCAAACTTCTGGGTTCAGGGACAGACCTATTGGAGCAAGCCAAACCTCTTCTGCAAGGCTGGAGGGGATGAAACATCATTGGGATCACTTGTATATTTACATTTAAATACATTGATTTGAAAAAGAACCTCCTCCCTTACATTACCAAAGCACTGAAAATGGTCGGGACGTGTCTGCATTTTTGTCACCACTTCCCATTACTTCCCTCAAATGTTTCTTGACCGTCAATCACTTTGCAAATATATACTTGCTGTGGCTGACATTCCTAAGGTACCTTAGCATGTGATGTGCGACCATGACGCATGCGCAGATTGCCGATAATCGCTAAACTGAAAAAACTTTGGCTTAGCTTACATCTCTGAATCAGGCCCATCATCAATTATAGGCAACTATGTCCATGCCTTTGGTTTACTGGAGAAGACAGCTACTTGACTGCAAATATCAATCTAGTGTCAACAAGTACCATTCTAATTTACTTTACATAACTGTCTTTTATTTTTGTCATTATATGTCTGGGAGTAATAGGTAGACTGATACAAATTGTTTTTCACCAATAGAAATTGCTGTATACTGCATATAGCATGAAAAAGAAGAATTACAATTGACTTTATCCATGTTTCTCTTAACCTGCACTAGGAGGTTCACTAATCAAAAATTATCCTGGCATAAGGTTTGAGGCAGCAGCAGTGGCAGTAGCCAACTTACATCACCACCCAACGTTGGTTACTGTTGCTCCTCAGATTCTGACAGGAAAGAATAGGTGATGATTGGTCAGTGAATAACCTGATCAAATGTAACTTTCTCCTGTTAACAGAAGTGCATCGGTGAGGGCAAGTTACTAAATTCCCTATAATATCATTGTACACATCAGGGAGAAGTGAATGGTAATTGTTCCTGTAGATGTTTGCTGTATGTGGAGGGCAGATGTTACATCATTCCCAGTGGCAAACGCAGGATTTTCATGGGGGGGTTTCCAGAACTGGGTGGAGCCAAGAACGGGGGCGGGGACTGAGGTTACCCAGTACATGCTGGGTCCGTAAAACTAGTGTGTCTGTGTATATATATATATATACATATATATATACATATCTATATATGTACACATATATACCGTATATACACCTATATATATAAATATATATATATATATAATATACACATAGCATATTAAACATGCATATATATATCCATTTCAAGCTTCTCACACTCGCTTACAAAGCCCTCACCCACTCCTCTCCCATCTACATCTCTGACCTTATCTCCCTTTACACTCCCACCCGTCCTCTTCGCTCTGCTAATGCACGCCGATTCTCCTGCCTACTGATTACTTCCTCCCACTCCTACCTCCAAGATTTTTCACGTGCTGCTCCAATTCTCTGGAATCCCCTACCGCTCCCCCTCAGACTCTCCACCTCTCTACAAAACTTCAAACAGGCTCTCAAGACCCACTTCTTCACCAAACCCAGCCAAATCTCATCCTAACCCTCTGTTCTACGCTCTCTATGTACCCCATCTGTGTCACCTCTGTCTATCTATCCCTCCCCTTTAGAATGTAAGCTCTCACGAGCAGGGCCCTCTTCCCTCATGTGCTTATCCTTTGTCTTACTTTAATAATCTTCAACTGCATCAACTCCAGCAGTCTTCTGCCACCTGATACTTATTCCAGTGTCATCTGCTGATGTAACTATGTTTATTTACCCTGTACTTGTCCTATACTGTCATCAACTGTAAGTTGCTGTTTTCCTGTTTGATTATTTATGTACTCTGTAATTGGGCGCTGCGGAACCCTTGTGGCGCCATATAAAGGATAATATATATATATATATATATATATATATATATATATACATACAGTACAAGTATATATACGCATGTATATATATCATGTGTGTGTGTTTATATGTATGTATATACATGTGTATATATGTATGCACAAATTGCACATGGATATATATGTACTATAATTAAAATAAAGTAAACTTTTATGAAGCACTTACAAGTGCCACCAGGAAGAGAGCAGGCTGCAGAGGACGCTAGACAGCCATTAACAATACTCATGCAGCATTAAAAAATGTTTTTATTTTTTTTTTGGTGGAGGGGTTTTCTGGGTACTCGGAAACCCCGTGTGCCACTGAAATTCCCCTCAAGTTTGTTATACAGGAAGTGTTTGTTATACAAGAAGTGTTTGTTTACAAGAAGTGCATCTGCAGCCATTGTTTAGCATTGCCTGCAACTAGTAGAGTCACACTACTGCAGTTCTCCAGAGTCCTGTGGTGATTTGCACACAGACCACTTTACATGGTGTCAGAATCTGACTGTTATGTCCTCTCTTCCAGGCACATAATGTAGTTCCATGATGCCACATTCAATGATATCCTCTCTCAACAGTTGTTTCGTATTGTACAGCGTGACTGGCTATCTTCCTCCAATAAACTGTCTTGCGACCTCAAGTCTTTCTTTGCCTTCTGCGATGAATTAACCCTCTCAGATGGAATCCTTTTTTGTGGTCAGCGCTTTGTGATACCTTATGCTCTTCAAGGCACTAAGGATGCCCTGTTTTGGCCCGCTCTGGCTGCTGACATTGAGCGGGTTGTCTCTGCCTGTTTCCCCAGCAGTGCTGCACATGCCAAGGAACAGCGCACTCTCCAAGAGAATCCCAAACTCCCTTGGTCCATCATTGCTTTAGATCTCTTTCAATGAAGGGTAAAAGAGTACCTGTGGGTATATTTACAAAAAATTTGTGTTTGTCCGATTTTTTTATTTTTTCTAAGTGACAACATGGGAATTTACTAAGCACAAATCTCGGCAGTGTTGGTGCAATTCGTAATGGTTTTCACAGCTAAGTTCAGAAATACGAATGCCAAACGCGGCTGTTTGTTCATACAACACAGTAATTTACTAATCATTCGTATTTGGGTGTTAGTCTCTGCTTGCTCAATTGCGGTCGTATTTTTTTGCAAATCATTAAAAAAAGCAGAAAAAAATAGACCCGATTTTTTCAGACGTGTTTACATGTGTTGCAACTTCAGAATCAATCACACCTGAATTTGGATGCCTATAAAAGGATCTTAGGCCCATTTCAAACAACCTACACTCATAAATGGCTGCTGGAGTATGGTGCAATGATCTTTTGTGTGCTGTGGGATTCCTCAGACTCAGACATCAGCCTGTAAGTAACCAGGGCCAAGAAACTGAACATGGTCAGCAGGTTGTACAGGTTCCGCGGAGGCTGCGCAGGCCTCGTTTTTTTAGGGGGCGTTTAAACTTGAACGCAGTGTCCAATGACAGGATCATACAGATGTTCTGTCTAAATCTAAACAACATTTTCCGTCTGTATGGCCTTGTCAAACTGGGCCTAGACCCTGAGACAGCACGGTCTCGCCCTGTCTCAGGCCTGCACAAACTCCTGGCTGTGTTGCACTTTATGGCTACTGGGAGCTTTCAGGCTGTGTCTGGGGATGCCATTGGAATCTCACAGCCCACCTTTACAAGAATACTGACACAGGTAACGTATACCTAACAACCTCCTCTGTTTCTTTGTTATTCTAATTACTCTCAGTGTCCAGTGATGATGTTATGTCATTAACTGACATTAAAAAACATTTTTTAAATATACACACAGGTGTTGGATGTTTTGCAGCCCCACATTGATGCCTCAATCTGCTTCCCTACCCAAGAGTCTCAGTGGCAAGCCGTCAGGGTAGCTTTCTATGAGCTTGCTGGCATGCCCAATGTTCTGGGAGCCATATATTACACACACATTCAGCTGAGACCACCTAGGGGCAGGCAACACATCTATACAAATCGTCATCTAGACCACTCCACAAATGTGCAGGTGGTTTGTGACGCAAATCTAAAAATAATGAGTGTTGTTGCTGGTTACCCTGGGGGCTGCCATGACTCCTTCATCCTCAGCCAGTCATCCCTCTGTGATAAGTTTGAGGATGGACAAATGCCAGATGGATGGCTGCTGGGTATGTTATTTGATATGTTTTGGACTTGGTATACTAATCATAAATACACTGTGTTACTTATGTGTTGTTGTATCTTAACATGAAGCACGTTACTATATCTGTCTTTCAGGTGATGGAGGATATGGCTGTTTCTCTTGGCTTCTAACTCCATTGTCCCGACCTGATTCCCCTGCTGAACACAACTACAATAATGCACCTAAGTCCACGCGGAATGTGATAGAAAGATGTTTTGGGGTGCTGAAAGCGAGGTTTCTGTGTCTGGATAAGTCTGATGGCTTTTGTTGTATAGTCCCTTGTAGGTGACTCAAATTGTGTTCTGCTGCTGCTTTCTTCATAACATGTGTTTGCATCAAGATCTGCCACATGTTGATGAGGACGAGGAGGATGAAGAGACATCTGGCAACACTTGGAGCACAGATGTAGGGAGGCAGGTAAGGCAACACCTCATAAATACACATTTTTAAGGTAAGTATGTTTTGCATCTTTCATTTATTGTGTAAGGCTAAATTTTTTTAGATAATGTATATGTTAAAAAACATTACTCAGAATGTGTCTTTCTCCTTTAGACATACAAACATACCCTTGCTATATGTTTTTCAAATGCAGCATGTGTATTGTGTTGTTTGAAATTGGCCACACATCAGAATCAGAGTCACATGTATGAATTCGGGATAAGTATTCATAAACTTAAAATGTTATTTACTTTAATAAATTAAAAAAACTGTTAATAAATGATGATGTCATTTACTTTAGGAATAGGTGTTACTTCCTAATGTAACACACACATTTATTAACTTATCCTTGACGAATACATGTGTCCCTATGTGTGGTGTACCATTGGATTTAAGGGACACAAATGTTGTCTCATACAAAATCATTTATTTTGTTTGGTTTGCTGAAGTAAACTTTCAGTTTTTGTACACCATACACAGTTTGCAACATATATCCATTATTAGCCACTTTAATTTTTGTTATTTTAAAATATACATTTCTTTGGTTCTGCCTCATGTTTCTGATGCATATTTTCCTTTTTACTACTCGCAAAAATGTTAGAACAATAATGTCATTCATTACGAAAAATATTGCTCAAATTTTAATAAAAAATATTAGGACACTATTTACACACACAATGGTGTTCTTATGTAATGTCCAATATATAAGAAATGTAAAAGAGTTTGCAGTCACAATGTAAGTTGTATTGGTCATGGAATAATATGGCTGGCTGTCAATTAGTCTGGCTGCAGAATATAAGAGTGATTGGAATCAAGAAAGAATCATTAGATAATCAAATATACTGGTCTTAATTTAGCACCCAAAAGACATTCTTTCTGGCTGCCAGTTAGTCTGGCTGCAGAATATAAGAGTGATTGGAATCAAGAAAGAATCATTAGTTAATCAAATATACTGGTCTTAATTTAGCACCCAAAAGACATTCTTCCTGGCTGCCAATTAGTCTGGCTGCAGAATATAAGAGTGATTGGAATCAAGAAAGAATCATTAGATAATCAAATATACTGGTCTTAATTTAGCACCCAAAAGACATTCTTTCTGGCTGCCAATTAGTTTGTCTGCAGAATATAAGAGTGATTGGAATCAAGAAAGAATCATTAGTTAATCAAATATAGTGGACTAATTTCTGCAGGCTAAGATCAATGTGCAGCTCAAAGACCATTTCCCTCCTCACCAAAAAAACAAAGCATTACAATAATAATTGTTTGGCAAAAAAAAACTTTTGATATTTTTTACATTGCTAATTAATGATGTTAAAAAAATTTGCAAGGTACAAAGTGGTGTATATATATATGCAGACAATCAGACAATTACTGAGTTTGTTTTCTTCTCAGAACAGAATTCGTGATCTATATCATTTTTTTTTGGGGGGGGGCTGGTTGGACTGGCCTTTGCCCTTACCACTGTCATGTTGGCGTGCTCTGGTGGAGCGCCTTGGTGGTGAGGACACAGGCAATATAATTGGAGTATTCGTTCCAGAACTGCTGCTTGGTTGATGTTGGTGCTGGGATCAGAGTGTTTCATTGAGGTTAGTGAGGGTGTCATTGAGTTCGCCTGTTGCAGCAATTTGATTTTCTAAAATTCTGGTGATAGATTCATTGATCATTTGATTGTTTTTTAAAGTTTTGATATAGTTTTGCTGTTGTCTGTGCTGTTCTTCCATTATGCGTTGTAAGTTGCCCATGACATGTGTAATGTGGTTGGTTCATTTTGGCGGCTGATATTTCTGCTGATTCTTCTGAGGTGAGATGGTAGGCTAGAAAAAATGTGGGTCTGCCTACGCAGGCAATCCTGATTGGTGGCCTGCTGTGTAGCCCAACTGTCCCAAAACACTTGATCAGGGCCTTGTGCTAATGGTGTTGTTGGGCTGTGTTGGAGTGGTGGTGTGCTTTGCTGTGGAGGTGTACTCATAGATGCTGGGGGGCTGTATCCTTCAATTACTGGCTGCATTTGTAGAATGATTGTCTCCTCCATGTCACTGTGTTGATGTGGTTGCGTCGGGATGCTGGTAACAGTACTAGAATCTGGGGAACAAAAATTTAGATGTTATTTATCCATATGTGTTTTACATTGTGCAAAAACAAGAATCATGGAGCACAGGTATTTGAATATTGTTTACACATATCCAGCATAGCAACATCATCACTCATAATTTATACACATACATATGCCTGTTTATGGCAAATGTGTGTGTTTACTTCATTGTGAATGGAAGCACATGAGTTGTTTGGTAGATCAGACAAACTGCACCTTAAAAACACATGTAACCACATAATGTGTTGCCTTATAGTGTCTAAACCAAAAACCTAGTATTATTTCTGTATGTTAGTGGCAATGTTACCTAAAACACACATGTTAAACTGAGGTTTCCAACCTTACTATTTGAGAAGCTTACACATGTGTTTCTGTTGCAGCATCTTACCGACAATCTGCTACTGTATGGCTGAAGTATCTATACTGGAAGTAGACAAGGCATTTTGGCTTGGGTTCCATTTAATGTTTTTGTGACCTCGGTAAGTAGGACTGATTTTGCAGCTTGGCGACTTATTAAAAAATTTAATGGATTATTACGAGATGACTAATATATTTGTTGGTTTCAGATTGTTACTCACCATCCAGATGAGGAGAGTGTGGTTTGCATATTGGAGGTGTGTCCAAAATTTGCAGTGGTGGTACCAAATAAACTGCAGACAATCTTCGTGGCGGGGTAGCCTGTTGTGTTTGGGAGTGGCCATCAGACCGGCCTTTCTTTGTTGGCACATGTGTCCTTCTTTGTTGGGGTTCAGGCGGCCGCCTTCTGCTGCTCAAGACTTCTATTGAGAGACCTATGATTTAAAGTAAAACAATTGGTATGGCCATACCTTTACAAAGTTAACCTGTACTACAATGGACACTTTACCTGCTTCCTCAGCATCATCATCCTCAGATGTCATGGGGCTGACTGCAGGACGAGCAGTAGAGCTTTTTTTCAACATTGTAAATAAGGATATAATGTATAATTGTACATTACTAATGCTATTGTTGTTAAATCAAACCATTATTTTAATAAACATTACATGCCAAAAAATTGTCTATGTTTAATGGGGAAAATAACCAAAAATTAAATCTAAAAAAATATATGCTATATGGAAAGTGCTACACTGGAAATAATGTACAGGACACACACATCGGACACAACCACAAATACATACTCTAACAAGCCAAAACACACACAACTTGATTTGTACATATAATGTCAGTAATTTACAATGTAAGAAAGAAATTGGTCACTGATGTGTCAATACAAGCACACACTAGCACAATAAGAGCAAATACATATGTTCATCATTGATTACAAATCTGAACAAACATAATAGTAATGTAACTAAGTCAGCTGGGTTGTGTCAGGGTACAAATACAACCTCTAAATGGGCCTTAACAAATGGGTTGGTCTTCCACATGAATACATTCTGGCCAAATGAAAACACACATATAACTGTTTGCAAAGTGACTTTGCACTACTCCAGCCTATAACATGACAACCACTGTTTTATGACCATTGCACATGAATAAATTCCAAAATACATCTAAAAACCTAATGATAAAAAAAAACAAGATAAAGGACACAATTACTGCTGTACAGTTCAATGACACACCAAGTCAACACACACATGGAAAATGAAATGTGACCAAACAACATGACATACAATAAAGTACTATGTTACATTGACTTTTGCATAAAATATTACCAAATAAAAATATTTTTTATGACGCACACTTGGAGATAGTATTAATGTGCAACATCACATGACACACATTTACAAACCCTAAAAAAAAAACATAATGTAAAGAAAAAAACACATGCTCACCATCCTTCCTTGCCCGATCGGAATCCCGGACATAGGTTGCTTGCACAACTTCAGGAGGTATTAAACTCCGCATGGGCTCCTCATAGTCCAGATATCTGGCTGTCCACCCCCGGTTTTATGTGCCGACTTCTCCTTGGCCATTTTGGACATGACACGCCGCTTTATGTCATAGTACCATTTGCGGCACGTGTCCTCCGTCTGCTTGACCACCCCCTCACTATTTACAGCAGAAACTACTTTCGCCCACAACACCATCTTCTTCCGTGTTGGCACCTTGGCGGACTCAGGCCCAAATAGCTGCCCCTGATACTTCATCAGCTCCCGCACCAATGCCACATTTTCAGCATAACTAAATTTTACATTCCGCCCAGTCTTAGTAGTTGTGCGTGGCTGCGGACCTGTCTGACTGTCACTATCACTGTCACTTGAGGCTGCTGCAACCTCACCCACCTCCTCCACCTCACTAACGTCACTCTCACTCACCTTCTCAACCTGACCAACCTCCTCCCCCTCACTTACACCCTCCACCTCACTCACCTCACCCACCTCTGACTCACACATAATTGTGTGGTTAAACAATTAACACAGAAAAATAATAAGACAAACAACACACTCCTCCACTACCACTGCACAACACACACACACACACACACACACACACACACACACACACACACACAAACACTGACAAGGGACTATAAATAAAAAAAACTTGGACAAAAATGAGACAATACCAAAAAAACAAGAATGACAAGACTACTTTAAAACACAATACTACACTCAAAAATCGCAAACCAAACTCCTCACCAAACCAACTACTCACCAACCTCCACAGCACAACCTTCCTCCTCACCACTAACTAAACCCACAAGGTGTGGACGGTTTGGGGCGTATTTATATGGTTGCGCACAGACACTCCTACATAGGAAACACAACCAATCATGAACGAGGATGAAAATCGAAACTAAAAGTGAAAATGCGGCCGTGGTTGAAAAAAAACACCGCCGAGTTGTACTTTGAAAAAAAAACAAGTAAGAACAACCAAAACACGTACGCAAACGTCATTGCCGGCCGTAAATTGACCAAAAAAAACCGACTGCTATCGACATCGGAAAATACGAAAACCAATAACTCGACAGCTTTGTAAATTAGCATATATAGATTCAAAAAGTTGCATGAAAATGCACCCGATAAAAAATGAGTTTAAACACAACACAAATCGACTCAAACATGAATATTAGTAAATATACCCCCTTGTGTTAGTGGATTTGTGTTCTGGTTCATTTGAGATAGATTATCTTTCCACACTGAGAAGTGACACACTCATCAACAAAATGAAAAGACACTTTTCAGCACATGGCATAACATGCAAGCTACTTAATGACAATGCCATGCACTTCCTGAGTGGTGAGTTCCAGACTTTCACCAATGGGACAGCCAGTCCTCACTATCCACGGTCCAACGGAGTAGCAGAAAGAGTAATATAGAAACAGAGAATTTGACGGCAGCTAAGAACCACTTGGCCCATCTAGTATGCCCCTTTTTTATTTTTTATTTTTTTACCATATTTTTTATCTCAAACTTTATTTGATCCTGAATTTTTTTGTAAGGATATACTTATGTCTATCCCATGCATGGTTTAATTGCTCTACTGTCTTAGCCTCTACCACCTCTAACGGGAGGCTATTCCACTTGTCCACTACCCTTTCTGTGAAGTAATTTTTCCTCAAATTTCCACTGAACCTCCCCCCCTCCAGTCTCAGTGTATGTCCTCGTGTCCTATTGCTTTTCTTCATTTGGAGAATGTTCACCTTCTGGACTTTGTTAAAACCTTTGATATATTTGAAAGTTGCTATCATGTCCCCCCTTTCCCTTCTCTGCTCCAATCTATACATATTGAGATTTCTTAGTCTTTCTGGGTATGTTTTGTGATGTAGGCCATGCACCATTTTAGTTGCACTTCTTTGTACAGTCTCTAATGTATTAATATCCTTTTGAAGATATGGCCTCCAGAATTGAACACAGTATTCTAGATGAGGCCATACCAATAACCTATATGGTGGCATTATTACTTCTTTCTTTCTGCTCTGATTCCTCTCCCAATGCATCTGACTGCTTTGTTACATTGCTTACCTGCCTTTAAGTCACCTGAAATAGTGACGCCTAGATCCCTTTCCTCCTCAGTGGTTTACAGTATAGTGCCATTAATACTATATTTAGCCTTTGGATTTTTGAGAACCAAGTGGGTGATTTGACATTTTTTGGCATTAAACTCTCATTGCCACACTTGTCACCATTCCTCTAGTCTACCTACTGTAGATCCTCAATCATTTGTTTTACCCAACCTGGTATGTCTACACTGTTGCATACCGTCGTGTATTCTGCAAAAAGGCATACTTTCCCTTTAATGCCATTTGCAATGTCACCAATAAAGATATTAAAAAGCACTGCTCCAAGTACAAATACCTGGTGTACTCCACTGGTAACATTTCCCTCTATTTACCACAACTCTCTGTTTTCTATCCTGCAACCAAGATCTTATCCATTTAATAATCCTAGTATCCAATCCCAAGATTTCAAGTTTATTTAGCAGTCTGTGATGTGGAACAATGTCAAAAGCCTTACTAAAGTCTAGATAAGCTATATCCACTGCTCCACCTTTATCCATCACTTTAGTCACAGTCAAGAAAGTCAATAAGATTTGTTTGACATGATCTACCCCCAGTGAATCCATGCTGTTTGGGATCCTGTAAATTACTGGATTTGAGATAGTCTAAAATTATTTTTAGAGTGTTTCCATCAATTTACCTACTACTGATGTAAGACTCACTGGTCTGCAGTTGTTTGCCTCTTTCTTGCTTCCACTTTTGTGCAGTGGGACTACGTTCACTCTTTTCCAGTCCTCTGGAATTACTCCTGTAGCTAATGACTGGTTGAATAATTCTGTCAATTATGCTACCAGCACCTCTTTAAGTTCTTTTAGTATCCTTGGATGTATCCCATCTGGCATAATAGATTTGTCCACTTTCAGCTTTGAGAGTTCTGTTAGGACCTTCTCCTCTGTAAATGTACTTGTTTCATTTTCCTGAATATTCCTGCAACTTAACTGTGGCCCCTTCCCCTCTCTTTCAGTAGTGAATATTGAGCAAAAATTATTATTAAGATGATCTTCTATTACATTGTCTCTCTCAACAAGACTCCCAGTCTCTGCCTTTAGTTTTATTATTCCGCATTTTGTTTTTCTCCTTTCGCTTATATACCTAAAAAAAGTTTTGCCTCCTTTACCCACTGACTGGGCCATTTTCTCCTCAGCTTGTGCCTTTGCACATCTGATTCCCTACTTAGTCTCCTTCTGTCTAATAAGATATATCTGTTTGTCTTCATTATTTTGTGTCTGCTTATGGGGGTAATTCTGAGTTGATCGCAGCAGGATTTTTGTTAGCAGTTGGGCAAAACCATGTGCACTGCAGGGGAGGCAGATATAACATGTGCAGAGAGAGTTAGATTTGGGTGTGGTGAGTTCAATCTGCAATCTAAATTGCAGTGTAAAAATAAAGCTGCCAGTATTTACCCTGAACAGAAACAAAATAACCCACCCAAATCTAACTCTCTCTGCAAATGTTATATCTGCCCCCCCTGCAGTGCACATGGGCCCTCATTCCGAGTTGATCGGTCGCAAGGCGAATTTAGCAGAGTTACACACGCTAAGCCGCCGCCTACTGGGAGTGAATCTTAGCTTCTTAAAATTGCGACCGATGTATTCGCAATATTGCGATTACTAACTACTTAGCAGTTTCTGAGTAGCTCCAGACTTACTCTGCCTGTGCGATCATTTCAGTGCTTGTCGTTCCTGGTTGACGTCACAAACACACCCAGCGTTCGCCCAGGCACTCCCACCGTTTCTCCGGCCACTCCTGCGTTTTTCCCGGAAACGGTAGCGTTTTCAGCCACACGCCCCTGAAACGCCGTGTTTCCGCCCAGTAACACCCATTTCCTGTCAATCACATTACGTTCGCCGGAGCGAAGAAAAAGCCGTGAGTAAAAATACTTTCTTCATAGTAAAGTTACTTGGCGCAGTCGCAGTGCGAACATTGCGCATGCGTACTAAGCGGATTTTCATTGCGATGCGATGAAAAATACCGAGCGAACAACTCGGAATGAGGGCCATGGTTTTGCCCAACTGCTAAAAAATTTCCTGCTGCGATCAACTTGGAATTACCCCCTATATTTCATAAAAGCCATCCTTTTTCCTTTCACAATATTTGCTACTTCTTTTGCAAACCACACTGGCTTCCTTTTCCTTGTGTTTTTCCTAACACTTTTGATACAAAGGTCTGTTGCCTTTAATATTTCACTTTTTAATGTTTCCCACCCCTCCTGCACTGCTTCCAAGTTCCTCCACTCTGCCAAAGAATCATTTACACATTTTCCCATACCTACAAAATCAGCCTTCCTAAAATCCAACACCTTTGTTTTTGTATGGGGTGAGTCAGTCTCTGTCTTTATGCTGTACCATACTGCTTGATGATCACTGGATCCCAGGTTTTCACCCACTTTTACAATAGTAAGTTCTGTGAAGCACCTATTAGCCAAATGTTATAGGGATAGTTGTGACTTGTCTATGGCATGTCTGATTTTGGGAAATACTCCAAGAGATGTACTTCCCTCTCCTGCTAAACACCTGCTGTCCAGACACATATGCACCATCATTCCCAACACCAAGTTCAAACTTAGACCACAGTTGAGAACAATGTGCAAAATGCTTTGCAGCAGTCCAGGTTTCATCTCAAAGCCACTTACTGTATGATAAAATATTGCATTGAATAATAATGCTGTCCCCAGGACTGACCATCTGCATCCAGACATCTGTTTGACAGAGTTGGGACTCTGCAGGGATCTTCCAGCAAGCCCAACAGCTACTGTATGTGGTGCAATCTGATGGTGTTTTGTATTAGGGCAACATGTGCTACAGTATCTTCTTGGGGTGTGCAAACAAACACCTCCACCTCATATGACACCAATGGAGGTTGACCGTATACCTATCATCATAGACAATGAGTCCCCAAAAGCAGCACCTTTTGGGGTGTAGGGCAGTACCATGTCCTTCCCTATTTAAAAACCGAGCACACCTCTAGCACCTTTCTTTATCGGCAGGTCTGAAAGAATTTCCAGGACTAATGCAAAATTCCAGGACTATGTTGCTCAGTCTCCCATTTTTTCAAATTATGTTTGTTTTCTGTTGCACACTGTCCCTGTATTCCACGCCTGTCACACCTGCTATTGTTCATTATTTTTAAAAGGGGGTATGTACTGTAGTTGTATGTTGTATGTGAATGGAAGTGCATTATTGCCATCCACTTTATTATACTGGAAGAGTTTGTTATACATGGAGTGTATGTCTACAGGAAATGCCTCTGCAGACATTGGTCAACATGACATGCAGCTATTAAAATCACACTTTCGCAGTTCTCCAGACTCTTGTGGTGATTTGCACACAGATCACTTTACAGTTCCACTCATCTACTGCTATGATTTACTGTTTACATGGTGTAAAATAAGTCCTACTTACATTTTACTTTTAGAATAATACTTTCCTTTAAGAACAGCATTAGTTGAGATATCCTTGACTATTAAACAAAACTCTCACTACAAGCACTAATAAACTACACTTTATGTTATCCCTTTAAGAAAGCAATCATAAACAACAAGTAAATTGACTTACTTGAAAAATCCCATTGTCCCCAATGCATCCACCATATTTATATGCTCCATTACTTATTCAATCTAATAAAGTAACAGATGAATTGGCTTTTAAAGCTCTGTGTCCTCAGGGCTGGCTTTTAAACTGCACTTAATACAAAGCTGTCCCCACTCCGTCTATTGGATATAAAGCGCACAATTGAAAATGTCAGCATTTATTGCATTGTCCTAACCCACTCCACTTCTTGTTTATGTAACATTCTGCAGATCTTATCCTCCATTGATTTTGTTAATATATCCTGGTTTAAAATTCTGATGACATAGAACTTGCAGTGTTGCATTTTATCTCTCGCCTTAAGGGTGGAAGGGGCAGACCCAAACAGAAACACACAGAACATATATTATGTGAGACACAGATAATTTATTGAGAACATTTTAAGTGTTTTCTTGTGTCTTCCATGTATTGTACTTGTGTACTGGAGTAACAGCAACTCTTATTTTTTGTCATTATTTTTTATTATTATCCTTTATTTTTATTTCTCCAACATATTCTGCATCAATACACAAACACTAATTGTATTCAGGCACATTCTTACTGCCCCAGTGTATTGTGCAGTCAGGATGAAACCCACACAAATACAACCTTCACTCATATAGATGAGCTTGGAGATGATGATGATGATGATGATGATGATGATGATAATGATGAGACTACTACTCTTAGTCAACAGATGTACCCTCTGTTGTGATACAGAAGTGGAGACACAGAAGAGAAGTGTGTGGATTTGCAATCTCTTTTGAGGTGGAGTGCAAACTATAGAGCATTAAAAACTGTCATTAGCCCACAAAGTTATGAGGATACCAGACCACTTCTGAGTGAGGAGGAAGAGGCACTGTAGACTTGTGGGCTTTGGAATATCTTGGCAGCAGCATTAATGTGTGGATTTCCTTCTAGAGAGTGCTAACCCGATTGTGTATGCTCTTGTAGTTTTGAGTACTTCAAAGGAGGATAACATCTCTGTAAATGTATAACATGCCAGGACCCAGGAGGAATTGATGTCTCCATAAACAATTCCATTCCTACACCTGCCGGAGTAACAGTGGAAGTACCGCTTTTTAAATCTATCCACACTTATATCTTCTCTTTTCACTTATATGTCTGTATGTATTAATTTTAACCTCTATGTTTTGCTGTGTAATCCCCATATAAAGGGGGCATTTTAGAAGGTGAAGCAATAAAAGCTAAGTTTTAAAGAAATTAAAATCAATACAAATTTCATTAGTGCGCCCAACCAAGCAACTACTTTTGGTTTCTCTTTCTGTTTTGCATGATGTTGTTGTTGTCATCATCATAATCTGATTCCTCACCCCCATCAGTGTCTACATCCTCTTCTTCACAGACTATGAATTCGTCCCCGCTGGAATCCACCATCCCAGGGCCGTCTGGACTTTTTGGAGGTAATTGCTGGTAAAAGTCTTCCTCGATAAATTTGTAATTCATTTTGATGAACATCATCCTTTCCACATTACGGGTAAGTAACCTCCTACACTGATCGCTGACACGGTGCCTGGCTGCACTAAAAACTCTTTTCGAATACAAACTGGAGGCTTGGCAGCTTATGTAAAACAAAGCCAGTTTGTGCAATTGCCTCCAAGTTGCCTTTTTTTCTTGCCAGTATTGAAACGACTGTATGACATGCCTATTTGAATGCTGTCTCTGAAATAATCATCAACCATTCTTTCAATGGAGACAGCATCATATGCAGTGACAATAGACATGTCAGTGATTGTAGGCATTTCCTTTAGTCCGGACCAGATGTCAAAAGTCTGTCCTGGCTCATGTTCATCGCCGCCAGTGGGTCTCTTTGGAAAGTTTAGTTTTTTCCTGGCAGACGCAGTTGCCGGAGAAAACAAAGGAGGAGGTGTTGGCTTGTCATATTCTGCTTGAGCTGACAATTTTCTCAACAACAGCTCTTTGCACCTCTGCAGATTTGTGCCCGTTGGAAATAAAGACACTATGTATGACTTAAACTTAGGATCAAGTACGGTCGCAAACATATAATGCTCCGATTTCAAGAGACTGACAACCCTTGAATCCTGGGAAAGTGATTGAAGGCTTGATTTGCAAATCCTACATACTTGGCAGCAGTGCAATAGCTCTGTTTCAGATCCTTCCCTTTCTCTAGCTGCTTTTACATAGCCTGATGAGGGGAATGACCTGACTCAAGCTGGCAGTGCCTGAACTGACTTCACATGTGGAAACATCAAAGGGTTGGAGAACCTTGCACAACATGGAAATTATTCTTCACTGCGCTTGACTCAGGTGCATTGCCCCTACTTTCCCTATGTCATAGGTGGCTATGTAGGCTTGAATGGCCTTTTGCTGCTCCTCCATCTGCTGAAGCATACAAAGGGTAGAATTCCACCTCGTTACTACCTCTTGCTTCAGCTGATGGCAGGGCAAATTCAAGAGTTTTTGCTGGCGCTCCAGTCTTCGACTTGCATGTGTAGAATGGCAAAAATGTCTGCAAATTTTGTGGGCCACCAGCAGCATCTCCTGCATGCCCCTGTCATTTAAAAAAAAATTCAGTACTACCAAATTTATTTTGTGAGCAAAACATGGACCATGTTGGTATTTGCCCAGATGTAATGCTTTCACAATATTGTCAAATATCACAAATCCTGTGGAGAGTCCAAGTGGGGTAAGCCATTGTGTAATGATTTTCCTAAGTTTTTGTAAGAAGTTGTCAGCAATGTGCCTCTTACCAAAACTGGTAATACCAGCGTAGCCTGCCTTTGAATGAGTTGGCATTTACAAGATGCTGCTGATGCTGCGGAAGGCAATGCATCTACCAGTGGGCTGTCACAGTCATGTAGTCTTTAGTTTTCCCTGTTCCACTTGTCCACATAGCCTTTCTTAAATGGACAGTGGGTTCAACAACATTTCTGAGGACACTAACAAAACTTTTATTAATGTCCAAATACGCCTTTACAAAGGCTACAGATAGCTATATAGTGATTGTCCGGGTTTGGGAAGAAAAATTTCCATACAGAAGAGGTGGATCTTTTTGTCTTTTGCCCAGGCATGAATACAATGGGCTTGTTTTTCGTACCATGGGCAACAGCTGTCTCCACTGGGGCCTTATCTAAACAAACCACATCCCCATCATCAACATTCTCATCGTCATCAACATTATCATTAGTGACAGCTACACCAATATCCCCCTTATCCTGGTATACTTCTACAGTGACATCCTCAATCTCAACATGTGGACTTGCACTGCTCCTCTCACCACTTGCAGAAGGCATGCACATGGTTGAAGGAGCCTCCTCTTTTGGTACAGTAGGGTCAGATATGGCAACCGTGGACACACTTGGACTCTCCTCTGGAATTTGTGATATTTTTGAAGGCACACTTGGATCCTGTGCCTTTACATGTTTCCTTTTTTAAGCTCTTCTACAGGAAGGGGGGCTTACTATTTTATTATCTTTATGAGCTGCACAACCACCAGTCATAAAGAGCCTTTCCTTGCCACTTTGTGTAGTGAATGGCATATTGCCAATTTTCCGTTTCTCTTCAGCTAACTTTAATTTTCTTTTTTTATTTATCACCTTATAATATTGCTTCTTTGACTTTACATGCCTTGTAGGCATTAGCGCATTGGCCTTATCCAAAGACGTTGATGAAATCGTTGTCATGACTAGTGGTAGCAGCTTCAGCACTAGCAGTAGTAAGTGGTTCCTGATCTTTCACTTGCACAAAGCTATGTCAGCAAAAAATACAATCCATCACACACTGATGATATAGTACTGGTAGATATAGTATATTACTTGTGGCGCATGTCTTAGCAATATTAATTTGTGATTGATGCAATCCGTTATACACTGACGATATAGTACTGGTAGATACAGTATATTACTTGTGGCCATGGCTGCAACTGGGTGGGAGGCTAAGGGGACATGCACCCTGGGTGCAGAATCTGAGGGAGCGTAAAGATGGTCACTTTGCCTCCCCTCCTTCCTCTCAGCCCTAATGGTTGCCCCCTTTCATTTGCCAAGCGCTGGTCCATGGCCGCTCACACACTCCTGTGCCTGTGTAAACTATGTCTGCCCCCAGCCATGTCCCTCAGGGCCTCCCCCTTCCTGCAATGCAGCTCCACCAGAGAAGGACATGGCGAGAGGAAGCTGCAGCAGTCAATAATTAGTCTGGACACTGAGGTGAGGTCTCTATATGCCAGGACAGCTGTTGCTTCCCAAAGTGTGTTTGTAGATGCCAAATTGCATACAGGGCTTTGTAGTCCTACAGCAGTTGGCCAGTTGGAGTCCCCCCCCCCCTCCCAGTTTGTGATATAGTGATTGCATGACTTATGACTCCATTTTCCAAGGGAATGTGTTCTGGATGCACCTTGACGGTGCTACTTGTCACTTTGCCAACAGTTTATTACTGTGTTTTTGATATGGTTCCAAAGTGTGTGCATGTGGGTGGCACCAAATTACTGCCTTGCCCTGGGTGCCAAAAATCCTAGTTTCGGCCCTGCTTGTGGCGCACTACTTAGCAATATTAATTTGTAATTGACGCAATCCATCACACACTGATGATATAGTACTGGTAGATAGTAACACAGTAACATAGTAACATAGTAATTGAGGTTGAATAGAGGCAAAATGCCCATTGTGTTCAACCTGTATTAAGTTGAGTTGGTTATAATGTACCTGCTGAAGTAATGTTTTATAATTAGTTAACAACTATAAATCATGCTACACCCGGATTAACAACATCAATATTTTAAATGTTATAACCTTGGATATCATTTTCAATCAGAAATGTATCCAATCCTTTTTTAAATGCATTTACAGAGTCCACCATTACCACCTTTCCTGGCAGGGAATTCCAAACCCTTATTGCCCTAACAGTGAAGAACCCTTTCCTCCATTGCGTACAGAATTTTCTCTCCACCAGCCTAAGTGAGTGCCCACATGTCCTAAACAGTGTTCTTTTAATAAATAATTCCTCTGATAACTCTTTGTAATGTCCCTTTACATATTTGAAAATAATAATGTCTTCTCTTAGACGCCTCTTTTCCAGTGTATACATATTCAATCTAGTAATCCTTTCCTCACAATCCTGTCCCTCTAGCCATTTATTCAATTTAGTAGCTCACCTTTAAACCCTTTCGAGTTCACCAATATCTTTTGTATACAGTGGTGCCCAAAACTGAACACAATATTCCAGGGGCTGACGTACCAATGATATGTACAGAGGCAGGATTACATCCTTGTCTCTTGTCTCAATTCCCCGTTTTATGCACGCTAGCACCTTACTTGCCTTCTTTACTGTGCTTTGACATTGTGTATGGTTATTAAGCCTATTATCAATGAGTATCCCCAAATCTTTTTCCAATACTGTTACCCCTAGACTTTCCCCATTTAATATGTAGGATGCAAGTTTGTTTTTAGTCCTGAAATGCATAACCTTGCATCTTTCTGTATTGAACCTCATTCTCCATTTAGACGCCCAGATTTCAAGTTTAGAGAAATCATTCTGCAGAGAATCCACATCTATTTCTGAATTAATTACACTACACAGTTTAGTATCATCTGCAAAGATTGACACTGTGCTTTCCAAGCCTATTTCTAGGTCATTGATAAATATGTTGAACAGTAGTGGCCCAAGTACGGACCCTTGTGGTATTCCGCTGACTACTGGGGTCTAGCTTGAGGACTTCCCGTTGACCACTATTTGCTGTACCCTGTTATCCAGCCAGTTACTTATCCATGTGCAAATAGCTTTTCCTAGGCAAAACTCCTTTAATTTGGTGAGCAGTCTCCTGTGAGGTACTGTATCAAAGGCTTTTGCAAAATCTTAGCAGACCACATCCACTGCTTTCCCCTGGTCAAGATTATTTCTTACTTCCTCGTAGAAGCTAATTAAGTTAGTTTGACATGACCTGTCCCTCACAAACCCATGCTGGTTCTTGCTAATAATCATAGCGGTCTGTAGATACTCCTATATGCTACCCCTTAGAATTCCTTCCAATATTTTCCTAACTATAGACGTCAAACTAACCGGTCTGTAGTTACACAGAAGATTTTTGGATCCCTTTTTAAATAATGGCACTACCTCAGCTATACACCAATCCTTCGGTACCATACCTGATCTAATTGAACTATTAAAAATCAAGTATAGTGGTCTTGCTAGTTGTGACCTAAGCTCCATAAGAACCCTCGGGTGAAGTCCATCTGGGCCAGGTGATTTATTAATCTTAATTTTGCTTAGTCTCTCTCGGACTACTTCTTCACTTAAACAAGTATCTAACCACAAATCATTACTGTCACTATCGTTATGCTCTACTCCCACCATCAGTTCTCTGGTGAACACTGATGAAAAAAATGTGTTCAGTATTTCCGCTTTTATTTCATCATCATTTATCAATACTCCAAATTCATCTTTTATTGGACCTATGTTCTCCTTTTTTTTTTACTTTTTACTGTTTATGTATTTCAAAAACTTTTTAGGATTGGTTTTACTCTCTATAGCGATTTGCTTTTCATTTTCCATTTTAGCTGCTCTTATTGCTTTTTTGCATTTTTTTATTGCATTCCTTGTAATACTTGAATGACTCCTCCTTTTGATTAGATTTAAATGCTTTGAAAGCACACTTCTTTTTATCCATTTCTGCCTTGACCTTCTTGTTAAGCCACATCAGTTTGAGTTCAGCACTCCTGCGTTTACTGCACATGGGAATACATTTGTGAATATTGCTATCTAGCAACCCTTTTAAAGCATCCCACATTTCCGAAGTGTTCTTGTAATGAAACAAAACTTCCCACTCAATGTCGTTAAGTGCACATCTCAGCATACTGAAATTAGCCTTCCTAAAGTTAAATGTTTTGGTTGAACCCTTATAGCTATGTTTTCTGAAACTGATGTCGAATGTGATCATATAGTGATCACTGTTACCCAAAGTCTCCCCAACTTTAGTGTTTGATATAATGTCCACAGTATTAGTAATTACTAGATCCAGAGTAGTTTTACCACTAGTTGGGTCCTTGACTAACTGAGACAAGTAGTGATCGTCTAACATATTTAAGAACCTGTTGCCCCTCACTTTAACACATAAATCGTTACTCCAATTTATATCAGGATAATTAAAATCCCCAATCAGTAGGATGTCCCCCAATTCAGCAGCCCTTTCGATTTGCTGCAAGAGTTGTTCTTCCTCATGTATGCTATTATCCGGCTGTTTGTAGCATGTGCCTATGACTAGTTTATTTGCATCAATACCCCCACTTGAGATTTCAACCCATAGTGACTCCACATTATCGCCAGTCCCCTCATAAATAACCTCCTTTAAGTATGGTTTAAGGGATGGTTTAACATAAAGACATAGACCTCCTCCTCTTTTGCTTGCCCTGTCCCTACTGAAAAGAGAATACCGCTCCAAGTTTGCAACCCAGTCGTGAGAGTCGTCCCACCATGTTTCCGTAATACCTATAATGTCATACTCAGCCTTTGAGGCTAACAATTCCAATTCCTCCATTTTACCTGCTAGATTTCTTGCATTTGCAAGCATACATTTTAGTTCAGCGGTTCCCTTGTCCGTTTGTTTTATTAAAGATAGCCTATCCTGGTTTACTAGTGTGTCCCAAGAGTTACTCTTACTGACTGTCCTTCTCGCTCCCTCTCCACCCCCATTTTATTCTTACTGCCCACCTTACTCTTCTCTTTGATCAACCCAATGTTTTCGTCTAAATTCTCCGCCCTGACATAAGTATTTTCCCTTATGCTCCGTACATCATTTTCTATATGCTGTAATGATGACACAACATTTTTGTTAGTCAATGTTTTGGCAATACCTTTGTTAATACCCTTTTTAGAACCCATGTCAATACCCTTGCCGGCTGCTCTTTCCTTACCCTCTTCTCCACCCCCATTTAACTCACTACCACCATCCCTACTATTGTCACTGAATGACCCATAGTTTCTAGCTAAACCCTCCCCCCAGGGTCCTAGTTTAAAAGATCCTCCAACCTACTAACCATCCTTTCCCCCAGCACCGCAGCCCCCTCCTCATTCAGGTGCAATCCATCGCGACAAAAAAGATGGCGCCTGACTGAGAAGTCCGCCCAGTGTTCCAAGAACACAAACCCCTCTTTCCTACACCAGTCTTTAAGCCACACATTTACCTCCCTGATCTCCCTCTGCTTCCCTGAGCTAGCGCGTTTCACTGGTAATATTTATGAGAATATTACCTTAGATGTCCTTTTTTTTCGTTTCTGGCCTAAGGCCCTATAATCTTTCTTAAGGACATCCCGCCTACCACTAACTTTGTCATTGGTGCCAATGTGCACCAAGACTGCCGGGTCATTCCCAGTTCCTTCCAACAATCTATCTACCCGTCCGCGATGTGCCATACCCGAGCACCCGGGAGACAACAGACCATACGGCGATCACGATCCCGGTAGCAGATTGCCCTATCTGCCTTCCTGATGATAGAGCTCCCTGCCACCACCACCTGCCTGGGTGCCTCTCTAGCTTTCATTCCATCTGAGCCAGAGGGACCACTCCTCTGGTTGCTAGAGGGAACAGTCTCCTCCGGCTCTGTCATTTTGTTGCTATCATCCACCGAATCTTCGTCCAATCGGGCAAATTTGTTCGGGTTTGATAGTTCAGAGATGTCGTGCCTCCCCCTCTTTTTCTTCCTTCTAACAGTGACCCAACTGGCTACCTGATTATCCTCGTGTACACGTGACCCCTCCCGCAACTCATCCACCATTCTATCTAAGCCTTCCTCGAGATTATGAATATCCTTCAGTCGTGTAATGGCCTGCTCTAGATCAATTACCTGGGCTTCCAGGGCAACCATTCGCACACATCTCGTACATATGTATTCGCACTGGGTCGGCTACTCCAGGTGCGCATACATTTTGCACGACACGTACTGAGTGAGACTCTCAATCACGGCCCCACCAATTTGTTTGAAAACTCTAACTCCCTCTTACCTTCCGAAGAACAATGCAAAACAATACAAACTATGAAATACGATATTGACTATGGCCTAGCTGTGAAGAGAATCAATATTCACAAAACAGCAGAAATAGTCAATACAATCAAATACACAATACACAATACAGTAGATAATCAATACTTATCTGAGTGGGTCCTCTCCTGCATCACCGATACTCCTCCTTGCAGTGTCTCCAGCTCTCCGCACCTCCTTCTCACTCGGCTTCTGGTACCTACTTCGTCCACAGTCCGCAGACCTCTCTTACGCAGGTTGTGGCTGCAACAGCTCACACTCACTCACTCAGTAGCAGCAGCCCTCACACACTTTCTCTCCCCTAGCAGCACTCTCTCACTCACTCTCACCCTGCAGCAGCAGCACTCACACTCTTTCTCACCCCCATCAGCACACACTCAGTCACTCACCCAGCAGCAGCACTCACACTTTCCCTCTTTCTCACACTTCCTTACACACACACACACACACACACACACACACACACTTACTTGCTCACTCACTCACTCCACAAGCTTCGGTAGCAGCAATGGTCTGGCAGTGTCCTCTCGCTCACACAATCTCACTCACTCCCACACACACACACACACAGCAGCAGCAGCACACACACAGCAGCGGCAGCAGCAGCGATCTCCTGCTGCTCGCTCCACTGTACGCAGCCCGCAGACCGGCGCTTCCTTACTCCCAGCCTCCTCTGCACTTGCTCGTCACTTCCGCTTCTGGCCCCCTGGTTCTCGTCAGCGTCCACCAAATAGTGATCAAATAGTATACTACTTGTGGCGCACGACTTAGCAATATTAATTTGTGATTGACGCAATCCGTCACACACTGACAATATAGTACTGGTAGATATAGTATATTACTTGTGGCGCACAACTTAGCATTATTAATTTGTGATTGACGCAATCCGTCACACACTGACGATATAGTACTGGTAAATATACTGTATTACTTGTGGCGCACGACTTAGCAATTTAATTTGTGATTGTCACATTTTGTCACCCACTGGGTTTGGACAGAGCACACTATACACAACCACAGTGTGCAGAGCACACCTACACACAGCCACAGTATATGCACAGCAGCACCCCTATACAATAGAGTGCACAGCCCCTTGTATTTCCTACAGCAGCCCCAAACAGCTTCCACAACCCCTCTGCTGCAAGTCTCCTGCCCCCAAACAGCTTCCACAACCTCTCTGCTACGTCTTCTGCCCTCTTCCCTAAGCAGCCGCAAAAGCTTCCATAACCCCCTTCTCTAACCTGCCTGCCTGCCTAACCACTATTTACTTTTTTAAAGTTTTTTTTGTATTTAATAGCACAAAGCATGGACACGTCCATGCTCTGCACTCTCCTAGGCCGAAGTGAAGATGGTGCCGCTGTGGGGTCCATTTATAGATTCCAAAACCCGCAAGAGATCCGACAGCGGGATGATGACGTTGTGCCTCGGCGAGGCGGCCAAGGCAGATGGAAAAACCCAAGCCATGCTCAGTTCCAGTCTCGGATCCCAAAGTTTGGGTGCGCTTAGTTCTCTGAAAACCGAGCGCGCTCATCTCTAGTGGAAAATACTGTACATCATAGCCCTGTGAGGTATGAGGTAACATGTATAATGTATAATTCAAGTGCACCTGGATCTGGAACCTGATCCCTAGAGGAGGAGGTGGGGCCCCAGGCTGTGGGACTCACCGGGGGTTTCCTCTATACCCCCTTGGGACAGTCCAGCCCTCTCTGTAGACCAAGGGAGATTTATACCTAAAAGATACCCCCTTAAAGTGAACCTATAAAGGCTGTAAGTTAGATTCATAGCCATCCTCTATTGATAACCCTGTAGGGAGGAGCCCTAAAGCTTATTCCCACAGAAGAGCAAGTAGCAGAACTAATCTACAAGCTAGACTAGATTACCTAGGAATAACATCAAGGAACAGATAAATTATATCTATCTACAGTATGTAACCTGGGCAACGTATTATAAAAGAGCTATCTGCAATATTTGCTTAAACGTGCACGAACTCTAAAGTAGTCACCAAGCTAATTACTTGAGGTGGTTTGCATGTGGAATTTACTGCAGAACCTGATGTTATTATTACCTGTGTATACTGTAATTTACAGTTAACTTCTTGTATAATATTGTATTTATTAGTGTGTTATGTTTAAGTTTGAACAACAATTTCAAATAATTGTTTATTATAGTCCACGATGTCAGTTATTTACTGTAATATTCTCAAGCAATAAACTGAGTCCTCTTTTAAACCCTTTTGTGATTTGTCCGAACTTGAGTTCATTTACTCATCCCTATATACCGAAGAGAACCACAACCATCCTGCACCCATACTACCCCTGGTTGTCAGATTTCTTGAAACAAAAATTCACACAAGTTTTAAGTAGAGATGTGCGGAAGGCACTTTTTGTGTTTTGGTTTTGGATCTGGATCCCCGCTCGTGTTTTGGATCTGGATTGGTTTTGCCAAAACCACCCTTTCGGGTTTTGGTTTTGGATCTGGATGATTTTTGAAAAAAACATAAAAACAGCTAAAATCACAGAATTTGGGGGTAATTTTGATCCTACGGTATTATTAACCTCAATAACATTAATTTCCACTCATCTATTCTGAACACCTCACACCTCACAAGGGCCCTCATTCCGAGTTGTTCGCTCGCTAGCTGCTTTTAGCAGCATTGCACACGCTAAGCCGCCGCCCTCTGGGAGTGTATCTTAGCTTAGCAGATTTGCGAATAGAAAATTCTTAGCAGTTTCTGTGTAGCTCCAGACTTACTCAGCCATTGCCATCAGTTCAGTCAGTTTTTTTCCTGGTTTGACGTCACAAACACACCCAGAGTTCGCCCAGACACTCCCCCGTTTCTCCAGCCACTCCCGCGTTTTTCCCAGAAACGACAGTGTATTTCCGCACACACCCATAAAACGGCCAGTTTCCGCCCAGAAACACCCACTTCCTGTCAATCACACTCCGATCACCAGAACGAAGAAATTTCTTCGTTAAGCCGTGAGTAAAATACCTAACTTTTTGGCAAATTTAATTGGCGCAGATGCACTGCGAACATTGCACATGCGCAGTTTGCGACAAATCGCTCCGTTGCGAAAACCACTAACGAGCGAACAACTCGGAATGAGGGCCAATATTGTTTTTAGGCCTAAAAGTTGCACCAAAGTCACTGGATGACTAAGCTAAGCAACACAAGTGTGCACACCTGGCCCTTCTAGGAGTAGCACTGCAGTGGCAGACAGGATGGCACAAAAACTAGTCCCCAAACAGCACATCATGCAAAGAAGTAAAAGAGGTGCAATGAGGTAACTGTATGACTAAGCTAAGCGACACAAGTGTGCGGCACAAACACCTGGCCGATCTAGGAGTGGCAATGCATTGGCAGACAGGATGGCACTTTTCAAAAACTATGCCCCAAACAGCACATCATGCCAAGAAGTAAAAGAGGTGCAATGAGGTAGCTGTATGGCTAAGCTAAGCCACACAAGTGTGCGTTACAAATACCTGGCCCATCTAGGAGTGGCACTGCAGTGGCTGACAGGATGGCATTTAAAAAAATAGTCCCCAAACAGCACATCATGCAAAGAAGTAAAAGAGGTGCATTGACATAACTGTATGACTAAGGTATGCGGCACAAACACCTGGCCCATCTAGGGTTGGCACTGCAGTCCCACTGAGCTAATGGCGGATGCCGGATGCACGTCTAACACCAACATAGCTGTCAAGGCCTCAGTTTTCCACTTTGCAACAGGATGACTGCTGTCATATTTCATCTTCCTCGCAAAGGACTGTTGGACAGTCATTTGCTTAGTTGAAGTAGTACAAGTGGTCTTCCGACTTCCACTCTGGAATGATGATGGAGTCCCAGCAGCAACAACAGCAGCGGCAGCAGCAGCAGCAGTAGGAGGAAGTGGATCTTGATCTCTCCCTATTTTATCCTCTAAATTTTTGTTCTCCATTATTTTTCTGGAGTTATATAGCAAAATGCTGCACAGGAGAGCGTACCTCTACACCACACAGGGCCAACCCTGTAAAATTTATTTGGATTAAATATTAATAACCCCTTTATTTGGAGTAAATAATATACAGCACAGGACAGCACCACTGAATTTATATGGCAGTACCACTGGACTGGACTTATACGGCAGTACCACTGCACATATATGGCAGTATTACTAGACTTATATGGCAGTACCACTGGACTGGATTTATATGGCAGTACCACTGGACAGGATTTATACGGCAGTACCACTGGATTTATACGTCAGTATCACTAGTCATATACGGCAGTATCACTGGAATTATATGGCAGTACCACTGGACTTATACAGCAGTACCACTGGACTGGATTTATACGGCAGTACCACTGGACTTATATGGCAGTACCACTGGACTGAATTTATATGGCAGTATCACTGGATTTATACAACAGTACCACTGGACATATACGGCAGTATCACTGGACTGAATTTATATGGCAGTACCACTGGATTTATACGGCATTACCATTGGACATATACGGCAGAATCACTGGAATTATATGGTACTACCACTGGACTGGATTTATACACAGTACCACTGGATTTATAAGGAAGTACCACTGGACATATATGGCAGTATCCCTGGAATTATATGGCAGTACAACTGGACTTATACGGCAGTACCACTGAACATGATTTATACGGCAGTACCACTGAATTAGGAGAATTGATAAATGATGACGAAATACTGAACAAATTGTTTTCATCGGTATTTACCAGTGAAGAAGTGATGGTGGGAGTAGAGCATAACAATTGTGACAGTAATGATTCATGGTTAGATACTTGTTTAAGCGAAGAAGTAGTCCGGGAGAGACTAAGCAAAATTAAGATTAATAAATCACCTGGTCCTGATGGACTTCACCCGAGGGTTCTTATGGAGCTTAGTTCACAACTAGCATGACCCCTATACTTGATTTTCAATATTTCAATTAGATCAGGCATAGTACCGAAGGATTGGCATATAGCAGAGGTAGTGCCATTATTTATAAAGGGATCCAAAAATCTTCCGGGAAACTACAGACCAGTTAGTTTAACATCTATAGTGGGGAAAATATTGGAAGGAATTCTAAGGGACGTCATACAGGAGTATCTAAAGTCCACTAGGATTATTAGCAAGAACCAGCATGGGTTTGTGAGGGACAGGTCATGTCAGACTAACTTAATTATCTTCTACGAGGAAGTGAGCAATAATCTTGATCAAGGAAAAGCAGTGGATGTGGTCTTCCTAGATTTTGCAAAGGCCTTCGATACAGTTCATCACAGGAGACTGATGATCAAATTAAAGGAGATTGGCCAAGGAAAAAATATTTGCACATGGATAAGCAGCTGGTTAGATAGCAGGGTACAGCGAGTAGTGGTCAACGGGAAGTCCTCAACCTGGTCCCCAGTAGTCAGCGGAATACCACAAGGGTCCGTACTCGGACCACTACTGTTCAACATATTTATCAATGGCCTAGAAATAGGCCTGGAAAGCACAGTGTCAATCTTTGCAGATGATACTAAACTGTGTAAGGTAATTAGTTCAGAATTGGATGTGGAGTCCTTGCAGAATGATCTATCTAAACTTTAACTCTGGGCGTCTAAATGGAAAACGAGGTTCAATACAGACAAATGCAAGGTTATGCATTTTGGGACTAAAAACAAACTTGCATCCTACATATTAAATGGGGAACGCCTAGGGGAAACAGAGTTGGAAAAAGATTTGGCGGTATTCATTGATAATAGGCTTAATAACCGTACACAATGTCAAAACGCAGTAAAGAAGGCAAGTAAGGTGCTAGAGTGCATAAAAAGGGGAATTGAGACAAGGGACTCGGATGTAATCATGCCGCTGTATAAGGCATTGGTACGTCCGCACCTGGAATATTGTGTTCAGTTTTGGGCACCATTGTATAAAAAAGACATCAGTGAACTCGAAAGTGTTCAAAGGCGAGCTACTAAATTGATTAAAGGCCTAGAAGGACTGGACTATAATGAAAGACTTACTAGATTGATTATGTATACACTAGAAAAGAGGCGCCTAAGAGGAGATATTATTAATATCTTCAAATATGTAAAGGGACATCACAAAGAGTTATCAGAGGAATTATTTATTAAAAGAACACAGTTTAGGACACGTGGGCACTCGCTGCGACTGGAGGAGAGAAAGTTCTGAGCGCAACGGAGGAAAGGGTTCTTCACTGTTAGGGCAATCAGGATGTGGAATTCCCTGCCAGGTAAGGTGGTAATAGCGGACTCTGTAATTGGATTTAAAAAAGGAATGGATACATTTCTGAATGTAACAGCTATCCAAGGTTATAATACTTAAAATATCAATGTGTTTAATCCAGGGGAAACATGAGTTATAGTAGCTAACTAGTCATAAAACATTATTTAGCAAGTATGTAGAATCATCACAACTTAAAACAGGTTGAACTCAATGGGCAATTTGCCTCTATTCAACCTCAAATACTATGTTACTCGGTTACTGGACTGGATTTATACGGCAGTATCACTGGACTTATATGGCAGTACCACTGGACATATACGGCAGTATCACTGGACTGGATTTATACGGCAGTACCACTGAATTTATACGGCAGTACCACTGGACTGGATTTATATGGCAGTATCACTGGACTGGATTTATACATCAGTACCACTGAATTTCTATGGCAGTACCACTGTACATATATATGGCAGTATCACTGGAATTATAT
The DNA here is from genome assembly GCF_028390025.1 of Pseudophryne corroboree. Lineage (NCBI taxonomy): Eukaryota > Metazoa > Chordata > Amphibia > Anura > Myobatrachidae > Pseudophryne > Pseudophryne corroboree. The sequence continues at coordinate 364,923,296 of NC_086451.1, read as the reverse complement.
GGCAGTACCACTGGACTGGATTTATACGGCAGTATCACTGGACATATATGGCAGTATCACTGGACATATACCGCAGTACCACTGGACTTATACAGCAGCACAGGGACACCACAACTGGACTGATGCAGGACAACACAGCACCACTGCAATGGACTGGATTTATACAGCAGCACTGTACATATGGCAGCAGAGGACACCACCGCTGTGACTGGACTGATGCAGCACAAGACACCACCACTGGACTGATGCAGCAGAACACAGCACCACTGGACTGGATTTATACAGCAGCACTGGACATATGGCAGCAGAGGACACCACCCCTGTGACTGGACTGATGTAGCACAAGACACCACCACTGGACTGATGTAGCACAACATAGCATTGGAATGACACACATATAAGACAGAGCAGCTCGCCACACCACTTTCTCGCACAGACAGACACTGAGGAGAGAGACATGTCTTCTCGC